>NC_080758.1:25875643-26178674 GCF_020826845.1 Diceros bicornis minor
CAGAAGGACATTTAAGAACAGATGAGCCCAATAGTTATCTTGAACTTCTTTGCATTTCTTTGATGTAACCACTTCTCTGTTTATTTGCATCCCATCCTATCTTTAGAAAATCTCCTTGCAAAACAGAAACCTTCTCACTCTGCTGGTGGAAGTGTAAACTAGCACATCCACTTTGGAGAGCAATTTGGTAGTATTTCTCTAGCGCAGTACAAAATGCACGTGCCCTTTGATGCACCTGGCATTTCCACTTCTAGGTTTTTACAGAGAAACTCTTGCACATATGTGCCAGGAAACTCGTACAAGAATGTTTACTCTTTGCAACACTGTCTGTAATAGAGGAAATTTGGAAAAATCTTAATTGTCTACAAGTAGAGCTTTAGATAGATGAATTTATAAATATTCATATGATGAAATACTATGTAACAGTTAATATGACTGAACTAGATGTCTGTCTGTCTATCTATCTATAGCATCAAAGATAGATCTCAAAAATATTGCATAAAAAAATAAGTTGTGGACAATAAAATATGATACCATTTTTGTGCATTTTAAAACCACACAAAACAGTATTATTAGCATTTATGGAAACATTATATGCAGTAAAAGTATAAAAACAAGATTTGGAAGGACAGACACCAAATTCCTGATGGTGTTCCTCTGGAAGTGTACATAGGAGATTTCACTTTTAACACTCTAGATCAAAAAAATCGGAAGCAAATACTATAAAATGATAACATTAAATTCTGAGAGTTGGAGGGCATGGGTATTTGTTAGATTATTCTGTTCTTTTCTGTATTTAAAATTTTTACCAACTAAGAAAAGAAATCTAATTATACCCATGAACGCTTTTTGTGATTTTGGTGGTTATTTGTCTGTGTGTGTGGCTGAGTTTCACATCTGGGTCGCAGTGATTCATGCCAGAACCAGGCCCCCGGAGGAGGATGTTACTGAGCATGATGTCCCCTGGAGTCTCCAGACTCTTGGAGAGATCTCTGTGGGCCTATAGACCATGGACCTGGAATCCGTGTCAATCTTACGAGATCACCCGTGGCGAGAGACTCTAGGGTACATCTGGTTACATGTGTAATTGTTACAGGCATTGACATCAATGGTAAGCTGGTCTTATAAATTACATGAGTGGTGAAAAAAACTCTTCTCACTTTGCTAATTTTCCAGTGTCTATAATCAGTCCAGATATGGATGCAAATCTTGGCATATTTTCTTCCAGTCATTTAGAAAATTAACTCTATTGTTTTGGGAAAATAATACAACCCTATTATGAAGAATTCAAATAAAGCAGAAAAGGATGAAGGTGAAAGTAGAAAAAAAATCACACCAGATTCCGTGGTCTAGAAATTACAGGAGATGAGCATTATTGGAAACACCTTTCTGTGCCAATGTAACATTAGGAGGATCAGATAGAAATATTTTAATAAAACGGGATTATTTTATAGATTCAATTTTTAATTAAAAATTATCACATTTATTTTGTTATAATTTACTGGAGAGAAACTAAAGGAATTGTTGAAAATCAAAAAGTGTCTTTACTTCGAGATAATTTCTTTTTTTTTTTTAACTTTTTTTTTGTGAGGAAGATCAGCCCTCAGCTAACATCCGTTGCCAATCTTCTTCTTTTTGTTGAGGAAGATTGGCCCTGGGCTAACATCTGTGCCCATCTTCCTCTACTTTATATGTGGGACACCGCCACAGCATGGCTTGATGAGCGGTGCATAGGTCTGCACCCAGGATCTGAACCTGCAAACCCTGGATTGCTCAAGCAGAGCCCGCAAACTTAACTGCTATACCACCGGGCTGGCCCCTCCCTACTTCGAAAAATGATGACACTCGCACTCTTACCTCTTCTCTTTTTACCTCCCAATTTTTATTGATATTATTATTTTTACATTTTACGTTTATTGATTTTACATTTTACATTTTTTACAATTTATTTTTACACTTTTTACAAAATTACAATTTATAGATTTTTATATTTTACTGTGTTCTAATGATAAGTCTCATGGATTTATTTCTATGCATGTGTTTTTTTAATCGAGCTACAATCCACATACTATAAAATTTACCATTTTAAAGTGTACAATTAAGTGGGTTTTGGGTTAGTCACAAAATTGTGCAACCATCACCACTATTTCCAGAACATTTTTTGTGTGTGTGTGAGGAAGATCGGCCCTGAGCTAACCCCTACCAATCCTCCTCTTTTTGCTGAGGAATACTGGCCCTGGGCTAACATCCATGCCTATCTTCCTCCACTTTATATGGGACGCCGCCACAGCATGGCTTGACAAGCAGTGCATCAGTGCGCGCCCGGGGTCTGAACCGGGGAACCCTGGGCTGCTGCAGCGGAGCACGCGCACTTAACTGCTTGCGCCACGGGGCCGGCTCCAGAACATTTCTATCACCCCAAGGCAGTCACTTCCCATTCCCTCCCTCCCCACCTCCTCAGCCCCTGGCAATCATTAACCTGCTTTCTGTCTCTACGGATTTGCCTATACTGGACATTTCGTATAAATGGAATCATACATTATGTGGCCTTTTGTGGCTGGCTTCTTTGATTTATCATAATTTTTCAAGGTTCATCCATATTGTATCGTTTCAGTACTTCATCCCTTTTTATGGTTGAATAATATTCCATTGTAGGGATATACAATATTTTTTTTATCCATTAATCCGTTGATAGACATTTTGGTTGTTTCCACTTTTAGGCTATTACGAATAATGTCACCATGAACATTTGCGTATAAGTTTTAGTATGAACATGTTTTTAATTCTCTTGGATGACACCTATGAGTGGAATTGCTGGGTCATATGATAACTCTGTTTACCCTTTTGAGGCACTACCAGATTATTTTCCAAAGTGGCTGCACAATTTTATATCCCTATCAGCAAAGAATGAGGATTCAAGTTCCCCCCATCCACCCCAACACTTACTAGCTGTTTTGGGCGGGGGGGTTCTTTTCTTTTCTTTTCTTTTGTAGCCATTCTAGTAGGTGTGAAGTGGTATCTCATGATGGTTTTGCTTTGTATTCCCCTAGTAACTAATGGTGTTGAGCATCTTTTCATGTGCTTCTTGGCAATTTGTATATCCTCTTTGGAGAAATGTCTATTAAAATCCTTTGTCCGCTTTTAAATTGGGTTATTTGTCTTTTTATTGCTAAGTGGTAAGAGTTCTTTATGTATTCTGGATACTAGACTCATCAGATACATGATTTGCACTTATTTTCTTCTATTCTGTAGGTTGTCATTTCCCTATTGCAGCATGAAAGTTTTTTAAGTTTGATGAAGTCCAATTTATCTATTTTTCTTTTGTTGTTTTTGCTTTTAATGTTATGTATCAGAAACCATTGTCTAATCCAAGTTCACAAAGATTTTAACCTATTTTCTTTTTTTGTGTGTGTGTGAGAAAGATCAGCCCTGGGCTAACATCAGTGCCCATCTTCCTCCACTTTCTATGGGACGCTGCCACAGCATGGCTTGACAAGCAGTGTGTTGGTGGGTGCCCGGGATCTGAACCTGGGCTGCCAGTGGTGGGGCATGCGCACTTAACTGCTACACCATAGGGCTGGCCCCTAACCTATTTTCCTTCTGAGAATTTTATAAAGTTTCGGCTCTTATATTTAGGTATTTGATACATTTTAAGTTAATGTTCATATATGGTGTGAGGTAGGATAACTTCATTCTTTTGCATGTGGATATTCAGTCATCCCAGCACCATTTGTTGAATCAACTATTCTTTTGTCCATTGAATTGGCTTGAAACTCTTGTGGTAGGTTATGTCTTGATGTTTAGTATTTTGTATCAAATTTTTCAAGAACATTGTACTTTTTCTATCTGCATATTTGTTTTCTTCTTCACTTCAGGGCAATTCACTTGTTTTATATCTTGGATTGTATCTTCTTTTCATTTGTTGTTTTATTTATTTCACAAATGTCAATCATCTTTACATTGGGTCATCTTTTTCTGTCTTCTGTATTTTTTAGCTTCTAATTGTTTTAAACTCTTTTTATTTTCATCTGCATTTACCAAGATTATCTCAAGTCTTTCCTTTAGGTTAGTATTGCTATTTTTCAGCTGTCTGTTATTTGCAGTTTTCAATTATTAGTGCCATAATAATGTTGTTTTGGTCTTCAATTTGTTTCCCTGTGTCCTATTCATCTAATTGTAAAATTTTTATCAACTCATCTTGAGCTCTTTTTAAAAATTAAATTAGATTCTTATTATATTCTGAGATATAAAGCAATTGTTTTGTTATTGTTGTTTGTATTAGTTTGCTAGGGCCACAGTAACAAAGTAACACAAACTGGGTGTCTTTTTTTTTTTTTTTTCTGTGAGGAAGATCAGCCATGAGCTAATATCCATGCCTATCCTCCTGTTTTTGCTGAGGAAGACCAGCCCTGAGCTAACATCTATTGCCAATCCTCCTCCTTTTTCTCCCCAAAGCCCCAGTAGATATTTGTATGTCATAATTGCACATCCTTCTAGTTGCTGTATGTGGGACGCAGCCTCAGCATGGCCAGAGAAGCAGTGTGTCGGTGCACACCCGGGATCCGAACCCAGGCCACCAGTAGCAGAGCATGTGCACTTAACCGCTAAGCCATGGGGCCGGCCCCCAAACTGGGCGTCTTAAAGAACAGAAATGTGTTGTCTAACAGTTCTACAGGCTAGAAGTCCAAAATCAAGGTGTCAGCCGGGTTGGTTCCTCCTGAGGGCTGTCTGTTCCAGGCCTCTCTCCTTGGCTTGTAGATGGCTGTCTTCTCCCCATGTCTCTTCACATCGTCTTTCCTCTATGCTTTTCTCTGTGTTCAAATTTCCCTTTCAAATAAGGACATCAATAATACTGGGTTAGGGCCCACACTAATGATCTCATTTTAACTTGGTTACCTCTGTAAAGACCCCATCTCCAAATAAGGTCACATTCTGAGGTACTGGGGGTTAGGACTTCAACATATGATTTTTGGGAATCACAATTCAACCAATAACAGTTGTCAGTTTTGTTTAGTTTGTGGTTTTGGCATTTTTTTCTGCTCTTATTATTTTTTACTCATATTCTTAAGTGTTAAAGAAGGAACATACTTAGGACATTTCAATTGGCTTTCTTAACCTGGAAGCCTCTTCAGTTTCCTTTGTAATCCTTGAATGACAAAGTATTTATTCTATTTCTTTGGCTTCACTGTCTATAGGAAGAATCATATCTGCATAGTCCAATTTGTAGCTACTTGCCACATGTAACTACTGAGCACTTGAAATGTGTCTAGTGTGAACTGAGATTTGCTATAAGTTTAAATACACATTGACTATCAAAGACTCGTACAGATTAAGAAATAACGTAGGGGCCAGCCCAGTGGCGCAGCAAAGTTTACGTGTTCTGCTTCAGTTGCCCAGGGTTCACCGGTTTGGATCCTGGGCAGGGACCTACTCACCGCTTATCAAGCCGTGCTGAGGCAGCGTCCCATGTAGAAGAGCTACAACTCTATAACTATGCTACACAACTACGTACTGGGGCTTTGAGGAGAAGAAAGAAAAGAGAGGAAGATTGGCAACAGACGTTACCGCAGGGCCAATCTTCCTCAAAAAAAAAAATAAAAAAAAAAAGAAAGAATGTAAATAAAAAATAAAAGCTAAAAGGATAATTTAAAATGTAAATTCTTTTACATTACATGCATCACATTTTACATTACATTCTTTTACATCTCATTAATAATGTTTATATTGATAACATGTTAAAATGATATTTTTGAGGGGTCGGCCCTGTGGCGTAGTGGTTAAGTGCACGCGCTCTGCTGCTGGCGGCCTGGGTTTAGATCCCGGGCACACACCAATGCACCGCTTGTCAAGCCATGCTGTGGCGGCGTCCTGCATAAAGTGCAAGGAGATGGGCACAGATGTTAGTCCAGGGCCGGTCTTCCTCAGCAAAAAGAGGAGGATTGGCATGGATGTTAGCTCAGGGCTGATCTTCCTCACAATAAAAAAATTAAAAAAAAAAAACTTCAATGGAGCGTCTCAGCGTATATCTACAAGTTCAAAGTATCAATTATCATCATGACCTGGTGTGTTCCTTGCCTCCCCTGATCTTATCTATCATCATTCATTTTGGAACAAAGTCCCCAAACTCTGGTACCTACCAGCTGGGTCTACAGCTTCACCCTGAGGCAGCCTGCATTTGAGTAATAATTTATTCGCCGAATTGACTCTTCTAACTTTTGCAAAAGATTTGCCAAATGCATCTCAAGATAAGGACAGGCTCCCCTACCTCTTTTTCTTTCCCTTCTATCATTTTAGAATTTGTAAGAAGATGTAAATTTCCCTTCATCTTGCCTGAGATGAAAGTGTGAATGAGTAATGCCCACCAGAAAAATGTAAACCTTGAGGATCCCAAACCATTTATGTGAGGAAAACTTCAAATATCCATTGCAGATCACTTGCAGGCCACTCAGAGGGAGGCATCCATTGTGAAATTCAATTACCAAACCTCGTTCAGCTGCTCCCTAGAAGACCAATTAACTTCCCCCCTTTCCTGCATGTGGAGGCTCTTTATAAAGCTGCAATTAAGGGTTTTCCAGAGACAGAGCCTGTTTTCCCTTTTAGGTAAATATAACAAACAGGAAACAAATCCTTGTTCTTCTTTGCTATGGAAGGTGCTCCCAGGGATGGGAAGCAGCCCACAGCCTGTGAACAGAGCCCCTCTTCCAAATCTCTGCATTTCTTGGCTTCCTGGGTCTGCCTGGGTCCAGGAGAGTGAAAACTCTGGCATGATTCCTTCTTCCATGTTTGTGGAGAATCTCCTCTGGACTAGATGCTGGGGAAATCACGGAGAATCAAGTCCTGCAAGCCCACACCAATGGTGGCTCCCATGGTGGTGAGACAAGGGCTAATGACATCATTAGCATCATGGGATGCTGTGAGGGAAAGGGACAGCTGTGTGATAGCAATTAGACCTCTCATCTGATTGTCACTTTTTTGGATTTTTATTTTATTTTTTCCTTTATTGTAGTTTATTTTTTATTATTTTTTGCTACAGAACCCTTTCAGTGAAGGAAATCTCAAGAGAGAGAAGCACAATATGTAAAAGAAATATCAGGGAAACTGCTCTGGTTGAAAGGGGGGGATGGAGGAAGATGGGTGCAGCCAAGCCTCACAGAATAAACCTTCCTCTTGCTGCCTAAGGCAGTCTCTAAACTTCCACCAGGCTCAGTTTAAAAACCACTGGGTTGAGAAATTATCTCCAGAATGCCCCTTGACTATCCCGAGAAAGCCCTTCCCAAGTTGGAGCCAGTAGCAACTAGCTTCTCACCTCAACATTGTCCAAATCTACAAGCTCAGCCTTCCGGTGGCAACATCGATAGTACCTACCTCATCAGGTTGTTGGGAGAATTAAATGTGAAGTGCTTAGCACGGTGTGTAGAACATAGTAAGCGCACAATAAATGGGTATTGTTATTCTCATTATTATTCGTCAATCTTGTACTCTTGAGACTCAGCATCAGTTTTGCCCTGATCGTGCTCACACACTGACAAATGGGGTTGTGCCCTGCCCTATGTGTCTGGATTCCTATCCTAGGCACCTGTCCTGTCCCCAAGCTTGTTAAGTCTGGTGCTGGGCTGGAGGACTTCTGATCTGCTTTTCACAGGGAGGACAGTCCTTTAACGCTCCAGCTTCGATTTGAACGGATCTTAGTTCCAGCTCCCTGTTTCACAGGGCCCCAAGGCCACGTCTCCTGATCTGCAGGAATATTATAACCTCTGTCCCTAGTCCCTAAAGTCCATGGACGTACCCTGGGGGCTGTTGCAACATCAGCTCAGAGTTTACTGTCTTTACTGTAAGATCACTCTGATTTTCAGGCACTTGGGGATTTCCCTTTTTTCCTTCTAAACTCAGCTATGTATTAAAGAGATATGTTTTAAGATTTTTATCCAGCTTTTCTCTATGTTTGTAGCTGAAACAAGGATCCACATAAACTTAGTAGACCACATTGCCAAAATCAGAGTTCTCTCTTTCAAATAATTGTGTAAAGATTTCATGTTCGCTTTTATTCTCTTGCTCTACTAAAAGCCTAATTCTCTTTCTTCTGAGGAAAGGCCATCAACACTTATCGAACTATAGATTTCTGTCTCATGTGGGGGTTATGTCCTAACTTCAACACTGTAAGTTGAAAATTACTTATTGTCAAAATTATCCTTGAAAATTCTGTATACATTGCCTTTTAATCACCAGGACCTGGATCTTTAAGAATTAACTTCTTTGGTTTCTCTTCCCATTCAGCTGTGGCTCTCTTTCCCTGGGGCTGTGAGAGCCCAGGTCTAGTGAGAAAGGAAGTGAAAAGGGTAATAGGGTAAGCATTAAATAATACCTTTATATTGTATCTCATAATTGAACCTGTGTAATTTCTACTGTATCTATCTTAGTCTTCCTTTGCCTACAAGAAGACATAGCATTTCCTTTTATGACTCAAACTGCCTTCCAAGTAGGGGACCAGTTAAATGGAAGGACTTTGCGTTCTGCTGAACACCTTGTGGGGTGTTGGTTGTGCTTGGGCAGGGACTAAGGGCTGGGGAGGAAAGAATCACTCTGCATACAAGAGGGAGAAGAATTTGGACAGGGGTGATGAGGGCCATCCAAGGTGGAAGGTGGAGAAGAAGAGATGGAGGTGGATGGAGGGAGAGAAGCAAGGAGCCAGAGAGAAGGTGAAAGGATGGAGACCATATGGGGTGACGTGGTGAGGGGTTGTTATGGGAGGCATGGCTGAAACTCACGAAGTGCCATGTCTAAAGATCAACTCAAAGCCGTTTGTGTAAAAAGCAGTAATCCCCTCCTCTACCCATTGCACCCAAATGTTTTTATTTATTAAGCTCTGCTACAGTCACAAAAAAATTTTTGAGAATGTGAGGGAATTAAGGAAGGGGTGAGATTGCACATATGGATCAACACAGTGCAGAATCACAATAGCTGACCCTTATATAGTGTTTTCTGTTCTGGATGCTTTACATACAGCGACTTACTCCATCTTCATAACAACCTCAAGAGGTAGGTGTTATTATCATCTGTGTTCTACAGATGAGGAAACTGAGGCCTAGAGAGATTAGCTTGCCCAAGATCACACCTAGTATTGGAGCTGAGATTCAAACCCAGGAAGTTTGTGCCCAGAGTCCATGCTCTTAACCACTGAACCCCACCACCTCTCAAGACAGCCATTTCAGAAGCCTGGAGTCAGAGATGCACAAAAGTGATCCATAAAATTCACAAGACTTTCTTTAGCACTTTCTAACAGGCACTGTTCTAAGCCCTTAATAAGCATTAACTTGCATAGAAGGGCAAGGACTACCTTGGGTCAATCTCAAGGGGCTGGCAGGCTCAGCTAAAATGTGGGTTTGTGTCTTATCTCATTGACTCCTCATAGCTACTTTCTGAGGCTGGCATTATCCCCATGAACAGATGTGAAAACCCAGGATCAAGAAAGTGACATTCCCCGCCCTAGATCATAGGAATGTGAAAGATTCACATCATGAAGCTGGAATTTGAATTCACAGCTATCTAGCTCCAAAGCCAGGCTCCCTCGACCTCCTAAAATGGAAAGTATCTTCAAGGTGAGGAGGCTGCTGGTACGCAATGCCAGGAAGAGGGAAGCAAGCAAGTTGTTTCCAACAGTTTGTCAGATTAACGAGGCAGTCACTAGCTCATCCAAGCAGCTAAACGGCATCTAAATGTGTTTCAGAACCACTTAGTAGAGGCTTCAGAGATGGTTCCCTATGTCTGGAGTCTGCATCCACGAAGAGTGACAGGGAGCAACAGGGAAGTAGTGAATTGAACACAACACACAGCTTCTCCAACCGACAAACAGTCTCTGCTAAGTTCTGTGCTTTGTTCTCTGCTAAGTTGTTGAGAAATACAGACTATCTCTGAAAGGGCTGGGAACTGGCTTGGAATGATACCCACATTTCATTCCTAAGCTCAGAAGCCACCATCTGTCATGAAACATTCAAAGTCTCAGCATGGGCTGCTGGAGAGGCCAGGTTGGTGGTAGTCTCACAGGCTAAACAATTAGCCTATAGGACTGGAGACATAAAGAGCAGAATAATGCCCCCTCCCATGCTGTGGATGGGATAGGATGTAAGCTGCCTCTCAAGGATGCAGGCCCAGAGGAGGACCCAGCATGTGGAACAGGGAAACTGAGTCAAACTTGATTATGGGGACAGAGGCATGGAGGAAGAGTTGAGGCTGAAGTTTCATGAGTGTCTCAGTTAGTATTGCTGCATAACAAAACCTCCAAATTTAGTGGCTTACAAAAGAAACCATTCATTTTTCTCATGAGCCTACAATTTGGGCAGTTTTCAGGAGGGACAACTCCCCCTTGCTTACGTAATATCAGTTATGACGGCTCCACTGAGGCTGGTGGATCCATTTCTAAGATGGCTCACCTACACGGCTATCAACTTGGTGCTGGCTGCTGGTTCCTCTCCAAGTGGGCCTCTTCTCAAAGCTGCATGGGCTTCCTCACAGCATGGTGGTTGAGTTTCAAGAATAAAAGCTCCAAGAGACAGGAAGTAGAGGCTGCCAATTTCTTAAGGCCTGTGCCTGGAAACTGGTACAACATCACTTGTACCATATTCATTGGTCAAGCATTCACAGAGCCCAGACTCAAGGGAAGGGGACATAGACCCTACCATTTGCTAGGAGGAGTATCAGAGAATTTGGGGGCTATATTTTAAAACTACCACAGTGAGAACTTTCCCTTGCATCGTGTTACCACAGAGAAAGCATGGCAAAAAGTTTCATTTTTCTTCCTCCTCCAATTCATTATGTGACATGGCCAGACTATTGTATGGAGGATTCAGAAACTGTCTTCAGCTTCAGGAGGAAAGAAAGACGTGATTGATTAGTGACCCCATGGACAAAGGAGTGGGGAGTGGAAGCGTATATGCCAAGTATTTGCTATCTGTCTCTCAAGGGGTGCGTCCAGATTCTGTCTCTGGAAACCACCTTCTCTGTCTTGTCTCTCCATTGCTGCCCAAACTTCATTTCATTTATTCATTCATGCATGCATGCATTTCTTCATTCTTACGTTGATTAAAGCAATATTTGTTAATATTTGTTAAGCACCAACTACAATAGTGGTGAATAAAGCAGATACGGACACCACACCATGGAACTTACATGCTGTGGAGAAGTCAGACAATAAGTAGATAAACAAACAAATATGTAATTAAAATTGTGATAAATGCTATGAAGGAGCCCAAGGGAAGAACTGCTATGACCTGCACAGGATCCCAGCAAGGATGTCCATCAGCAATGAACAAGCATCCATGGGACTACACAGAACCAGTCTTCAACAGCAACATTGTGTGGCAATGAGAAGCAATGGCTATAATGGACTGATCAGACTTTCTAGTTCTCACTATAGGTGGCATTGGAACTATACTGATGCCCTAAACCCAAATTATCCCCTAGGCTTTGAAAATCCAGGGATCAGGGGAGACCTAAAGAGGGAGGTTTTCGCCCTTGTACAAATAAGGGCATGTGAAGATTTGAACGAGTGGAAAATTTTTAAAAAGTGACTATATTTGTTCCCTCAAGGTGGCCAAGTGGGTCATTCTGGTTATTTCAATTTAAAAAATCTCAGGCACATGATTTGTACTGAGATCCTAGAGGTTGGTGAGAGGAGAATCCAGTTATAAACTGGAAAGGCTGGACAGGCTATGGAAGGGAGAGAATGGCTCAATTGAGTCTGTTCTGGAGCTGGAGTTATTGACCCTTCAACTTAGCCAGGATTTTCCTTGGTAACTGGAGAAGGGCTGAGCCTGCAGTAGATGTCAAGAGGCCTCAGTTGTAGGGCAGGGAGGAGGCAGGAATAGGCAGAAGTTGATGGATATTTCATGATACCATTCTTTGTTAGGCAGCCAAAAAATCAGCCTGAAAAGGCATTGGCATATGGGCAGTAAAGGCAACTTCTCTCAGAAGTGGTAATCAGTTGGGTTTAATTTGGCTGCAAATACTAGGAAATCTAACTAATACCACTTACGGAAAAGAGGACATTGTGGGTTCATGGTCCAATAGTGTCTAGTTTCAGGTATAGCTTGATCAGGAGCTCAGATGAGCTCACCAGATCCTAGTTCCATCCACCCCTTCTTTGTGCCTCTTCAGTTGCTGGCTTGAGCTCCAGGTCTTATGTGGTAATAAGATGGCAGTAACAGATCCAGCACTCTAGGTTTCAAGTACTGTAGGAAAGAAAGAGTCTCTTTCTCAGAATCCCAAGTAAAAGTCTCACTGGATCTCGTTGGCTTTGAATGGGTCATGTGCCCATCCATGAACCAACTGTTGGGACCAGAGGAATGAGAAGTGCTAAGTCAGGAGTTCCACCCCCAGAGTGGAGGATGAATTCAGTTTCATCAGATTCCAAGCGGACTGATTATGGGGCAGGGAGTGTTTTCTCAGAGAAAAATCAGTGTGTGAATACTAGAAGGAGAATGAGAGGATGTGGGGTCCATATGTGAGCTCCAGAAAGACACTGTATGTGGAAGTGGGTACATGGGGCCCTGGACAAGCATGTTTTGGGGAGCCCTGCATATATAAACAATTTGATTAGAAATATATTGCAAAATTCCTGGGCCCATATGAGATAGTGATTTATTGAGAAGATTTGGAATGAGTACAGAAGATGTACTTATATTCTTGTTTATTCTTCAATTAGCACACATGAAGATTCTTTGTGGTATCCATCTTTTCCCGTTCTTTACCGTCAAATGTGCTGTTCTGGGCTAATGTCATATCTCCCACTTTGAGAAAAAGGCAGCAACACTGTTATTGCACACAATGCTGTGGTTCTTCAGACTCTGTTTATATCGAAACAACATTTCCCTAATACCGTTAATTTAATGCTGATTGCACCATTACTTATGAGGCTGCATCATCCATTGTGCTGCCGGTGAATACTGGCTTCCATTGACTGTGAAAGGTAGTGCTTCATTGATGATGACCACTGATAGAAGTCTTACCCAGAGTATGGAGAATCTGCGAATGATCCATTTTCTGATCATGTTAAATTTACCGTTTGGAATTTTATAGTGTAAACATAGAACAACACATCTTAGGGCCATGTCTTCTCTTGAACTCTTTGGGCCACAATTACTGCATTCTTAAAATGCGATCTATTTCAGTGCTGACTTCACTCCTGCCTACCACGCACCAGTGTACCACCGTGGGTGGAGCAAGAACAGTACCATTCATGCAAAGAAGGTTAGTCCCCATCCAGCACAGTTTAAGGCTGACCCAGAAGAGCAGGACTTGCCATGATAGGAAGGGCCTGTGGGCATTGCAGAACAATGAGTAGACACAGCCACACCCAGAGGACTGGCTGACACATGACTTGAAGCCTGCAGAGGTTGGGGTTGGGGGTCCAGCAGCAGAGAGTGCACAGCGTAAGGACGCCTGAGGCCACCCTGCAACTTGTGGGTGCTGCAGACCAGAGGGGGCACTACAGTCTGAACACGGATGCGTGAGAGCCAATGGTCAGGCCCATACACGTGGGTCAAGCCCAAGGGTCCGTGGTAGACCATCAATAGCCCAGAGCTCTGAATCCCACCTGTGAGTCACCCAAAATCTGTGTGTCAGCATCATTTTGGAGACTCAATCTCACATGATACCACAAGAGAAATACCACACCAGCCAGAGGGAGTGATCCGCTCCTACACTGCCCTCCTGAACCAGGTCCCGGCCGTGAGACCCCAGGACCACCCCACAGACACGAGTCCTGGAGCTCCTCAGGTCATCTGGTCAACTCCACAAGTGGGGTAGAGACCACTTTGAAGGGGAGAAATAGGAACAAGAACCCAGGTGAAGCCCAGTTCAGGCTCAGGGAGCCCCACCCTGATGGCACTGCCGGTCCTAGTCCCAGAGGGGTTCTCAGAAAACTTTGAGGTAAGTGTTTCTGGCAACTGAGACTCAACACAGGACCAGCTTAGGTCACCAGGCCTGAATAGCAGCGCCAGCCCCACCCAGTCCCAGACACCAGAAAGGGACTTCCTTTGAGGAAGGCACTCCAAAATGTGGGGCCCTTGAGGCGTGAGCCTGGGGCAGGGAACCCCACTTGCCTGGGTCTCCGGGCTGTACAGAGTGGGAGCTGGCCACGTGTGGAAGCCAGACTCACAGTGCAACTTGACACGTTTACTGAGCACCTGCTAAGTGCCAGGCACTGGGTGGGAACAAATTAGAAATTTGTGAGGCCTCAGTGCATTGCATATTGAGGTGCTGCCAGAGCAATTACCTACTGGTTTCATGGCATTGCTCCACTCTTCCAGTAAATTCCAAATTGCCTGAATTGGAGAGCAGCCCCATGCATCCAGGGATCTGTTTACACCTCACTGCATCCACTATGTCATTCCATTCCGATAAATATTGCATAATAGGAAACACCGCGGTCTATTGCATGTATTTGTTTACACCTCATTAGTTTCCAGACAGAGCTATGGGGTAGAGGGCGGGGAGTGTGGAGACAGTGAGAAGACCAACCCAGGACTGAGAGTTGTCAGAGAAAACAATTCTCTTTCTATTCTCCTTCCACTAGGGTTCCTCTCAGGCCTCATGCCTTAGTAGACTCCACTGGTTATAAGGAGAAAACCACTCAAAAAATGAGACTCCCAAGGGCTCCCGTGAGGAGGTAGAGACAATCACTAGTCAGACAGCTATGGCACTCTTGTTCAGGTGAGAAGAGGAAGCAAGCTGAGGACCAGGCTGAATAGCTTGGAAAATAGAGGGATTTTAGAGACTTCTTAAGGGAGACGAGAAGGAGAGACACAGGAGCAGTGAGCGGTGTGGGAGGGTACAGGTTGGGCAGCCTAATTATGCCTGATGTGTGATGTGAGAGGCAGACCCTCTTCTCTGTCTCCCATGAAATCTTCAGTAAAACATTCTCCTCATTAATGTCCTGTGGCGGCCTTCACGGCGCCCGCACCTTCATTCCCAAAGCTTCACCAACACAAGGCTGTTGGGGGTTGTATTCGTTTCTTAGGGCTTTCATAGCAAATAACCACAAACTTGGTGTCTTAAAACAACAGAAATCTATTCTCTCACAGTTTTGGAGGACAGAAGTCCAAAATCAAGGTGACATCAGGCCTCTCTCCCTCTGAAGGCTCTAGGGGAGCATCCTTTCCTGCCTCTTCCAGCTTCCAGTGGCCCCAGGCATTCCTTGGCTGGTGGCATATCATTCCAGTCTCTGCCTCTATCTTCATCTCCATCTCCATCTTCTTGCCTTCTCCTCTGTCTATATTTTCTCCTCTTCTGTTTCTTATAAGGACACTTATCATTGGATTTAGGGCTCACCTGGTTGATCTAGGGTGATCTCACCTCAAAATCTTTAACTTAATTATGTCTGCAAAACCCTTTTTCCAAATAATGTCACATTCACAAGTTCTGTGGATTAGGATGTGAACATATTTTTTTAGGGGGTCCGCAATTCAACCCACCACTAGGGTAACAATTGATATGCAAGATTTGGGAACAAAGAAAAAGTGGGGTCATCACAGAATAAACGATGTCTTTAAACTGAGTGTTAGGGGTTGGCCCCGTGGCGTAGCGGTTAAGTGCGCACGCTCTGCTGCTGGTGACCCCGGTTTGGATCCCAGGGCCAGTCTTCCTCAGCAAAAAGAGGAGGATTGGCATGGATGTTAGCTCAGAGCTGATCTTCCTCACACAAAATACATAAATAAATAAACTGAGTGTTAGACATTGCTGTGGCCAACGTTCCCCAGCTGGGAATGTCCTACTGGGTACCTGACTCCTTTCGCCCTGGCCTGTTGCCGAATTCTCTCTTCCCCATCTCCCCTCTACATATTATTCACAAAAATCCGTTAAAACAAAGTGCTAAACAAAGGTTGAAAATAAGGAAAAGATATATGAGGCAAAAGCAAAAGACAGTACTTAGGTAAGACTGAAAATCCCTGTGGCTTAATCTCAAACAGCAGAACAGCAGCGTTGGCCCCTCAGCAAGTATCCATTTGCATAGTCAATAGGTCTCTTGAAATATTTTCTCAAACAAAAGAGCAATTCTCTCCCAAGAAAGAGTTCTAACATCCGCCTACAGAGAGCAATAAGCACAGACTGCTTATAACATAACAAACTTTCCCCCGGCACCTGTAAACCACAAAACTGACCCCTCTGGTTTCCTGTGAATCTGATCAGGCAGAGAACTTGGGCTTCCCTGGCTCTTGTTCTGGAAGGGATTTTGCAGAGATGTGGAGAGTTAGTTCTCAGTTCAGGGAACATTCAGTTAGGCTGTGCTCATGCTTGTTTTTCTTTAGGACTTTAAGCAGTTGTTCTAAACAGAAAAGCAACCCTAGTTTATGTCCATAATTTTTGAGTGTAGGGTTATGTGGGGAAGGGACCTCCTCTCTCTGGGCTCGGTTTTTCTGTCACTAACTGTGATATTGTGCTTTGTAATAATATATATTTGGTCTTTGTCCCCTTTCTGGCAGAGTTCCTAAAACCCTTGGAATTTCCTAAGTGTTAAGAGCGATAAAAGGGAAAGGAGTGTCTTTTCATATTCATAACAAGCCCCTTTCAACCACAAGTGAGTTTATGTTAATGAGGTGACTTTTGGAAAAGATCTAAGGATGGGGGCTGGTTGCCAGGAGAACTAACCTGACTAGAGGATTGGAACTGTCAGTCCCACCCCCTGACCTCCGGGGAGGGGAGAGGGGCTAGAGGTTGAGTTCAATCACCAATGGCCAGTGATCTAATCAATCATAACGTGTGGAGGTGCTTGGAGGGTGGCGCGCTCAGAGAGAGCATGGAAGCTCCAAGCTCCTTCCGCACGATGCCTTGCCCTACACCGTTTCTTCCATCTGGATGTTCATTTGTATCCTTTAATCTTCTTTGTAATAAACTGGCAATCTAGTAAATAAACTGGTTTCCTGAGTTCTGTGAGCTGCTTTAGCAAATTAATTGAACCAAGGAGGGGTCGTGGGAACCTCTGATTTATAGCCGGTCAGTCAGAAGTACAGGTGACACCTTGTCTTGACATGAGTACAGCCATGTTTGGCCGCTCCATTGACCTACAGCCACCAGCACAAAAAGAAATATGAAAGCTGCTTTCTGCGTGGTGGGAACCGGCCCTTCTCTCACGGAGGGAGTTGCAAGTTGTAACATTTCAAGGCTCTTGGAGCGTCGTAGCACGGGATGGACTGGCCATCTGTGCCGGGCTGGGACGATAACCAAAGAAAACAATGCACGTCCACAACTACTGGGCCGGGATGTTAGCCAGGGGGCTCAGTGCACGTACGCCACTGATAACCATTTTGTACATGGGAACACTAAATGCTTGCTCTGCAAACTCTATAATTGCTTACTCTAAAAATTACTGATGGTATAAAAACTGCTGGAAACTGAGACCCAGTGAGAGTTCCACCTGTGGAAGGGACACCTTGCCCAGGACGTGTGATCCTTGCCCAGCCGCGTCGATTGACAGAGCTCTCCCGGCAGTGGGGCGTAGATGTTGTGAGTAACTGATTTGATGTGAAGCAATTGATTTGATATGAAGTAATTGATTTGAGGTGTTCTCTTTTGGTCAACCTGGTGTTTCTCTTTCTGGTTGATTTGTGTCATTTCTCTTCAGCCGATGTGGGTGTTTTCCCTTTCCAGTCGGGCTGATGTTTTTTTTTTTCCTCTTAATATTTGACCTATTTAGATCTGTTTGCAGACTATCGCCTTTACTATCCTCTATATAATAAAATATACCTTCAGTCCATTTGTTTGGAGTGGAAAGTGTCTTTTACGTCTCCGATCGAATCCCCGAACCTCTCATAACATAATTGGCGCTGTGAGCAGGATTCGATTAAAGAGATGGCTTTTCTGTTCAAACAAAAGGTAACTAAAGCCAAGTTGAAAGAGATCCCAGGATGGGAGGACCCTCCCTTTTGCACTCTGGCTGGGGAGTGGGCTCATAGGTCAAGATTATGTGAATCTTGGGATGTTTGTCTACAAGATATAAATCATTAGATGTGACCAAAACTTTGCAGACAGTAGGAAAAAAGAGATAATGTTTCTTTTCTGGCACAGCGAGGTTAATGTTTATTGACTGCTTATCGTCGGGCTATAGAAGATAGAGATAAAATACAAGAGAAAATGTACTCTTGAAAAAAAAAGTTTCAAATTTACAGTCCCGGCTGATGTCACCCAAAATAGAAACTCTTTCCTTGCCGTGAGCCTGGCATTCTAGTTTTATTTGGCCCCTCTTAAGTGACAAATAGAGAGCCTAAATATGTATCCAATAATAATTTGGCGAGCCAGCCGGGAGGCTCTTTGTCCGTGGCTCGGTGGGCCTGGGCCGGGTGGGATGTCCTGGGAAACAGTCCAGCAGCTGCCTAGGTGATTTGCCCTAGGGACTGCTCCCAGTGCTTTCCATCTGACCTGGCACCGCTGACCCTGGGCACATTTTTCTTATGACAGGGAAACAGCCTCTAAAATTATTTGTTTGTTTGCCTATTTGTTTGTTTTTGCTTACACCAAAAACTCCCTTCCCCTCCATCTGGAGTCCTGTCTCTTTAAGAGGCAGGGCTATCCCTACTAGAGTGGGAATAATTATAGGACTTTTACCCAAAATCTGTTAGATACATCTATCTGTTCTGTTTGGGATCCCATTTAACTGTCTATTCTGTATGTTTGTAATTTTGAAGGGGGGAAGTTCCATCTGTCCCCAAGGAGAGCCCTCTGGGCCACCTCTTGGCTAAATGGGCTATATTCAACTAGGAGCCCATATCCCAAGAAAATAGGTTTTTTATTGTAACACCACATTGCCACAATATTCCATAGACTCCAGAGAGGAAAAGTGGCCAAAATGGGGCAATTGCAATTTACCAAAACTGATGTATTTGCTTATGCAATTGAAAAAAGCCAGCTAAAAAGTTAAACCACTAGTGGGAAGCCTATTTTAATCTTTTGAGGTTTTTAAACAAAATCAGAAATACTGTATTGCCTCTTTAAGAGAAAATAATTAAGCAATTAAACATGCCAGCAGCCTAAGCTGAATCTGCTGCTCCCCTCCCCTCTCTTGCTGAGCTTCCCCGCTTCAACTCCCCCGGAATTCCTGATCTGAAATTAAACAAATAAAAATAAGTAAACTTTTGAAATAATTTAAAATTGGGATGGCTATTCTAGAGAATCTGTTTCAGATGAGTTCACCTTAAGGGTCACCCTTAAAAGAGAGGATTCAAAACCTCTCACGATAAAATGCAATCTTTAATTAATACACAAAGGCTTCTAAAAGACAAAGTTATTTCAAAAACAGCTTCCAAAATCTTTTTGGTAACTTGAAGCTTTAGAGTTTTGCTAAATTAAGTTGATAAAAATTTATTGAGTCTCTGGTCATTCCCACATAAGATAAAACATTAAAAATTGGTTACTAAACATAGATTTGTCTGCCTTTGGTTTCTTATCTCAGAAAAACTAAAAGATGCTTACATTTATTGATAAACATGTTATGTGCATGTTGAAGAATTTTCTATGAAAAAGTACACATTTCTAGAAAGTCTATATACAAAAAAAAACAAAAGGTATGTTGTCCATAAAGAAGGTATAAAAAAATAGAGATATTTATGTTTGTTTTGTTAAGAAAAATAAATTTGTCCTAAAGTACTAAAAAAAAAAAAAAGGCGTAAGACAAATTCTAAATGTAAAAAATAAGTGACAAAAGGTTTGTAAAAGTAAAGCCCTGAGGAGTTTTGCACATGATCAAGTTGGCTAAAATAAGCTGATAAAAAATTAAAATTTGGCTTTCTCTCTTATAAAGGTAATTTTCTTAAACTTTTAGTCTGCTCTTTATATAGAGATTAAAAGGTGTTCTTTTGAATAAGTCTATGTAAAAGACAAAACACCTATGTTTTGTTAAAATAATTTCCTATGTTCAAAAGGACTAAAGTCTCTCCCTTAAGGTTTTTGTTTTTGTTTTTTGACTGTTTTAACTCTCTGTTTGCCTTTAACTGTTTCTGTTGTCAACTTGATTAAATAAATAACTAGGCATTGTTTCCTATTTGACCAAGTGTTTTAAAATCTTTTGATATTTTTGATAAACTTCTGCCAAAATTAAAGTTTTTTTAACTTAAAAAAAAAATTACAAAAAGACATATGATTATGATGCCAAAATACAATTATTACTGTATTTCATGTTGATGCTCACAGTTCTTTAATTTCTACAGAACAAAAATATAACTCTCATGCTAATCAGCTGGTGCAGATTCGTGCAACGCACAACCCAGGCTTAGCACAATGGGTCCGTAAAAAGAGTGGACACTTGAGAGAACAAGCTTCATACAGGTGGGCACAACAGAGGGGAATCCTTGTCACCCATGATGATATTGCCACTACAGTACAACAATGTCAGTTATGCCAACAGTTAAATAAACGGGGAGTTCCACACCCCTACCAAGGTCATATCCAAAAGAGATTACTTCCCGCCCATACATGGCAAATAGATTTTATTGGACCATTGCCAAATTCTTGTGGATATACTTATGCCTGCACTGCTGTTGATACATATTCTGGTTATTTATTGGCTATACCAGCTAAAGTGGCCACCCAACAGAGTGCCATAAAATTATTAGATATAATCAAGTTATATTATAGAACACCAAGGCAAATTCAGAGTGACAACGGTTCCCACTTTACAGGTAAGTTGATTCAAACCTATACCAAAGAAAATTATATAAAAGAGATTTATCATATACCTTATTACCCCCAAGCTGCAGGCCTCATAAAACGAATGAATAGATTGCTTAAACAACAATTGAAGAAACTTGGTCATGGCTCATTAAAGGGGTGGCACAACCATCTAAGTACTGCTCTAAATGTGTTAAATAACAGGCCACTAGGCCCTAATGAGACTCCTTTGTCAAAGTTGTTACCAGCAAAGATTACAAAAGTGGCAGCCGCCACCCATGAGTTTATGACCTTAACCTATTGGCCCTTGACTCAGTCTGCTAAACCGCCTTTTCGTGCCACGGCCGAAGCGGCTAGATTAGATTTATCTACTGTTCATTCTATTCAATTGCCCCCTAAGAAGCAGTCTATAGTCCCTACTGGGATAGGGGTACAATTTCCCAAAAATACCTTTGGTTTGTTAAAAAGACGCTCTGGACTGGCAACAAAAGGTATTGATGTACTGGGAGGAGTCATTGATCCAGATTACCAAAAAAAAACAAAATTTATATTATATAATGATAGTGACACAGTACTAACTGTAGAGTCTGGAGAACGAGTGAGACAATTATTGGTGCTTCCCCTCTTGACTCCAAATGTGTCACAAAGACAACCTCCAAGTAAATTAACTAAAAGAAGAATGCAAAGATTTGGGTCTACAAATAGATAAAAACCTAGAGCAAAAGTGTGGGTGACACATCCATCCAATACAGCTCCCCGTGCCGCAGAAGTAGTGGCCCAAGGGCCCACTGCAACACTCATAGTTATGTATCCAGAAAATGAACAGTTATATCATGTTCCTAAAAATTCTGTTTCTTTGCGTAAATAGATACTCCTGCTGTGTTCGCTATGCTGTGCTGCACCTCCATGTCTGCTGCAGACCTACACACAGAGGCATTAGTTGCATCTATAAGACAACCTTTGACCCTGCACTGTTAGACCAACTTCTCTACACCAGTGGGACCTATAACCTGGACTATGAATGGCCGAGAAATTTGGTCTCAGAAACAGCACGCAACTTCACAATATCAGATAATTTCTCTATTACCCTGCCTTCTGCTACCCTCTGTAATGGGGGCTGATCTGGACTTCTACCAGCTAGTTTGTTAGGCCTAAGTCTTGCTACCTTGGGGTTTGGGTCCTTTATTGTGAGATAGTTTTATAATTATTGTAGTCATTGAATTTTAGATTCTTGGATGTGCCTTATGTACTTGTATACGAAGTTCATTGTCTGTGCATATGGTGTCTTATGGTTAATGGAGACGGCCACGGCCAAATATGTCTTGACATGAGTACAGCCATGTTTGGCCGCTCCATTGACCTACAGCCACCAGCACAAAAAAAAATATGAAAGCTGCTTTCTGCGTGGTGGGAACTGGCCCTTCTCTCACGGAGGGAGTTGCAAGTTGTAACATTTCAAGGCTCTTAGAGCGTCGTAGCACGAGATGGACTGGCCATCTGTGCCGGGCTGGGACGATAACCAAAGAAAACAATGCACGTACACAACTACTGGGCCAGGATGTTAGCCAGGGGGCTCAGTGCACGTACGCCACTGATAACCATTTTGTACATGGAAACACTAAATGCTTGCTCTGCAAACTCTATAATTGCTTACTCTAAAAATTACTGATGGTATAAAAACTGCTAAAAACTGAGACCCAGTGAGAGTTCCACCTGTGGAATGGACACCTTGCCCAGGACGTGTGATCCTTGCCCAGCCGCGTCGATTGACAGAGCTCTCCCGGCAGTGGGGCGTAGATGTTGTGAGTAACTGATTTGATGTAAAACAATTGATTTGATATGAAATAATTGATTTGAGGTGTTCTCTTTTGGTCAACCTGGTGTTTCTCTTTCTAGTTGATTTGTGTCATTTCTCTTCAGCCAATGTGGGTGTTTTCCCTTTCCAGTCGGGCTGATGTTTTTTTTTTCCCTCTTAATATTTGACCTATTTAGATCTGTTTGCAGACTATCGCCTTTACTATCCTCTATATAATAAAATATACCTTCAGTCCATTTGTTTAGAGTAGAAAGTGTCTTTTACGTCTCCGATCGAATCCCCAAACCTCTCATAACACACCTGAACTCTAGATTGGCATCTGAAATTGGGGGGAGGAGCAGTCTTGTGGGACTAAGACCTCAACCTATGGAATCTGACGCTGTCTCCAGGAAGATAGTGTCAGAATTGAGCTAAATTTGTAGTACATGGGATCAGCGTCCACTGAGAATTGGAGAATTGCCTGGTGGTGTTGGAACAACAAACAAAACTAAACACAAGAAGAGGGGATCCCCAGGACATCTGCAGAGAGACCTCAGATGTTGTTCCCTTTTATCTGTTTCAAATAGGACTTGCATGTCAGATTTTATTTGAAATAAGTTTGGGGCCGGCCCCGTGGTTTAGCGGTTAAGTGCGCGCTCTCCGCTACTGGCGGCCCCCGGTTCGGATCCCGGGCATGCACTGACGCACCGCTTCTCCGGCCATGCTGAGGCTGCGTCCCACATACAGGAACTAGAAGGATGTGCAACTATGACATACAACTATCTACTGGGGCTTTGGGGGAAAATAAATAAATAAATAAAATTATAGAAATAAGTTTGAAGACTAGTGAACTCAATGACTTCTAAGGGCTCCATCCAGTTCTGGATGAAGGGAGATGGTGTAGGATGGCTTAGGCTGGTCCTTCTCAAACTTCAGTGTGCATATGAATCACCTGGGGATCTTGTTAAAATGCAAATTCAGCAGATCTAGGGTGGGGTCTAACCACCTGCTAGGTGATATTGATACTTCTGGTCCATGGACCACACTTTGAGTAGCAAGGTGTAGGCCATAGTAAATTCTATGGGTTTTACTCTGAATGAGATGAGAGCCACTGGAGGGGTTTGGGTCAGAAGATGACAAAATCTGATGTACACTTTGAAATGATCACTCTGGCTGCTGGGAGGAAAATAGATGGGGGTTGGGAGTGGGTGAGGATGGAAACAGGAAGGTTAGGAGGATATTGCAATAACCCAAGCGAGAGATGCAATAATCCAAGTGAGAGACTCATTAAGAGTTCATGCAAAAATTTAGCCTTTTAAATTTAATATTTATAACTGTTTCACACAATAGTACACATATCAATGGTGGTATATGAGATCATTTTAGGTAGGACACAAAGTAACCATGTTTTATTTTTAGTAGTTATGTGTTTATTACAAGTATTTTTGGTTTTCATTTTTAGTGATGATATACAGCTCTCTTCTAAAATAAAAGTTTTTGGGGCCGGCCCCGTGGCATAGCGGCTAAGTGCGCACACTCCACTGCTGGCGGCCCAGGGTTCCGATCTGGACGCGCACCGATGTCCCGCTTGTCAGGCCATGCTGTGGCGATGTCCCATAAAAAGTGGAGGAAGATGGGCACAGATGTTAGCCCAGGGCCAGTCTTCCTCAGCAAAAAGAGGAGGATTGACATGGATGTTAGCTCAGGGCTGATCTTCCTCACAAAAAAATTAAATAAATAAATGAATGAATGAATGAATGAATGAATAAATAAATAAATAAATAAAAGTTTTTAAGTTTATAAAATGGGAGTGAATTTAAAGCAAAATACAAAGTAAATTAGCAGTGGTGATACACACATACAGCAAATGTGAAGGCAGCTCCCAAATGCCTGAGGTCTAGGAAACACTGACTTTAAAATTCATTAAATTATTGCTGGTGGTTATTTATTTCTTATGGTAATTTTTTTCTTGAAGAACACGTCTCACATTCCCTAATAAGAGACAATGAGAAAATGGGAACCCAAATTTGACACTGGCTTTGTGAGCCACCTTTCAAAAATGCATCCCAGAATTTAATAAACATTTACCTCTCACCAAGTCACTGTTCGTTTGTTTTTTGTCTTTTGTTTTTTTTTTTCGTGAGGGAGATCAGCCCTGAGCTAACATCTGATGCCAATCCTCCTCTTTTTTGCCAAGGAAGATTGGCCCTGGGGTACCATCTGTGCCCATCTTCCTCTGCTTTATATGGGACGCCGCCACAGCATGGCTCAACAAGCGGTGCATTGGTGCATGCCCGGGATCCGTGCCCTCGAACCCCAGGCGGGCTGCCTAAGCGGAGCGCGTGCACTTAGCCACTGGGCCGGCCCCCACAAAGTCACTGTTCATTGACAGCACTTCAGTAACTCAGGGCACAGCTGAAGGGTCACCCCATGATGGCTGATCCAGGAACAATGAGATGGCCTCCAGTTAAGGCAGCGTCCTCAAGTCTGGCAGAGCATAGAATCACCTCTTTTAAAAAAAAAAGCACAGGTCCCACCACAGACCAATTACAGACCAATCTCTGATGGTGGCGTCTGGGTACCTGTGTGCTTTGAAAGCTCCCAGGTGATTCCATGCTTGTTCATCCTCTTGCTCCTTGGTACAGAAGAAAGGGTATGGCTTTTGGAATAAGACATACCTGGGTTCAAATCCTCCTACTTGTATGCTGTGTGATGCGCAGGTACTTATTTGACCTTTCTGAGCCTCTCATGCCTCATCTATATCTAGGAGTCATCATACCACCCGTTAGGGTTGCAGTGATGATTCAACCACACGAGATCAGCCATGTGCCTACAGAGGGCATGTGGACAGTGGGGGTTCAGCACATCCTTGTCCCTCCTTTCCTAAGTGACACTCCTGCCACCCAGAGCCTGACACAGAATAAAGGGGCACTGAGGAGCAAAACCGCAACTCCTGTGAGGGCTTGAAGGGTAGAGGTTTGAGCTGATTATTTGCAGGGAGTAACAATGCCCGTAAATCAAATCCTTAATTCATTATTTTCTATTATTTAATTAATATTTAATTATATTAGTTTTAATTGAACCATTTCCCTTTTTTTTTTAAGATTTTATTTATTTATTTATTTTCCCCCCAAAGTCCCAGTAGATAGTTGTATGTCATAGCTGCACATCCTCCTAGTTGTTGTATGTGGGACGTGGCCTCAGCATGGCTGGAGAAGCGGTGCGTCGGTACGCGCCCGGGATCCGAGCTCGGGCCGCCAGCAGCGGAGCGTGCACACTTAACCGCTAAGCCATGGGGCCGGGCCCTCCCTTTTTTTTTAATAGAACATTATAAACAAAGCACAAATTTTCTTTGCCCTTCTTCCACAATCCTGGTCCATGGACACTTTCCCAATATTGAATTTGGCGGGTGCCTTCCAGATCTTTTAAAAATACACTCACATATTTCATAGAAACCCATAGAAATATATAATATGGTTTCATGTGTTTTTAGTGAATAAGTGTTTTTTTCACTGTGTATATCATCATGGAACGTTTTTAATGCAACAATGTGTTTGCAAGACTTACCCTTATTGTTACCTATAGCTGAGTTCATTCCTTTTAGCTCCTCTATAATATTCCATTGTAAGGATATACCATAATTTATGTAACTATTTTCCTATTGATAGACATTTAAATTCTTTCCAACTTCTTAGCATCACAAGGCTGCCAAGAACATTCTTGTACCTACCTCCACGTATTCATGTGTATTTTTCACCTGTAGAATTACTACTCTTCGTTCGCTCAATAGTGGAATGAGTACAGGATTGGGAGTCAATGGACTTTGGGCTGGCTGCCTGGCACCTCTGAATCCTAGGCTCTCAGGATTCAGCCTAGGATTGAAGGCACGGTCTCTGCCCCCTTTCCACCATGATTTTCTCACCTTAACCACTCCACCTGCCTCGTCACTGAGCTCCTGTCTCTGGCTGGGTCTCTGGTTCCTCCCAATCCACCTCTAACATCAGCCATCATGTCATTCTCCTGCTTAAAATCCTCTACCAGCTGTAGAGCCGGGCCCTGGTGAGGGCAGAGCCTGTGGGGTGAGGTGTAGGAGGCTCAAGGGTGGTGGGACAGGTAGTGGCATTGAGACAGCACAGAGTCACAATGACCCGGAAATGACCTACATGGAGAACTCCCCACTGATCACTCAAATCCTCCTCCCCATGAAGTCTACCTGGGCATGACTGCCTTCTCCCTCCTCTCATGATGCTATGTCCTGCTACTATTTCAGCACTTTGCACACTGAGTTTTAGCTTATTATCTTCCTGCCTGTGTCCCCTTTGACCTGTGAACCCTTTGGAGGCTGGGAGTGTGTCTCTGAATCCTCAGTGGCCAAACAGGGCTCGGTTCAAGTAGTAGGTATGAATCAGTGTTTGTTGAATAACCCGATGTGCTTAGGCTTAGAGTTTGAGGGGCAGGGCAACAGAGCAGTCCTGACAGGTGGCCAACATCAGAAAATCCAACACGTGTGTTAATCAGCGGTCCTGAAGTTGGCAAAGCATAGTTTGCAACATCCAAAGTGGCAGGAGAAAGCCAGACTCCAGTCCTAGAAATGTGGGTGTCTCAGTTATCTATCGCTATTTCACAAGCCACTCCAAATCTTAGTGGCTTAAAACAACAAATTATTATTTTTTTTTTTTAAAGATTTTATTTATTTATTTTCCCCCCAAAGCCCCAGTGGGTAGTTGTATGTCATAGTTGCACATCCTTCTAGTTGCTGTACGTGGGATGCGGCCTCAGCATGGCCAGAGAAGCCGTGCGTCGGTGCGCGCCCAGGATCCGAACCCGGGCCGCCAGCAGCGGAGCGCGTGCACTTAACCACTAAGCCACGAGGCCAGACCCCAAATTATTATTTCTTGTGGTTCCAAGGGATGGCCAGATGCAGCTGGGCAGTTCTTCCACGGGATGTTTGCTGGGGTCACTCACACATTCAGCTGGGGGCTCACCTGGGGCTAGAACGTTCAAAACGGCAGCTGGGGTGGGCTGAACAGCTGGGGGCTGGCTGGGCCTCACTCTCCAGCAGGTTAGTTGGACTCCTTTCTCTGTGACTCAGAACTCCAAGAAAGCAGAAGCTGCCAGGCCTCTTAAGGGCTAGGCCTGAAATTGGCACAGCAGCAGGTCAAAGCCAAGTCACAAGGTCAAGCCAGATTCCAGGGAGGAGGAATAGCTCCACCTCTTGACAGGAAGTGCAGCATGCATATCCAGGCTGGGAGGCACTGTTGGTAGTCGTCTTTGGAGGCCATCCACAGCTGGAAAGCAAGTCGGGACTCTTTTCTTCCATGTGCCAGCCTTTATAGTCACTTTTATCTAGGTCTTGGGTGGGGGACTGATGGGGGTGACAGGTGGTTGGTGATGCCTGTGGGAGAGGCCCAGCATTTGTAGGGAAAAATCCAGAGTAGTCAAGAACTGCCAAGACTGTCATAAAGAGGAGGTGACTGAAGGGAACATAGAGGAAGGACAATGGTAGGAGGGTCAAGGCTGAGGTTCAGGGGGAGGGGCTGGAACCCCCTGACATGTGTCACAGAGGTGAGCTGGCGACTGTCACATCAGGATGACCATCCATAATCTGATTTCGGTGGGGAGAAGGGAGAAGCAGCATCTGGAGACATTGCCCCCCATTCTGAGCTGCCGAGGAGACCACAGGTCTCACCCCTCCCCACCCCCAGGGATGGCTCTGGACCCCTCACGCCCCGGAATCATTTCTGAGCCCAACTCCCCCACTTACGGACAAGACAGTTCCTTGAGCTTCAACTGCCCCCAGTCAAAGAATAAGGATATCTGTCCAGTCTCTCCTGCTAATAAATATTTGAACAGCAGTTTGTTAATTTTTCTTACTCCTTGCGATGGAGATTAATTGCTATTTTACACTACACTCAACTTGTATTAGTTTAGGATTTACTTCCTCGGTGATACAACTGGCATTGGGCTTGAATAAAACATTTTAACCTAGACAAGCTCATTAAATTCTTGAAGGTGAGTGGACAGCAGGGAGAGAGAACCAGCCCTAGTTTTGCAGTTTTAAAGGTATCAATTTAAATCCATCAAAGGAGTGTCAAGCAGGGTGGGGCTGGGGAGTTCTAGATGATAAAGGATGGAAGCCACTGGAAGGACAATCCTGTTCAGTCCTGTTGGGCCTCAGGCCAAGAGAACTAGCCCTTTCCCGGAGCCAGTCCCACTCCCAAGCTGGCTTCTGACACCCTCAAAGTGTTCACAACCTTGGTCCCTAACGGGTCATCCTGACCCAAATAGGACTCTTGTTTCCCAGTCTGTTCCCCATCATCCTGCCTTCTGACCATTGAATCACATTTTTTAGGGTCTGATTTTACTCCTTGGACCTGATACTCAGCCAAGTTTTCTCATCCGTAAACAGGAGATGTTGTGACGATAATCCTGTTCACCATCGTTATCACTGTTAATACCATGCTGTCCCTGACCAAGGGCTGGGCTCTGCTTTTGAAATTTCCCCCATCACCTGGGGAATGCCTCAGCTGTGACTGTGGCACCCTATATAGAGAACGCTTCTGGCCCAGAAGCCAGCTGCCCCACCCATTCCCTCTCTGACTACAGACCCTGCCCCTGCTGGTTCTGTTCCTCCCTCTCTTCCCTACAGGGAATATGGTACAAACTCCACTTACCCATGCCCACCAAATGCTGTTTCGGGGCTGAGAAGTCTAAGAAATTCCATAGGAAATGTTGAAGAATTGGGTGTTCAGATTTTAGAAATGTGGTTTATAATCACAATCTCAATTTCCTGAAAATCACATTCCTCATTTTCCTTCTTACTCCTAGCTCTGATTTTTAGGGTCTGATTTTAACCCTTAGACTTGACATCCAGCTCTGCTGAGGGCAGAAGAGTAACATGCCTGAGGTCATAAGCTGAAGGGAAGAAAATATGAAAGATTGTAATTAATAGGACCGGATTCTTTCATTAAAGGATCAATGCTCCCATAGTTGGCCATCCGTCCTACCATCACTTCCAAAAGCTGTTGAAACAAAACCTGTATAGCATGAGGGCTGGTGTTGACCACTGGTCACCAGTACAGATCCCCTTTACATTTATGGTCATTTTTCCTGTGGGTCTTTATGTCCTTTCTTTCAGTGGCCTCGGTTGAGCTCATCCCAATCAAACAGAAAGGTTGTGATCATGTTTCATCTCAAAAGAAAAGGGTGTTGGGTCTCCATTCCTGACCCAAGTACCTCCTGGCCCATATGCAATTCTGCCCAACTCTTCCCCAGTTAGCTCTGGAAACCAAAGGTTTACTTTGAGGGGCATATTTATGAAGCCACAGGATGTCATTTGTGGCACATTTCCCCAGAGCAAGAGGTACCAACTTGCCTCATAATTGCATATTTCAAAGGGAAGCTTCTGGAAGAGTCCAAAAGACTCTGCTGCTCAATTATTTTATGTTCCAGAACACCTAACATCCCACTTTATAAGACTACTTAGAGAGCGAAGGGGGAGAAATGCAGTGTTCACAGAGACCAGAATTAGAGCCTCAGGAATACAGGCAGGAACCTTTCCCTTTCTTGGGGTCCGATCTTTCTCTCTCCTCTTCCCTCTGGCCAGCTTCCTCTGCTTCTATTCCCACATCATGTCCACAGGCCACCTAACTTTATTTGGACTCCCCCAGAAGCAGATCGTGAGACAAGGATTCAAGTGCTAGTAGTTATTTGGGAGGTGATCCCAGGAAATACTGGGCGGGGAGTGGGAAAGTGAGGAAGGAGAAGGAAGGTTGCACGATCAGCCAGTTACCACTGTGCAGTGGGAGCTCCATCCACCAGAGAGCTCGGAAAATGATGCAGACCATGGGTCAGAGTTACCTCATCCAAGGGGCTAGGGAGCTGAGGTATTCATCTCCCGACTTCCACCAGTCATTGGTGGAGGGCTGCTCCCTGCGCATTAACCTTCTGGCTTTTCTTGCATGCAGGTGACCATGCCCTTAGCAGAAGGCAGCCAGGTAACAGCCCTCAGGCAGAAGGTAACAGGTCCCAGGTATTTGTAGTAAACAGCGGGCCTCACAATCACGGGCAGGGCACTGGCCATGACTGCTCCCTTGCCCCAGCCTAGATGCTATGTGAATTTTCATCACTAGTGCTTGCCCTTTGGTATAGGCTGAACTACGTCCTCCCAAAATTTATATGTTGCAGCCATAGCCCCTAAGACCTCGGAAAGTGACTGTATTTGGAGAAAGCATCTTTAAAAGGTGATTAAGTTCAAATGAGGCTGTTAGGGTGAGCCCTAATCCAATCTGACTGGTGTCCTTATAAGAGGAAATTTCGACACAGAGAGAGACTCCAGGGATGCACACACAGAGAAAAGACCATATGAGGACACAGAGAGAAAGCAGCTATCCGCAAGCCAAGCAGAGAGGCCTGAGGAGGAACCAACCCTGCCAGCACCTTGATCTTGGACTTCTAGCCTCCAGAACTGGGAGAAACAAATTCCTGTTGTTTAAGCCACCCAGTCTGTGGTACTTTGTTATGGCTGCCGTAGCAACCTAATACATCCTTCTCTGGTTGTGTTTCTCCATCCCTAGAGTTGCCTCTGGTTGGCCCAGCTCATCTTTTTGAGCCAGGCCACGGGTCATAAGTGACTGAGCCATCTTTGAGTCAAGTATCCATCTCAGTCCAGTCAACCACTGGGGGGAAGCAGGGCCACATGGCCAAGACTGTGAGTGAAGACAGATCTCTGGAATGGCAGCATCACTGGGGAAGGCAGCCCAAATTTGTCTGTACCTTGGCCTTCTGAGATGGTCCTCAACTGAGATGGCCAGTCATCCACATGGTTGCTTTACTCTAGAGCATCTCCAAACCACTGTCTTTGTCCTCAGGATAGATCATCCAGGGAAATAAGTCAACACAATGCTGAGTATCTAGACACTGTTCAGACAATCCACACCTCAGGCCAGATATTGGCTGGTTTCCTGGAGATTGTGACAGTGAAAGCCCCAGTCCCTGTCCAATGGGGCTGAAATCGGAAGCTGAGACGCACAGCTCGCCTTGTCTGGAAGCCAGCAGGATGTGAGGCTGACAGTTAATTAGATTAATTAGGAAACCATGCCTTAAAATGTAATGTTTTCATGAGCTTTTAAAGCCTATCAAAATGTTTGCTGAGCTGTATGGCTGGTAATTAACAAGCTTGTAAAAATATACAAGGAAACAAGGAGATGTCGGGGAGCTAATGAATGTGACAGCTGCCAGACACACAGACAGAGCCTGGTTCTGGCCTTCACATCAGCTGGGTTCAAATCCCAGCTCTGCTTCAACTCGCTATGGCCTCAGACAAGTTCCTTACCCTCTCTTGTCTCATATCCTTATCTGTCCAATGAGAAGCCTGGACGACCTCTAAGCCCTGAACCAGCCACATTTCTCAGCCTCTCCCTTTCTTCGGTCCTCCTGCAGGCTCCACTGCTCTGAGGGCTGTTTAACCATCAAGGCCTAAGTGTCCCCACAATAGGTAGCATTCTAGTCTCTCAGGGAGCTCCTCAGCATCCCAATCCATGGAAGTGGACATACAAATCTTTCTTGGCCAAAGGTCCATTCAACCTTCTTTAGCAACAAGAAGGTTGCCTTTGGTCCTTTGGGGGAACTCTGCCTCCTGGTTCTCAGTCCCTGTGCTTTAGACAGAGTCGATCCCACCCTCAGTGCTAGAGGTGGGCCTGTGTCTCAGCTGTGGCAATAGGAGCATCTCGATCTCCTGACCACGGTGATTTGTTCAGGAATGGTCACCTGATCCAATCAGAGCTAATGAGGCACAACAGAAAGGCTTCTCTGTTCAATTCCATTGGGATGATTTAGGCCTGGGTTTGTTGGCAGCCACCTTGGCACCATGTGGAGTGAACGTTAATCCAAAACGTAGCAAAGCTGAGCCAGATGATGGAGAGAGATCAAGTTATAGTACCGTTGTTTAGGCACCTGAATTTAGCCACTTCTTAAATTTACCCTTGGACTTTTCAATTACACAAACGAAAAAATTCTCTTTATTTGTTTGAGTCATTTTGAGGTGAGTTTTCTGTCCCTTGCAAACGAGAGTTCTAACAGTTACATGATGTTTGTGAATATAGGGGTGAGAGAGAGAAAGAGAGAGGGAGAGAAACCAAGTCACGAAAAAAAAGAAATAATTTCTTAGTGAAAGTACATGTTAGATTTTGTATATGCTGTTTCCTGTGCATAATATGTCATTTGCCCTCTTTTTGCCTTTGAAAATTCCTATTTATCTTCTCAAAGCCCATCTCACTGGCTTCTCCTCTTTCCCAGTCCCAAGACACAGGTAGTCTCTCCTTTCACTGTGCTCCTGTGGTGGGTTAACATGTGAAGTTTCTCCATACACCTTTAACCCTGGGACCCTCTATAATTGGACTAGGATGGATACATGGGGCTGCCCCTTATACCTGGGTCAAGTTGTCAGAAGCGAGAGAGGAAAAAACCTTCAACTGTTATTGACGAGATTCATTATATTACCCAATGTCCCCTTTGTAAGAACTCACATGATGAATTCCCAGAAAAAGTTGCAGTGTCGTAAACAATTGGTAGATTTCCTTCTGGAAGATAATGATGGTTATGGAATCCATCGGGTTTCCTCTTTGCTTTCACCACTAGGGGACCCAAAGCTAAATCAAATGCTCTTGTCGAGGTCACCAGTGACCCCTGTCTTGTTAAATCCAATGGTCAATCCTCCGTTCTCACCTTCTTTATCCCATCAGCAGCACTGGACATAGATGACCATCCTCTCCTCCTTAAAACCCTTTGTCATTTGGCTTCCAGGACCCTTTACTCTTTCGGTTTTCCTCCTATCTCACTGGCCATTTCTCAGTCTTCCTCACTGATCCCTCCTCATCTCCCCAACCTCTAAACATAGGAAGGTCATTGGGTCAGGTCCTTTGACATATTCTCATCTATGTCACACTACCTCCTTTGGCAATCTCATCTAGCTTCATGACTTTAAATACCATCTCTCTGATAAGCCCAAATTTATATCTCTAGCTTAGACCTCTCTCCTGAACTTTGGACCCATATGTCCAACTGCCAGTTGGATATCTCTTCTTAGACATCTGTATTAGTCAGCTCACGCTGCCGTAACAAGATACCACAGACTGGGTGGCTTAAACAGCAGACATTTATTTTCTTATAGTTCTGGAGGCTGGAAGTCCGAGATCAAGGTGCCAGTAGGGTTGGTTTCTGGTGAGATCTGGCTTGTAGATGGTCACCTTTTTGCTGTATCATCACATGGCTTTCCTCTGTGTGTGCACGGAGAGAGAGAGATCTCTGGATATCTCTTCCTCTTCTTATAAGGACATCAGTCTACTAGATTAAGACCCCATCCTTTTGATCTCATTTAACCTTAATTACCTCCTTAAGGGCCCTAGCTCCAATACAGTCACATTGGGAGTTAGGGTTTCAACATATGGATTTAAAGGGAACACAATTCAATCCATAACATTATATCCAACAGGTATCTCAAACTAAACACATCCAAGACTAAATTCCTTAACCCCAAACCTGCTCTACCCACAGCCTTCCTCATCTCAGAAAATGAAAACTCCTAACTTTTAGTTGCTCAGACCGAAAACCTTGGCAACATCCTGACTCGTTTCTCTCTTTTCCACATCCTCTCCAATCCATCAGCAAATCCTATCGCCTCTACCTTTAAAATATATCCTGTATCCAACCACTTCTCACCTCTTGACTGCTTCTATTCTATTCCAAACTACCATCATCTCTTGCCTGAATTATGACAATATTCTCCTAAATGGTTTACCTGCTCCTGTTCTTATCACCTTCCAGTCTATTTTAATCACAGCCTCCAGAGATATTTCTTTCAAGCTGTAAGTCATATCGTGCCTTCCTCTGCTCTTGAAGTGGCACCATCATGCTTGTATTAAAAGTCAAAGTCCTTACATGGCCTACAAGGCCCCAGATGGTCTGTCCCCTTGTTACCTCTCTGACTTGCTCTCCTGTTGAGTCACTTCCCTTCAACAAAGATGATGCCTAGTGGTCACCGGAGTGGTTGAGGTCACTCAAGGTAAGGGAGTGAAGAGGAAGAGGAGAGGAGAGGAGAGGAGAGGAGAGGAGAGGAGAGGAGAGGGGAGGAGAGGAGAGGGGAGGAGAGGAGAGGAGAGGGCAGGGGAGGGAAGAGGAGAGGAGAGGAGAGGAGAGGAGAGGGCAGGGGAGGGAAGAGGAGAGGAGAGGAGAGGAGAGGAGAGGGGAGGGCAGGGGAGAGGAGAGGAGAGGAGAGGAGAGGAGAGGGCAGGGGAGGGAAGAGGAGAGGAGAGGAGAGGGCAGGGGAGGAGAGGAGAGGGGAGGGCAGGGGACAGGAGAGGAGAGGAGAGGAGAGGAGAGGAGAGGGGAGGGCAGGGGAGGAGAGGAGAGGAGAGGAGAGGGCAGGGGAGGGGAGGTGAGGAGAGGAGAGGAGAGGGGAGGAGAGGAGAGGAGAGGAGAGGGCAGGGGAGGGGAGGAGAGGAGAGGAGAGGAGAGGGCAGGGGAGGGGAGGAGAGGAGAGGGGAGGGGAGGAGAGGAGAGAGAGGAGAGGGGAGGGGAGGGGAGGAGAGGAGAGGAGAGGGCAGGGGAGGGGAGGAGAGGAGAGGAGAGAGAGGAGAGGGGAGGGGAGGAGAGGAGAGGAGAGGAGAGGGGAGGAGAGGAGAGGGGAGGAGAGGAGAGGAGAGGAGAGGAGAGGAGAGGGGAGGAGAGGAGAGGAGAGGAGAGGGCAGGGGAGGGGAGGAGAGGAGAGGAGAGGGCAGGGGAGGGGAGGGAAGAGGAGAGGAGAGGGCAGGGGAGAGGAGAGGAGAGGAGAGGAGAGGGCAGGGGAGGGGAGGAGAGGGGAGGAGAGGAGAGGGCAGGGGAGGGGAGGAGAGGGGAGGAGAGGAGAGGGCAGGGGAGGGGAGGAGAGGGGAGGAGAGGAGAGGGCAGGGGAGGGGAGGAGAGGAGAGGAGAGGGGAGGAGAGGGGAGGGGAGGAGAGGGGAGGGGAGGAGAGGAGAGGGGAGGGCAGGGGAGGGCAGGGGCCTATGGCAGTGGTTTGAAAAGAAGACCATGAGCCTGAGAAGGGGCAGCTAGAGGACTAGGAGATGAGCTGGTGGGGGTGGGTCCTCAAAGCCCGGAAGGGAGACGTCTCCAGAAGGAACAATCTCTCATCAAAGGCCCACAAGCCTAAACATCCCATCTTCAGTTTCCCTTTCGCGCTGTTAAAATTTTTAAACCTTTTTACATGATGAGCAATTTGTCAGAGAAGCAGTTGGCGGCCAAGCCTGGTAAGGAGAAAAAATATTAGCATCTTTCTACTGGTCATTTTTTTCCCCTTTTCGGCATAAGCAGGCCAGACCAGTATCCATTATTAATAGATGCATGTTTTATTAAAGGTATAAAGACCAAAGATTTGTAAGTTTAATAACCTAGATTCTTATTTTAAATTCTCCAACATTATTATTTATTGATCAGCTGGGGATGTTTCTTTTGCGATCGCCATCTGCCAATTCCTGGAGGGGAAATAGAAGTGGTGGAATTAGGGGAGCTGGCATCGACATTGACTAATTCAGGGTGTGCAACAAAGCTCCCATGAAATGAGCACTCCCTCTGTGCCAGGCCCAGGGCCAGAAACAGTGCACAGGAGGCAGGATGACAAAGTCACAATCTTCGCCTAAATGGAGAGGCAGAAAAACAAACAATATATGGACAATGCAATAATTTGGGTGTGTACAGGGAGGAGAGCTGAGTGGTTAAAAGCCTCTCTCTGGAATTAGGAAGGTTTAAGTCTCAGTGCCACAACTTACTAGCTGTGTGATCTTAGGCACAATACTTTCCCTCTCTGAGCCTCAGTTTCCTCATCTGTAAAATGGGGATGATATAGGGTTATCATGAAGGTTAGCTGAGATACTGGTGCATGTAGCTTGCTTGGCACAGTGCTCAGCACATGGGAGGCCCTGGTTAAATGGTAGCTAATGTGGTGGTGGGGCTGATGTGAAAAGTGTTGGGGGCACACACTCTGGGCACTAATTCTTCCTGGAAGAGAAAGGCTAAGAGAAGCTTTCACAGAGGAGGATATTTTAAGCTGGTTCTTGAAGGATGATTAGAATTTCAAAAGGCTAACCAGCGGAGGGGAAGCACGCTCCAAGCAGAGAAAACAGCCAAGGAAAAGCTGGTTGGTGAGCAAGTGTGAGCTGCGTTTGGGGAAAGCTAAAGAGCTTGGTGGGGCTAGAGACTTTGGTAGCTTGGGGGACGGGTGGGAGGCGGCTATGAAGGAGGGTGCTGTGGTGGTGCAGAGGGCCTCAGAGGCCACGCAAAGGGGTCCAGGTTTCCTCTAATCCCTAAAGGCTATGGGGAGTCTTGAAGGTTGGTTTTTTTTTTATTGTGACCAAAAAAAAAAACAACCCATGTAGCATAAAATTTACCATCTTAACCATTTTTAAGTACACAGTTCAATGACATTAACTATATCCACGTTGTTATGCAAAAGATCTCTAAAACTTTTCCATCTTGCCAAACTGACCCTCTATACCCATCAAACAGCAACTCCCCACTCCCTCCCCTGAGCCCTGGGCAGCCACCGTTCTACTCTGTCTCTATGAATGTGATGCTCTAGGTACCTCACACAAGGGCAGTCATATAGTATTTGTCCTTTTGTGACTGGCTTATTTCACTCAGCATAATGTCCTCAAGCTTCATTCATCTTATATCATGTGACAGGATTTCCTTCCTTTTTAAGGCTGAATAATATTCCATTATGTATAGACCACATTTTCTTTATCTGTCTGGACCTTGGAAAGTTTTAGGCAAGGAAGTGACCCGATTTGGTCTGTGACTTAGAACAATCGCTCTGGAGGAGCGATGTGCTTCTAGAATGGAGTGGAGGGGATAAGGTGGCAGCAGGGAGACCAGAGAGGGGCTGGTGCAGGTGTCAAGGCCAGGTGATGGTGGCCTGGCCTCAGGCACGGCAGAAGACTTGGTTTCCAGAGACATCCTAGAGGTGGAATTGGTGGGATTTGACAAAGGTGACAAGATATTTGTCCTAACTTTAGAAATCCAGAGGTAGTTCGAGTTTTTCCAGCTCCTCCCACCCCCCAAAAAAGGCTTGGTGGGTCTCCTTCTAGGGTGAGCAGGGAGATAGGGGAATACAGTGGTGAGTGGAAGGCAAATGCCAACTCCCAGGTCTGTCAGCCTTCAGAAAATTCCCACCCTGCAGGCTACAGCTACCACCCTGCCCCCAGTGAGCAACTGGGACGTTGGGCAGGATGGCAAGCTGGCTGCAGCCCCGAGGGGAGAAAGCACTGGCCTTCTGGTCCCTGTACCACCTGTGACTTGCTGTGTGACCTTGGATAAGCCCATGCCCCTCTCTGGTCCTCAGTTTCCCCATGTGTAAAGTGAGAAAGTTGGTAAAGCATTTGTGCTGCTGCAAATGATCATGATGATGGTGGGGGGGGGTGATGGTGTCCAACTCTTTTGAGTGCTTACTTTCTGCCAGGCACTCTTCTAAGCACTTTACAAGCATTAGTGCATTAATGCATTTTATTCTCCCAATACTACTATTATCCCCATTGTACAGATGAGGAAATTAAGGCAAGTCACTTGCCTGAGGTCACAGTGATAACAGGCAGAGCTGCAATTCAAATTCAGGCAGTCCAGCTCCAGACCATTCTCTGGAATCACTCGGGGAGCTTTAAAATATCAGATTCCTGACCCCACCCCAGACCTGCTGGATCAGAGCCTCTGGTGTGGCCCCAGGCATCAATTGCTAAGATGCTCACGGAGCTAAAGGTGGGAGTTGAAACTGAGGGTTCTGGGGGGACAGACAATGCCTGAGTCTGGCCTGAGAAAGAGTGGAGCCTGACTCTCCCTTACCTTCCCCGAGCACTGATTTTCTTTGGGTCCAGGGTGAGTGACCCTTTTGGGGACAACCCCAAGGGGGTGTCCAAATCAGTCCCAGCCCCTCACACATGACCTGGAAGGAGCAGCCTCCAACCTCCCAACTCCCCTATTCCTCCAGAGAGGGTCCCTGCAGGATGTAAGGGAACATAGATGACAAACAATCCTAAGATACTCAACCTCTCTAGTAACCCAGGAGATAGAATTAAATCAACAGGAAGATGCCCTGGAAGGTTTTCAAGAGGGGAGGGAAGTGGTCAGACATCTTCCTAATCAAACTCATCCCTGCTGCATTTGGAATCTGAATGCACTTGAGCACTCTCAAGAGCTAAATTATTCCCTTGTGGGGAGTGGGGGGGGGCATACTATCATGACAGTATTAGATCCTCAATTATCTCAGCATTTGGTTATTTTTAAAAAGAACAGTATCCTGTTAAACTAGATACCAACAACCAGTAATCACTAGAGTAATCACTTTTTAAAATTTTAATCTAGAAAAGTGTTCTAGAATACTGCCATATACACCAAGGGTGAATCTCATAGACACAGCAGATGAGCAAAGCCAGACACAAAACACTAGATACCAGGTGATTGCATTTATATGAAATTCAAGAACAGACAAGCTAATCTATGGTGATAGAAGTCAGGATCATGGTTATCTCTGAGGGGTATTGACTGGGAGGGAACCCTCTAGGGGGCTGGAAATATCCTGTGTTATGACCTAGGTGGGGATCACGTGGGTGTACACAAAGATTCATTGGGTTGTACATTTAAAATGCACTTTACTGTTAACAACTCGTACCCTAATAAAAATTTTTAAAGAGTTAGATTATTGTTTCTTTCTGGTTTCCATGTCTTTCACTAACATTCAGCACTGATTGAGTGCCTACAGCGTACACAACCACTCATGTGAGGCACGTGGCAGAAGTAAAGTAAGGTTAGGGCTTGACTTTCTACCCACAAGGAGCTGGTATGTGACTCTGGACTTAGAACAAGACTCAGAGCTAGAGGGGGCTGCCCAGGGCCAATTGTGCTTGCTGCCATTGAGACCTCGGCTCCCACCCACTCCCCGCAAGAGCTAAGGCCAGGCCTGGGCAGCCTGCTCCATCAGGCAACTGGACCAATCAGAAGGTAGCCAGATGCAAGAGTCCAGGATGGGGCAGGGTCACTTTGGGAATAGGCAAATCATTAGTCAACAGATGCCCTGGCGACAGGGACCTGCCTGGATCAAAGATAAGAATGGGTCAGGTCCACGGGGCAAGGGTGAGGCCAGAGCCAGCAGGAAGGAGAGTTAGGAAGGACATCAGATCAGGTTGGACAATAGCTCAGAGATAATAGGATTCTCATCTCGGATTAGGACCACATACCAGGAGGTGAGGTCTCACAGTAGGGGCAAGTGGCTGGATGGAAGATGCTCAGTCAGCCCAGATAGAGACCAGAGATGTCCAGTTCCTGCCAAGGTTACACAGCAAGTCAGGGACTGATCCAGGCCAAGACTCCACACATTCGGTACCCTATGGGCTTCTCCCCACCACCCCAGCAATACCCCAAGATCATTGTTATTTCCGCATCTGGATGCCCCACATTCTACATACCCTGTGTTTTCAGCTTTAAAAAAAACGGAGGCCAGCCCAGCGGTAGTGGTTGGGTTCGGCGCACTCCACTTCAGCCTGGGTTTGCGGGTTCGGATCCTGGGCAAGAACTTACACTGCTTGTCAAGCCATGCTGTGATGGTGACCCAAGTGCAAAGTGGAGGAAAATTGGCACAGATGTTGGCTCAGGTCCAGTCTTCCTCAAGCAAAGAGAGGAAGACTGGCAATGGATGTTAGCTCAGGGCCAATCTTCCTCACCAAAAAAAAAGACTTACTTCTTGATTCTTATGACAACTTACATCATCTTGAAAGTGGAGGAAAAAACCATGCCACACCACCCACTTTTAATACAGATCTTTGCCGTATTGGGAAGTATAAACAAACCAAAAGAACGATAATTAGCTCTAAATTCAGTCAAGGTTTATGGAACATGAACCGTTTGGGTAATCGGCTGGGGTGGTGCCATGAAGTGGTAATTAATTTGTTTTTTTCTTAAAATGTTTCACTTAATTAAAGGAGGTGCTGATTTATATACACTGGTTCCCTGGGGGTGGTTTGTAAAGCAAGAGAAAATTCTGACTGTCTTCTTGCCACGTTTCTCATCGAATTATTTCATTGCATTCAGATACACTTTTGCAACACTGATTGTGACAGACCCTGGAGTTATGAGCTCATAAATACTGGGAGTGAAGCCGGATACGCACACTTAATGGGAAATGTTCTCATAATCAAAAGAATATTTCCAGCTGTGACAATGCAGGCCAAGAGAGGGAGAGGGCGCCGCTTTTTCTTCAAAGAATAACGGGAAGCTGAAGTCAACCCAGCACCTGCAACTCCGTCGCCTTCGAGTCAGCTGGGCTCCTGAATCTCAGCTTGCGGAGGGTGGAAATCAGGAGGATTTGGATCTAGGCCTGGCTCCGCCATAACTTACTTTGAGCTGATTGCAGCTCAAGTTTGTTCTTTCATTTATTCAACAAATATTTATTGAGCACCATTTATGGGCCAGGCCCTGTGCTACACACTGGGAATACAGTGGTGAACACGATAGGCTTGTTTCCTACCTTCATGGAATTTAGAGTCTAATGGGACAAAAATGATATGAACAAGGAAAAGAATAAATAGCTGATAAACATACACCCTACCTTATGATCTAGGAATTCCACTCCCAGGCACATACCTAAGAGAAATGAGTGCATCTCTGCCAAAAGACGTGCATAAAAATGTTCATAGCAGTGGTATACAATAGCTCCAAATGAGGAACAGCCATCGGGTCCATCATCAGAAGAAGGGATAAATAAATTGTGGTATATTTAAATAATGGAAGACTACACAGGAATAAAAAAGAAGAAACTGCTGTTGCGTGCATCCACATGCAAAAACACGGATGGAGCTCACAGACAGTGATGAATGAAAGAATTTGGGCAAAAAAAGTGCAACCATATGATTCCATTTATATGAGGTTCAAAAGCAGGCAAAACGAATCTATGATAAATCAGATAGAAATCAGAATAGCGATTACCTTTAGGGGGAAGAGGCAGAGGGAGCTTTCTGGAGTGTTGGAAACATTCTATGTCCTGATACAGGAAGTAGTTATATGTATACATATGTAAAAATTCACTGAGCTGTACACTTAAGATGCGGGCACTTTACTGTATGCATGTTATACCTCAACTAAAACAAACTTTTAAATGACAGAAGAGAAATTTTTAAAGTAATAAATAGTTAAAATAATTTCATGTAGTGATGAGAGAGATGAAGAAAATAAAACCAGGTAACATGGAGAGTTGCTTGAAGGTGGGAGTGGTGGCGTGGGTGATATTAGGTGGAGAGGCCAGAAAAGGCCTTTCTGGGGCCGGCGCCGTGGCGTAGTGGTTAAGTTTGGCACACACTGCTTCGGTGGCCCGAGTTCTCGGGTTCAGATCCCAGGCACAGACGTACACCACACATCAAGCCATGCTGTGGCAGTGACCCACGTACAAGATAGAGGAAGACTGGCACAGATGTTAGCTCAGGGACCATCTTCCTCAAGCAAAAAAAAAATGAAAGAAAGAAAATGCCTTTCTGCAGAGGTGTCTTAGATCTGATACCACAATGTCAGGGAAGGGACTGCCTATGTGAAAATCCAAGGAAAGAGCATTCCTGGCAGAGGAACCAGCAAGGGCAAAGGCCCCCAGGTGGGGGCATCTTGGCGTGTCTCAGAAACAGCGTGGAGGCCAGAATGGCTGGAGAGGGAGCGCAGCGGAGGAAGGGGCCAGAGAGGCTGGCAGGAGCTGGTCGAGAAGGGCCGTGTAGCCATGTAACAGTCTGAATTTTATTCTAGGTGTGATATGGCTCATATCATTGGAGGGTTAAGTAGAAGAATGACATGACCCAACTGACCTGATTTTAAAAAGTGAGGCCACACCCCTATCAAAATGTGGGAAAATAAACCCTGACAATACCAAGTTGGTGAGGATGGCAAGCAATAGGAACTCTCACACACTGCTGGTGACGATGTAAAATGGCACAGCCACGCTGGAAAACACTTAGGCAGTCTCTTACAAAGTTAAACATTCACTTGCCAAACCACCCACAAATCCTACTCCTTGGTATTTACTCAAGCGAAATGAAAGCCTATGATAAACCGAAAACCCATAGGCAAATGTTTATATCAGCATTATTTATAATCATGACAAACTGGAAACAATCCAAATGTCCCTCAGTTGAGGAATGGGTAAACAAACTGTAGTCCAGCCACACAATGGACTACTGCTCAGCAATAAGAATAGACAAGCCATTCACACCTGCAACAACTTGGATGAAGCTCAAATGCACTGTGTTAAGTGAAAGAAGCCAGATGCGAAAGGTTGTCTATCGTGTGATCCCACTTATAAGACATTCTGGAAAAGGCAAAACTCTGGTGATGGAGAACAGATCAGCGGTTGCCAGGGGTTCAGGGTAAGGGGAGGGTTTAAATACAGGGGGCAGGATGAGGAAATTTAGGAGGATAGTGGAATTGTTCTGTATCTTTTTTTTTTATAATTTTACATATTTATTTATTTTTTCCCCAAAGCCCCAGTAGATAGTTGTATGTCATAGTTGCACAGCCTTCTAGTTGCTGTATGTGGGACGCGGCCTCGGCATGGCCAGAAAAGCAGTGCGTCGGTGTGCGCCCGGGATGCGAACCAGGGCCGCCAGCAGCGGAGCGCGCCCACTTAACCGCTAAGCCACGGGGCCGGCCCTTCTGTATCTTGATCATGGCAATATTTCTCGACTCTGTGCATTTTTCAAAACTTTTAGAACTACACACCAAAAGAGTAAATCTAACTGTATGTAAATTTAAAAATAATTTTTAAATGTAAAAAAATAAATAAATTGGGTTATTCTTTCCTATTAAAATATAAAGACTATCTGAAAAGTTGAAGCTGTATTGATTTAGGGCATCCAAGGGTGGGGTCCGGACTCTCCCAAGCATGAGCTTGGAAAGTGTGGCACACTCACACCCTGCTTTGCCTCTGGACATTTGCTAGAGCCACTGATCCCCTTTGCTGGGGGGCCGTCTTAGAAGCAGACCCAAAGACAAGGATTCCAGAGCAAGTGGTTTGTCAAGGATGTGCTCCTGGGAGAAAGCCGACAGGGGTGTGGAGGGAAGACAGGGAAGAGGAACGGCATGCACGAGTGCAACTTCAGGTAGAGTCTCAGCCTCGGCATGAGCCCGCCAGGAGCTGAGGGGTTAAGTTACACTGCAGAGTTGGCGCCTGGAGGCATGGGAGCTGGGCTTTCACACTCCTGTACCAGTTGGCTAAGGCCAAGGGCCATCCTGGGGGAAACACTCCCAGACCCTTCTAGGTCCCTGCATGTGCAGGTGAATGGCTCCAGTAGACCGAGGGCAAGCCTCTGAAAGAAGTCTCACATGTGTACTGTCAGAAGAAAGCAGGCAGGGGCCGGCCCCATGGCTTAGCAGTTAAGTGCACACGCTCCGCTACTGGTGGCCCGGGTTCGGATCCCGGGCACGCACGGACGCACCACTTGTCCAGCCATGCTGAAGTGGCGTCCCACAGACAGCAACTAGAAGGATGTGCACCTGTGACATACAACTATCTACTGGGGCTTTGGAAAAAAAAGGAGAAGGATTGGCAATAGATGTTAGCTCAGAGCCGGTCTTCCTCAGCAAAAAGAGGAGCATTAGCACGGATGTTAGCTCAGGGCTGATCTTCCTCACAAAAAAAAGAAAAAAAATTAAGCATTTACCATGTGCCAAGCACTTTACCTCCACTGTCTCCTTTCAGTCCCACACAAAGCCCAAGAGACAAATATTGCAGATGAGGCAGCTGGGGCTCAGAGAGGTGGTGAGACTTGTTCGCGTTCACCAGCTGGAAAGTGGCAGAGCGAGGACTCCAATCCAGGTCTGCCTGCCTACCTGGGATAACAAGACACCTGGCACCTTATATCAAGCCTTCTGACAGCCAGAGACAGCTCAAAGCCAAGCAGACAGACCGACAGTGACTGCGCTGCCATTTCTGCTCTCAGCCTGGACTATATGACCGGCGCCTGGCAGCACACGGGGCAAATCCACTTCACACACCCTAGTTCATTTTGTCCTTATAAAACTCTATGAGGTAGTGCTATTATTGACCCATTTTACAGACAAGGAAACAGAGAAAAGAGGGGAGAAATGACTTGGCCCATTTACATGACGTACAGGGACTATTCGCTGAAGCTTCAGGTGATGCCCAGGATGAGCTGAGGGGATACGGGCAAGGCACTGATACAAACTAGACCCCGTGCTCCACATGTTAAATCTTACCCATCCTCCTGTGAGACAGTTACTATTCCCATATTTCAACAAGTCTACAGTGGTATCAATCATAATATACACCATTATTTTGTTCCAGCAAGAAAAAAAAATGCTACTCTTTAAAAATATGGCATTCCATCATTTGTGAGATACAGCCCAATTTCAAAGATGTGAAGTGTGAAAAACTGTGCATCTTAGAATCAATAAAATATGGCATATCCCCATTTTGCAGATGAAAACACCAAGGCAGTAAGAGTTAATGTTTTGCCCAAAGTTACATAGCTAATAAGGAGCAGAACCAGATTCAAACCTGGGTCCATCTCGCCCCAAAGCCTGGCTCTGAATCTCCTGCAGAATAATCTACTGAGTGTTGCTGGACAAGTTGAGCACTGGACTGTGAATGGTGTTCTTGGGAGTTGTGCAGTGCCCATTCTGAGCAGCTGTAATTGATGGTCCTACACTTGTTCACTGATCCCAGCTGAGATGGTAGGGTTAGAATGGTGAAGAACATTCCAAGAGGGCTGGGGATGTACCACAAGCCAAGGCACTTGCATGGGAACAAGCAGGGAGCATGGGGCTGGAAATCACCCTGACTGCAGCAGAGGATGTATCCTGGGAAACCCAAAGAGATATAGACCAATAGATGAGGTGATCTTGAATAACAGGCCACCTGGGAAATGTTCTCGACCTCCCCCCAGCTCCTCCGGGGCCCAGTTTCTGGCATCGCCAATTACTTGGTGCCAGATGGAAAGCAGGCTCCTCAAGCCTCACGCTGCTCTAAAATCAAGACCTTGTCCACCCCCGCTCCTGCTTCTGAGGGATCTCTCCGTAGTCTAGCGGAGATCAGACAGGCAGCTCACCCACTGCTGACCTGAGTTTGCAGCCGAGCTGATGATATTCCTGCAATGATCCAGCCTGGTGTTTTTCTTCATTTTATTTTCCCCAATGCCACTGGGTGAGTTTTTTCAAATGTAAGAAATGGATACTTGTCAAAACACTTGACCTTAGAATCCTTGATCCCTGGAGAGGTTTTCTGATGGCCCCTGGGAATGACACTCTTCTTCACACATTAGGCATATCCTGGATGTCCGCAGGGCTTGGGAAAGAAGCCGATGGAATTTATTTCTGATTTCTTCTTCCACTGGCCATCATTCCAAAATCTCCATATTAAAGGCTGCCTGGCTGGGCAGGTCTAAGCAGCCGGTAGTTTTGAGGGTGAGCAGCGTTATTCTGCCCTGCCTCATCTTCCCACTGCACAGAAGGTCTATCCTTCTGAAGCCAGGACCTCAGGGACAGAGGGGGTATGGCTACATCTCTGGGCTCTGCAAGAGCAGAGAAGGTCCCAGGAAATGGGCACAGCGCACTACGGTTTAGCCAGCACTTCTCCATCTCCCTCCCTGAGACCTCATGTTCCCCCTCCAGCCATTGCCCATGAGTGTGTTATCCAAAAAAAGCAACGGAAACTCAGTCCACACTGGCTGTGATGGTTAATTTTTCGCGTCAACCTGACTGGGCTAGGGGATGCCCAGATAGCTGATAAAACACTATTTCTGGGTGTGTCTGTGAGGGTGTTTCCGGGAGAGCTTAGCCTTTGAATTGGTGAACTCAGTAAAGCAGATGGCCCTCCCCAAGGTGGTGGGCATCATCCAGTCCACTGCGGGCCTAAACAGAACAAAGTGGGGGAGGAAGGGTGAATTCACCCTCTGTGTGAGCTGCGACATCCATCTTCTCCCTCCCTCCGACGTCGGCACTCCTGGTTCTCCGGCTCTCAGACTCACGTGAGGACTTACACCATCTGCCCCACCCCCACCCCACCCACTTCTCAGACCTTCAGATTTGGACTGAATTACACCACCAGCTTTCCTGGTTTGTGGGACTTCTCAGCCTCTATAACTGCGTGAACCAGTTCCTATAAAAATCTCCCCTTATATCTCTCTCTCTATTTTATTAGTTCTGTTTCTCTGGAGAAACTGACTAATACACCAACTTAAGAGAAAGGGGACTGATTGGCTCATGGGACGCAAGGATGGAGCGAACAACCAAACCTCGGGCATACTGTACCTCCAATACCTGGTACCTGGTACCAAAGGCCACCAGGACTCCCTTAACTCCACTCTTGTCTCTGCTTCTCAATGTGTCAGAGTCCTTCTCTCTCACTTCAGATACCACCATCATCTCCAACATCCTCTCTTCTCACACCAGAGAGAGGAGCTGACTCGCTCCATCACAGATTAAAGCACTCTGACTGGCCCAGCTTGGACCAGATGTCACCAGTAATTGAGCCACCCAGCTGTGGCCAAGGGGACAGACTATATAAAAACATGGGGCTGCCGCTGGGTCCACAATGTTAGACCAGAGAGGAAAGGGAATTCCTGGAAGAACGGGGGTGCAGATTCCAGAAGGAGGGGGAATACTGGACATCAGAACAATCCGCGTCCAGTACAGGTAGGCAAGCCTCCCATCCTACAGTTGAAGAAACAGAGCAGTCAGGCCGTTTGTCTGAGGCCACACGGCCAGTTCATGGCAGAGCTCAGACTTAAATCCAGGACTGCTACTTTGTGTGTGTGTGTGTGTGTGTGTGTGTGTGTGTAAGATTGACTCTGAGCTAACATCTGTTGCCAATCTTCCTCCTTTTTCCCTTTTTTCCCCCAAAGCCCCAGTAGATAGTTGTATGTCATAGTTGTACATCCTTCTAGTTGCTGTATGTGGGACGCTACCTCAGCATGGCTTGATGAGCTGTGCGTAGGTCTGCACCCAGGATCCGAACTGGTGAAGCCCGGGCCACCGAAGTGGAGCATGTGAACTTAACTGCTGCACCACCGGGCTGGCCCCAGGACTGCTACTTCTTAATCTAGTAACACTCCTTCTTTCTTCCTTTTTATCTGTTTTTTTAGATTACGGTAATATATGTATATATTAATGAGCTTGAGCTCCCATAACAAAATATCATAGACTGGGTGGCTGAGACAACAGGAATTTATTTCTCACGGTTCTGAAGGCTAGGAAGTCCAAGATCAAGGTACTAGCCAATTTGGTTCCTGATGAGGGCCTGCTTCCAGCTGAGACAGACAGCTGCCCTCTTGCCTTCTTGCTGTGTCCTCACCTGGCAGAGAAAGAGAAAGCAAGCAAGCTCTCTGGCATCTCATCTTACAAGGACACTAATCCCATCAAGAGAGCCCCACCCTCGTGACCTTGTCTAAACTTAGTTACCTCCCAAAGGCCTCTCCCTCCATCACACCAGAGGTTAGGGCTTCAACACAGGAATTTGGAGGGAACTCAAACATTCAGTCCATAACAATATACCTCACATAAAGTTTACCATTTTAACCATTTTGCAGTGTACAGTTCAGTGGCATTAAGTACATTCACATCGTTGTGCACCCATCACCACCATCCATCTCCAGAACTTTCTCATCTTGCAAAACCAAAACTCTGTCCCCATTAAACAGTTACTTCCACCCCTTCTTACTGATAGGTCATTTGTGTTTTCGCTTGAGGCCTATTGTCTTCAGGCCTTGACATCAGACAATCCAAGGTTGAAATTCTGGCTTCACCACGTACTAGTCGTGTAACTTGGTCAAGACATTTAACCTGTCTTAACCTCAACTTCCTCCTCTGCAAAGGCTTGGGTGAAGATGAGCAGAGTTGTAAAGCTCCTGGCACAGAAGCTGCACACAGTAGGTGCTTAGTAGTTGTCAGCCTCCTTCCTTCTTCCCTCCACCTCTGCCCCAGAGTGAAGTTCAGGCAGTAAAACATCTACCTGTCTGGTGATTTCTGCTGGAATGACCTCCAACAACATTCTCACCCAGAGCTGAAGCCTCTGAATTATTAATGGTTCCAACAGCTCACCTGAGAATGATTTAACACTTGAAAGCAAGAGGTTCTCTTATTCAAGGAGCGGGAAATGCACCTTGTTAAAGGGCCCTCTTTGGACCTTGAGGTGTGAGTCCAGGATCAAGCGGGGCTTTTTAGTAGGGGTCTTGATAATATGGCCTGGGCCCTGCAGGGAGGTCTGGAGGAACCAAGCTCCCCTCCCTCCAGGTGCAGCCTTCCCTCTTCTCGCCATGACCGCATGACCAGACACAGTCCCCTTTATTCCCCCCCCACACCTTGAACACAGATAGCCATGTGTAACCAGTTTCTACTGAAGGGTTTTTGTGATAATGGAGAAGATGTTAAAGTTCAAATCAAGAAGCAACTTAAAATTGAGTGCCAGGCTGAAAGATTTTTTTTTTTTCTTTTGTGAGGAAGATCAGCCCTGAGCTAACATCCATGCTAATCCTCCTCTTTTTGCTGAGGAAGACCATCTCTGAGCTAACATCTATTGCCAATCCTCCTCCTTTTTTTTTCTCCCCAAAGCCCCAGTAGATAGTTGTATGTCATAGTTGCACATCCTTCTAGTTGCTGTATGTGGGACGCGGCCTCAGCACGGCCGGAGAAGCGGTGCGTAGGTGCGCGCCCAGGATCCGAACCCCGGGCCGCCAGCAGCTGAGTGTGCACACTTAACCGCTAAGCCATGGGGCCAGCCCTGAAAGATTTTTGAATTAGGATTCTCTGGGCCCAAGCCTCCTGCTGGTTACAAGCATAGGGCCCTGAGTTCATAGCCCCCTTCAGGTCCCACCCCAGCCACATCTGTCAATGACAATGTTCTTTCCTGCTAAGCCTAGAAAGAACCTCAGAATCCTTCTCAACACAGCACTCCAGATTGCCACTACCACTGGATCAGATTATCACATGAGATTACACCATTAATCTAAATTTTAGACCCTAAATCAATAGGTCATAGGGACGGATATTCAAGCTCCAACCTACTTTGAATCCACCAAAAGAACTGAAACTTTACAAAGGATAGATAGATGACCAAATGATTTGTGACAAAGATTCCAGGACTTCGCCAAGTCCCTGGGGTTTTCTTCCTAGCCCACAAAAATAGCTGGACCCATCAGATGTCCGCTGTCAACAACCAGTTAATGATCACTTAATCCACTAGATGGCTGCTAACCTAATGACAGCTGGGCTAACAGAGTGGTCTGAGCGCATTTCTGTTTCCCCCGTTCCTAAGACCAGCACTGGGGATTTTGAATGGCTGTTTGATGTGCCAAGACAGCTAAACAAACAAAGCCATCACGTCCATTTGCTCACACACCTGTCCTTGGCTGGGCCCTGGCGGAGTTGGAAGAAACTCCATTTTTCTGAAGAGGCAGTGCACTTCTCTGAATATCTCTGTGATAACTATTGATCTCCCTGGATTTGTGGCTAGAAATAAGGAATCCAATTTGATTAGAGGTTGATTTGACCTCCGAGGCAAGACTTGTCAATACAACAGCCAAGAATCGTGCCGGCATCAATTTGGTTAGAGTTGATCCAGCATATCCAGAGTGGTAGCTAGGCCCACTCTCGCCCTTCAGGTGCTCCTTCCAGTTGTCAACTGCCTCCATCCCTTCTCTGCTGACCCCCCAACTCAGATGGGGGGGGTCATGAACTAACAAAGAGAGGGCACTGCCCCAGCTTAGACATTCCACAGCTCCGTATCTGAGCCTCCATCCCTCAACCTCTCTCAGAAGTGTGAAGAGGTGGCTCTTGCTGGCTTTGGACTCAGACCAACTTGGGTTAGAATCCTAGCTCTACTACATACGGCGGGGCCTTGAGCAAATCGTTGCTCTGAGCCTCACTTCTCTCATCTGTAAAATGAGTATATCAAGTTGGCACCCCTTTAGGTTGCAATGGCAGAAACCCTGCCTCATCTTTGCCTCTTAAACCCTCACCCTCTCATTCAGCCTTATCAAGCCTCTTGCAGGTCCCTCCAGAGTGCCACATTCTTGCTGAATGGCCTTCCAGCCCAAGCTATTCTCATGCTGAACTCTGCTGCCCTTTATTCTTCACCCTTCAGGTCTCAGCTTAGTAGTCAACTCCTCTAGGAGGCTTTCTTTTGCCTTCCCTCCTCCTTACCCCGGCTGTGTCAAGGGCTCTGGCTCTGGACCCCACAGTCCCCTGTACTCCCATCACAACTTTCATTTCTCTGGCTTGCAATTGTCCGCCTCCCCACTAAACTGTGAGCCCTGGGAGGTCAGAGGCTTGGTTCCTTTGTCTCTACATCCTCAGGGCCTCTCCATCAAGCCCAGAGCAGGCATTCAGTGAATGAAGAAACAAGCCAGTGATGATGATTTACAGTTCTGGTTACTGCAGCTGTGTAACAAATTACGCCAAAACTTACTGGCATACAACGACTTCATTAGGCTCACAGATTCTGTGGGTCAGGAATTCAGACAGGGCATGATGGGCACAGCTTTTCTCTGCTCCACGATGTCTGTGGCCTCAGCTAGGAAGATGCGAGGCTGGGAACTAGAGGTGTCACCACTCATACCTTGGAGGTTAATGGTGGCTGCTAGCCAAACCCTTAACTGGAGCTTTCAACTGGACCCCTTACAAGTGGCCCCTCCCCTTGGCCTGGGCTTCCTCACAGCATAGCAATCTCGAGGTAACTGAACTCCTGACTTGCAGTTCAGAACTCCAGGGCAAGCACTCCAATGAGCAAAGTGGACGCTGTGTTGCCTTTTAAGACAAGGCCTCAGAAGCCATGCAGAGTTACTCCCATTGCCTTCAAAGAATATATGGACACGTTTTTATAATTTTAATTTTTTTCCCCCCCAAAGCCCCAGTAGACAGTTGTATGTCATAGCTGCACATCCTTCTAGTTGCTGTATGTGGGACGCGGCCTCAGCATGGCCGGAGAAGCGGTGCGTCGGCGCGCCCGGGATCCGAACCCGGGCCGCCAGCAGCGGAGTGCGCACACTTAACCGTTAAGCCATGGGGCGGGCCCTGGACACGTTTTTAAACTGTCCCGGGTTTTCTTCCAGTGTCTGCTTAGGGTGTAGAAAGCTGGAAAGAGTATCACTTCCAATAACAGCAAAAAAAGCCAGATGATCTGCAATTTTACAACTTTCCTTGAATTTATTAGAGAGCTGTGATCACAAAACAACCAACTGGCCTGAAATCTAAAGACACACAGGCACCTCCAAGGAAGATGGGACATGAGCCCTTGCTTACCTGGGGCAGACACCAAGTGCCATACAAACTGGTAAGAACTCAAATAAAATTTTTAACAGGCTGCTAAGGCTGAGTATGGGCTGGTGTCAGGTGTGGATCTCCTGGGAGCAGCAGACACCTGGGAAATTTGCTCCCGCTCACAAGTTCTTCTCTGCAGACTGCACTGGGACTATGAGGGAGAGTTGGGGTGGGGAGAAATCAGAGAAGCCCTGCCTTGTGGTGCGGGCCTAGAGGAGGGGAGTAGCAGCCACCACTGGAAGAAAAGTTATAAAACATTGGGGAAAGGACAGCAAATCCTGTCGCCATCAGTGTCCATTGCAGCTGGGGTAAGAGAACACAAAAATCGCTATACCAATGGGGGCAGGAGAACAATCACTGAGAAGGTCCCACCCAGAGATCCAGGGGCACAGTGACTGCCTGAGACTGAGGCAGGACCAGGACAACAGAGACAGCTCTCCCACACACCTAGCCTCAGGTTCACAAGTACCCAGTGACAGATAAGAGTGGTCTACTGCTGGAGGAGGGCCAAGACCACAGGGAGAACATTTTTGAGGTGCAGGATCATAAGCAAAGTCTAAAGCTGATGGTGGAACAGGATCATTGGGGAAAAAACCCTCCAGCAACCCAGCTCACATCCTAAACACAAAGGGTTGTTAGAGGAATTTGAAGCCTCTTGTACACTGAAGGGAACCATAGCAACAACAAAACCCAAACCCAGCTCAACTCCTTCCATATTTTTTTTTTTATTTTATTTATTTATTTTTTCCCCCAAAGCCCCAGTAGATAGTTGTATGTCATAGTTGCATATCCTTCTAGTTGCTGTATGTGGGACGCAGCCTCAGCATGGCCGGAGAAGCGGTGCGTCAGTGCGCGCCCGGGATCCGAACCCAGGCCGCCAGCAGCGGAGCGCGCGCACTTAACCACTAAGCCACGGGGCCGGCCCAACTCCCTCCATATTGATGCAACCTGCTCCACAAAAGACCTGGCAGAGGAAAAGACACGACCATTTCCAAGCACAAGTACTATTTACTTCAATCTCTACTGCCTACACAAGATGTCTGATTTCAACAAAAAATTAGAAGACACACAAGAAGCAAGAGAAAATAACATATTGTAAAGAAACAAAGCAATCAACAACCAGACTGAGATATGGCCCAGACGTTGGAACTATCACACAAGGATAAATAACTATGATTAAAATAACTGTGATTACTATGTCAAAGTCTCTAGTGGAAAAAGTACACAACACGCATGAACAGATGGGGAATTTTAGCAGAGAGGTGGAAACTACAAGAAAGAAGTCTAATGGAAATGCTAGAAAGAAAAGACCAGTAATAGAATTGAAGATTGTCTTAGACAGGCACAGGAGCAGCCTTAACACAGCCAAGGAAAGAAATCAGTGGACTTGAAGACAGGTCAGTAGAAATTATCCAAACTAAAACCCAAAAAGAAAAAAGAGTGAGGAAAAAAACCCGAGCAGAGCATCCAAAAGCATCCAAAAGTGGGACAATATCATGGGGTATTATGGGATATGGAACAATTTAACACACTCGTAACCAGAATCCCAGAAGGAGCAGAGAAAGAGAATGGGCAGAAGAAATATTTGAAGAGATAATGGCTGAAAACTTTCCAAAATTAATGATGGACACCAAACCACAGCTCTGAACACAAGTTCAGAGAACACTAAGCAAGACCAAAAACAAAAAAGCAGACAAACAAAAAACATGCAACCCTAGACACATCATCTTCAAACTAATGAAAACCAAAATAAACAGGAAATCTTGAAATCTTGTAGGCAGCCAAAGAAAAAAGGCACATTATATTCAGAGGAATAAAGATAAGAATTACAACATACTTCTTATCAGAACCTATGCAGAGAGGGAGATATGTTTAAAGTGCTGAAAAAAACTTTCATCTTTGAAGTTTGGAGTGGAGTGACATCTTTAAAGTGCTAAAAGAAAAAAAATTGTCAATCCAAAATTCCATGACCAAGGAAAATATCCCTCAAAAGTGAGAAAGAAATATAAGACCTCTTCAATCAAACAAAATCAGAGAATTAATTACCAGCAGACCTGTACTGTAAGATGTGTTAAAGAAACTTCTTCAGGCAGAATGAATATGATACCAGAAAGAAACTTGTATCTATGCAAAGAAATCAGAAGTGCTAGAAATGGCATATATGAAGACAAATACAAAATTAATTCCATATTTTTAATTATTCTAAAAGATATTTGACTCTAAAGTAAAACAGTACAAATACATTATGTGTTTTTAGTATTTGTAAAAACAAAATACTTGACAAGAGTAACACAAAGGATGGCAGGGAAGAATTGAGTACATTTTTGTAAGGTCCTTACACATGTAAAGAAGTATAATATTATTTGAAGGTAGACTTTGACAAATTAAAGATGCATATTGTAAACCCTAGGACAACGACTAAAGCCGCCACAGTCACCCTCTCTACAGATATCTATTCAGCAGCTGCTATGTACCAGACTCCAGGCCTGGTGCTGTGGATACAAGACCCTCATGGAGCTCACAGCTTGAGATCCAATGGGTCTGTGGTGATAAGCACCTGGCACAGAGGTGGCACAGAGGAGGCATCAATGAATGAGAATTGCTCAGTAGTTTGTCCCACACTCTTAGCCCTTCATCTTGTGTGGGGCCTTCAGGTTATAGAGGATGAACAGAAGGACAGATGTCACAGATTGTTAAGTGTGAATTTTCCTGTTGCCCCAGAATTGGCAATAGGACCCAGGACAGAAAACAAAAGGGCACCAAGTTCCTTTCTCAAGATAGTCACCAAGATGGAGGGGCGGCACATTGGGACCTACAAAGGGGCAGCCAGACTGCTCTCCTACCCTCAACTGTCCCTCTCTGAATAAGCTTTGGAGTTGGGTGTGTGTGTGGGGGGGGGTCTTTGGAGTTGGGTGCCCTCAGCCTCAGGAGGAGAGGATAGGTGGTACTACGGCTTTTCCCTCCCCAGGAAGGGAGAGGGACTCCCACTCCCCCAGTTCAAGCTAAGTGAGGGGGCTCCAAGAGAAATCTCAGAGGTTGGGGTACCATTTAGAAGGAGAGACCAGCACCTCATTCTACTTGGGCGTCAACTTAGGCTCACCCGCTCTGGGGGCCTCTCTGAGTGGGAAAAGAACCGGGGGGATGGCCAGGCAGATAGAAGAGACACATGGAACAACCTGCACCCCAGCATCTGGGTAGCAAGGGTGTGGGAGGTTTCTAGAATCCAAGGGGACACCATGGGAGACATCTTGCTTCCTCTCCACCAAAGAGGGCTCCTGGCCAGGTGAGGGGGCCCAGAGCAAAAAGAGGTGGGGACAGTGAGCAATGGGAGTGAAAGAAGGCAAGTCAGAGCAGGCTTGGAATGTCTCCACAGGACATTCACCTGCACCCCACGCAAGAGCTACCATTTGGGCACCAATGACACAGAAGTCCCTGGTGGCCAGTCAGGGATGGCCTGAGAAATGGCATCGGCCACCAGGAAGGGACCCCAACGGGAAGCTGTTAGGTGAGAGACTTTCTCTGTCCTCTCCCTCCTCCTGCCCAACTCACATCCTCTCCCCACACTCCTCCCTCAGGCTTGGTCAAACCCAAGCTTGAGGACAAGAGCACTAACTCAGAGGGAGGTGGAGTTTTAAACCAAGCCAGAGTGGCCCGGACTTCCTCATACTGCAAAGTGGCCAGTGATACCAGCTCAACACAAGGTTGACATAACGGAAGCCATATTGTAAAAAAGAAACCATATTGTAACTTTGACCTCTGACTAACTCCGGATTTTATGGCCCCTCCTAGCTGCTGTAAATTGATAACTTTGTTCTTTTGAGTTCCTTAGGAATGTGATGACCTCTGGGCAGAGAGTCTATGCTGATAGCCATCATCAATGACAATTGAAAGATCAGGGTAGAGGGCTGTTGCTCCAGTCTCTGATGCATATCAAGTGAAACAAAGGACTGCCAGGAACTAAAACCAGATAGATGCCCCCATCCTGAGACCAGAGGCCTCCACCCAGTAGTCAGATGGATGCCCCCACCCTGGGACCAGATGCCTCCCCCACTCAAAGACCAGCCCTCTATGTAACTGGCCTGTAGTGTTTGTTCCGTAAGATGGTTCTTTGAGACATTAGTCAGCCATCTTCCCCTTTGCTAGCAAGCTGTAATAAAGTGCCTTTTCTTTTCCACCATCTTGCCTCTCGACGATTGGCTTTTGTCTTGCGGCAAGCAGATTGTACCCTTTGTGCAGTAACACCAGCAGCCCATGGGACCTGCCCAAGCTATCGTGAAGAGACAGGGAAGCGAGGGTCACAGAGCATGGCTGATGGCAGCCATTATAGAAGAATAAAACCACTCAGATCTGTACCCATATGAGCTTGACCGCCCAATAAACCAGAGACACAGAGAAGTGAAGCCAGGGCAAGAGCGCTCACTTCCAAATGCATTTTTCTTATTTGCTTTGAAATCTCCTTATTGCCCACTCTGGCTCTGTTTAGCTTCCCCAGGCACAAGACAGTGTTGCTATTACAGGTTGAATTGTGTCCCCTACAAGAAAGATGTGTTGAAGTCCTAACCCCCAGCACTTCAAAATATGACATTATTTGTAACTGGGGTCCTTGCAGATGTAATTAATTAAGAAGAAATCACACATGAGTAGAATGGGCTCCTAATCCATGTGACTGTGTCCCTGGGAGCCTGGAGTGCTAGCTCTGCCTGAGGTAGTCAGATGTCCTGTGGGGTCAGGTGTTTCCAGCCTGGCGAGAGGCCACCGGATTTGTGACTTGAGTATGCATTGCCCAAAGCTACTGTTTGTGTAAAAAGGCAGGGAGTGGGGAGACATTTACAGAAAGAAACTCTGGAAGGAGACACAAGAAACTAAGAAACATGGTGGGTAATGAGAACTGGGTAGTTGAGAGAGATGTGGGCGTGAGGCTTTTTTCACTGCATGCTTTTTTAACTTGATTTTTGAAACCTGTAATTGTGTAACTCTGGAGTGTTTCTCCCATCACCATCAAGCAATTCTCCAAATCTCGGTGGACACTGACTGGGCGTCCTATAATTTAGCTCAATAAACTCAAACACTATCTACCTGGAGATAGCATCAGATCCCACAGGTTAAGGGCTCAGTTCCGCAAGACTGCTCCCACTTCAGACACTACACAAAAGTCCAGTTTGTTAATGTGCTTCTGACCAACTGGCTATAAATCAGAGGTTCCCATGCTTCCCTCCTCGGGTTGGATTAGTTTGCTAAAGAGGCTCAGAGAAACATTTGCTTACAGTTTATTATGAAGGCTATTATAAGGGATACAGATAAAGAGCCAGATGAAGAAGTTCACAGAACCAGACCTAGAAGGGTCCTGAACACAGGAGCTCCTGTCCCCAAGGAACTGGAGTGTGCCACCCTTCCAGCACGTGCATATGTTCACCAACCCGGAAGCTCACCAAATTGCATGTACAAGAGTTTTCATAGAGGTTAATTTCCAGCCCCACTCCCTTCCCAGAGGTAGAGCTGAAAGTTCCAACCCTTTAATCTCTTGGTCTTTCTGGAGACCAGCCCCATCCTGCGGGACTTTCCAAAAGGTTACCTCATTAATGTAATAAACTCAGGTGTGGTTGAAAGGGGCTTCTTATGAATAATAAAAGACAACTTTATCGCTCTTATCACTTCGGAAATTCCAAGGGTTTTAGGAGTTCTGTACCAGGAACAGGATGAAGACCAAATATATATTTCTTACAATAAATCACAATATCACAATAACTCATTCTAAAAAACCGAATAGCACATATAGCAAGAGAACAGAGGAGGAGGAACGGGATCTGAGGTCAGCAGGGCTGCGTTTCCTGTTTATTATGTGGGCAGTAGGGAGCCATAGAAGGATACAAAAGTGGGGAGGAGACATGTGTGACATGACCACACTTATAAGCAGCTAGTGCAGAGCGTGGTTTACAGGGGGCAAGACCAGAGCTGGGAGTACAGCACTGAGGAGGCAGTATGATCCTCTAAGGAAAGAGCACTGCCACTGATCCGGGGCAGGTGGGGGCAGTTGGAGGAGTGGAGGGACAATCAGACAGGGATGGGTTGGGGAAACAGATAGTAGGAAAACCAGAAGGCAGAGCTAAGGAGGCCTCCACTGTGGGGCAGGGAGGTGTCAGCCAGCTCCTTCCCCCTCAGAAGAGATGTGGATGTCAAACCCTGAGCTCCACCCAGCCATGCTGGCCCCTGATAAAGCCCCACTCCCTCTCCAGTGGCCAGCTGTTATTCTTCTGTGTGCAGCCCCCTAACCGCTAGGAGATGAAATAACTGAGGCTGCCCTCATGCCGTGGCTGGTAAACGCCTGTCTGAGCAAGAGCCGGGGGAGGGAGTGAACAGGACAGATGTGGTCCTATTCAGCTTTCCTGCTCCAAGATCCCCAGGCCTTGCTCCTCCTTTGGGCTTTGGGAGCCAACAAAACCCCATGCTTAATGAGGCCACTCAGTCACCCATCACGCAAGGGCAGCGCACTGTGATGAGGGAAAACCCGGCAGCTGAGATCCAGACCAGGATCCCTGAGTCAGAGCAGGGTGAGAGTCGTGAGGGCTCAGCAGAAAGAACATGGGCTCAGTGCAGTTAACTCTGGGCTGTGTAAGTCACCATACCTCTCTGAGCTGCGATTTCCTCACCTAGAGGAGGATAACATTTTGTGTGACAGACGTCACAAGTTACCAGCTCCATACCCACTTGCTGTACTATCTTACTGAGAGAACCACAGTTGTTTCATGGCGGGAAGGAAAGGTACCCCCAAAAAACTCCCTCCTCCAGCTTCCGTTGCAGCTAGGCACCGCCACGTGACGCGGTTCTGGACAACGCAGTAAGACAGAAGCCACGGGGGGATGTCAAAGACGGGGTGCCTGGAAGTGCAACAAGAGGACAGATGCCACACTCTGGGGTGACGGAGTGGGAAAATCAAAAGTGTCCGAGTCCTTGGTGGATTCGTGGAGCCACCACACCAGCCTGGGGCTGCCACATCTGGACTTCTGGTTGGAAAGAGTTAGAGTTTTAATGCCTCTGTGAGGATGGAAGATGAGACTGTAGACCCTGTGAGAGGCCAGGAGCTGGAACTAGGCTCCCTACATAAAGCAGAAGTTGGAAATGAGCTATTTTTTGCTTGAATGGAGACTGAATAAAAACTGCCCAGTATCCCTGGACTGCAGCCTAGAAGTGAGTTTCCTACCCTGGGCCGTGGAAGGAAAAAAGTCATCCAAGATAAACTGAAATTAAAATAAACTCCGTAGAGGGGTTTGATAGTAGTCAGGACATAGCCGTTACCTAGAAGATCTAGCTATTCTAAGATTATTGCCCAGAATATAACACACACAGAGATAAAGAGATGTAAAATATAAAAGAGAAGTTAAGATGGAGGGTGAAATGATACAATCCATCATACATCTAATAGGAATTCCAATAAGAAACAATAAAGAGAACATGAGAGGGGCCGGCCCGGTGGCGCAAGCAGTTAAGTGCGCATGCTCCGCTGCAGTGGCCCAGGGTTCACCGGTTCAGATCCCGTGCACACACCGACGCACTGCTTGGCAAGCCATGCTGTGGCAGCGTCCCATATAAAGTGGAGGAAGATGGGCACGGATGTTAGCCAAGGGTCAGTCTTCCTCAGCAAAAAAAAAAAAGAGAACATGAGAAAGGCAATATATGAAAATACATAAGAATTTTTCCAGAATTGAAGAAAGATCTGAGTCCTCATAGAGTTCAAAGTGGGCCAAATAAAAACAAATCCACACTTTATTGCAGTGAACAACACTAGGAATTAAAGGAAATCTTTAAAGCTGCCAGAGGGAGGAACAAACACAGATTCCCTTCAAAGAAACAATTAGACAATTAAACAAGCAGGCTTCTAATCAGCAACAATAGGAGCCAGAAAAGAGTGAAATAATATCTCCAAACACAGTGAAAAAATACTTGGCAGCCTAGAATTGGATATCTAGCTAAATTGTCATTACAGTTTGACCAAATTAAAGACACTTCCAGGCATGCAAGATGAAGAGACTCTACTCACAGGCTCTCACTGAAAGAATTATTAAAGGCTGTACTTCAACAAAAAGGAAAATGAACTCATAAGGGAGAAATGGAATGCAAGGTACAGTGGTCAGCAAGCTTTTGGTAAAACATGATGGTAAATCTAAACAAGTTTTTATTGTACGAAACAATACTAGGAGCTGACCCAGTGGCATACAGGTTAAGTTCGCGTGCTCCATTTTGGCGGCCCGGGGTTCACAGGTTCGGATCCAGGGCGCGGACATACGCACCGCTCATCAAGCCATGCTGTGGCAGGTGTCTCACGTATAAAGTAGAGGAAGATGGGCCTGGATGTTAGCCCAGGGCCAATCTTTCTCATCAAAAAGAGGAGGATTGGCAACAGATGTCAGCTCAGGGCTAATCTTCCTCACAAAGAAAAAAAAAACTAAAAAAAAATCAGGTTTTATAAATAATATGGAACAAAAATACTAAACAACAATAACGAGCTGGGAAGAGGACATTCAGAAGGAAGGCAATGCATTCTGAGGTTTTTTTTGTGTGTGTGTGTGAAGAAGATCGACCCTGAGCTAACATCTGCCAATCCTCCTCTTTTTGCTGAGGAAGACTGGCCCTGGGCTAACCTCCATGCCCATCTTCCTCCACTTTATACGGGACACCGCCACAGCATGGCTTGCCAAGCGGTGCGTCAGTGTGCGCCCGGGATCCGAACCAGCGAACCCCGGGCCGCCGCAGCGGAGCACGCGCACTTAACTGCTTGCACCACTGGGCCGGCCCCCTGAGATTTTTTTTTTTTAAAACAACTTTAGATTTTGTTAGAAATCTATAAAGTTAAATACAAGTATGAAATTCAAGTGTAGCCTCTAAAATAATGTTTAGATTGATCCAAATTAAAGATGGCCACAAATTCTTTGTCCTCCCATTGCAAGATGGAGTCTATTTTCCCAGCCCTTGAATCTGGGCTGGTCTTATGATCTGTTTTCTTCAAAAGAATACAGAAGTGAGGCTGTGTAACCCCCAAGGCTGGGCCTTAAGACATCTATAGAGTGTGCTTTTAGCTATTGTCTTAAAATCCAGCCACCATGCTGTGAGGGAGTTCAAGCAGCAATGTGGAAAGGCCCACATAGAGAAGAACCAAGGCCCTCAACCAACAGCCCCAACAAAGCTCCCAGTTAGCAGCCAGCACAAATTGCCAGTCTTTTTAGTGAGGGTTTTTTTTTTTTTTTTTTTTGCTGAAGAAGATTCACCCTGAGCTAACATCTCTTGCCAATCTTCCTCTTTTTGTATGTGAGCCACTGCCACAGCCACTGACAGACAAATGGTGTAGTTCCACACCTGGGAACCAAACCTGGTCTGCCAAAGTGGAGTGCATCAAACTTAACCAGTAGGCCACCGGGGCTGGCCCTAGTGAGGCTTTTTTGGACCCTTTAGCTGTCTCAATGCCCCAGTCACATGAAGCAAAAGAATTGATAGTGGATCCTTGTTTTAAGCCATGCGGGTGAGATGGTCTGTTATGCTGCAAAAGATACCTGAAACAGAATAAAAATAATATTTATAAGCTTCCAAACAAATAGATGAAATTAGCTAAATAAAACTTGATCAATCCAATCCTGACCTCTAAAGAAGAAAAATTGAGAATCAGAGAACAGAAACTTCTCACAGCCCCATGTCACCTCTCACAAAGACCTTTCTGGAAAAGTAATGAAGATTTGGGGTTTATTATGATTTAGGCCAGACCTCAAGCTGCCTGGTTTTCAGAGAGGTGAGGCCTGGCTATGGGGATGGCATTTGAGGAGTGAGAGTGCTTGTGTCCTTTCTCTGCTACTTCCTGGGCTCCCAGCAGCTGGCCACAGCTCTGACAGCAGAGCCACCAAAACCCTCTGGCCTAATTAAAAAATAAAATCAAAGGAAAAAAAGAAAACTTTTTATTCCACTTCCTAATGGTGGAAAATAGTTTCAGGCATAAAAAAGCATTCAGCTGGCTACTTCCCAGGCCTCAAAAATTAACAGCCACTACATTTTATTCTGAGGAATTAATGGAAAATTTTACATGGTGGCGTAAAATGTAGGGGACAAGATGAAGGACACGATTCTTCACTGAAGAGCTCACTCCCTCGCCTGCAGCAAAGACACTTGTTCGACCATCTGCTCCGAGCAGGAGCTGTAGCTCACAGGAGACCAAGTGGGTTACATGGGGCCTGGAGGGGCAGATGAGGGGGCAATCCGGCACATGCTCGGTAGGAAGGTTCTGAAGCCCCCTGTTGCACACACATTCTTACCCTGGCCCCGTCAAGCTGGCATCTTTCCTGCCTTCTAGCCACTTCCTCTGTGCCACTCAACCCTCCCTTTCCCTTAAGTCATTCCTAATGGTGAGAACATGAGACTCTGGGGCAGTAAGCCTGGGTTCTACTCCCCATTCTGCCGTGGACTTGCTGGGTGGCTCCTCTTGGGACCTCAGTCTCTCCATCTGTGAAATGGCCACAAGAGCTCTGGGCTCCCTCTGGATCCTGGTGTAAAACAAACTGGGTCTTTGTTTTCACCTATAAATATGAGTAAGAACCTGGGCCTTGGAGCTAGGCAGGGCTGGCTCTGAATCCTAGCTCAGACACTTATTAGCTGCATGGCCTTAGTCAAGTCACCTCTCTGCCTCATTCTCCACCTCTGTAAAATGGGAACAAGGGTACACCGGTCTCAGGGTGACTGTGTAATCTCAATGTCAGCTTGTTCCATCTTCTCTGGCTCTGGGGCCTCCCAAGTGAACTCTCAGCGACAGAGGCCCAAGCTCCTCTTCTTGTTTCCACAAGAGTTGACTCTAAAACACAGCAGGGAGAGGTGAGTACTTTACCGAAACCGCTGCAGGGCCGGGGAGGGGAGGGTTCGTATCACCCACTCCACAGCAAACACTGAAAATCCCCTTTGGAGCAAGCACCAGTCACTCTCTGGGGAGCGGGATGGAGGTGGCAGGGAGGTTGTTTTTTTTTAATAATTGAGATCTATTTGGGAAAAAACAGCACATAATTGACTGCCAGATCATGTCTGCTCTTGTTCTTTATTTGAAGTATTGCTGAATCCAAATTTAAAATTTTTTAAAATATTTATTTTAAAAATAAATATTTATATTTTCAATAATATTGACAATTAATCTCTCAGAGGAGCAGTGAGCCTGGAGTGAAGCCACGCTCCTCCTGGGGTTTCTGTCCACTTCACAGGCTTAGTGGCCGCCCTTGCTGGCCACGTCCTCGCTCCTTCTCAAGCCCAGACTTTTCTCCAGACCACAGGTGCTGTGGCCTCCCGAACATCCCCTCTGATGTCCCACCTCCCACTCAGGGGGCCCAACATTGGCCACAGCTGCTCCCCACCCCCACGCCCAAATCCCAGCAGTGCAAGCCAGGGTCCTGGGCACCGTCCTGGCCTCCCCTGCTGTTCCACCATCCAACACCATCGACCCTACCTCTGTTACCTCGCTCCAGTCTGTCCCCTGCTCTCCAGCTCTGCTGCCCCACCCTCAGCTCAGGCCCTTGTCATCGCCCACCTCCTCCCTGGTCATTGCACAGCTGGAGCCAGCTTTCTAAACACAGCATCCAATCCTGCCCCTCTCACTGCTCCAAACCTTCACTGGCTCCAAGAGCTTCAGGACAACATCCACACTCCTCACCGGGCATCAACACCCTCCAGGACCCGGCCCTGAGGGTCTCTCCAGACTCATCAGTCACCACTCCGAGCCTGGAGCTTTAAGCTCTGCTAGGAACCCAAGTGCACGAGGGCCTTGCATGTCCCAGCTATTTCGTGCCACAGTGCCTTTGCCCATGCTGCACCCTTCCCTCTCTCCATTTCTCTACCTTGTGTCCCCATCCCCAACACCCACACCTACCACATCTCTAGACCCTTTGCACATCACCTCTGTCACACCTTCCAGCCTGTTTCAACCAATCGGCAACTCCGTTCAAAAACATGGAATGAGCACCTAATGTGTGCTGGGGACATAGTACTGAGTCAGACTGTGTCCCTGCCCTCAGAGAGTGCCCAGTCCAGTGAAAAAGACACAGACACAGACAGTTAAAAATGTTTTGATGACGCTGGGATGAAGGATGCTTTACGGGATTCGATTCTAGAAGAAACCCTACCATAGCTGGAGAGACCAAGGAAGGCTTCCTGGGGGAGGCAAGCTTTGAGTCAGGCCTAGAAGAGAAGGAGGTATTCAGCAAGCAGAGAAGGAAGGGATGGCACGACAGGTGGAGAGCACAGCATCAGCAAAGGCTGGGGGTGCCCTTCCCAACAGGGGCCAAGCCCGGCCTTAAGAAGTCTCCTCCCAGGGGCTCCTTGGCTGTAAACCCAGGCTAGGAGCATTTCCAGTTCTTCAGAGCACTGCCCAGAGGAAAGCTCTCTACAAGGACAAAGATTTATTTATCTGGTTGTAAAGTGAAAACCAGGCTGGGGTTGGGCATAAAGAGGAGAGAAGGATAATAAAGACACAGGCAGAAGACAGGCATCCCTAGCCCCAGGGACACTGAGTCAGCAGCTCCCCTCCACTCAACATGCTCCTACCACAAACACACAGAGAGCACATACTGTTTACCAGCCGTGCGCCAGGCCCTGCTGTCAGCCAGAGACGGACATGTCCCAGGCATGGACAGGCCCTGCTGTCAGCCAGAGACGAACACGTCCCAAGCACGGACAGGGGCTGGTGCTGAGGTCATAGGAACCCTGGCGGTCAGGAGAGCCCAGAGGAGGCCCCTGACCCAGCCTGGTGGGTGTGGGGAGATCAAGAGTGGGCAGGCAGAGACAGCTTCCAGGGGAAGAGGGCCAGGAGGAGGAAAGAGTGAGTGTGAAGGTACTCCCCAGCCATGCCCTGTGTCCCTGTGTGGGCACAGGTCTGCAGTCCTTGGGGGCTCCGACATAGGACAACTTCTGTGGCTCTGCCCCTTATACCGCTCAGCTCCCACCCCCTCCTAGCAGCCCACCCCAGACCTGCTGCCCCATGAGCCCCTGTCCCAGCAGGCAGCTCCAGCCAGCCTCCTCCTCTGGGGTCCACCAGACCACAGCCTTCTCCATGCAGAACCCTCTGGCCGGATCTTGTGCAGGGCAGAGAGGCCAGATGACTGCCTAGGCAGACCCCCCAACACGACACGAGATGCCCATCTGCCTCTCTAGTGGACCCCATCTCTGCAAGTGCTCCCTTTGGAGATCCCCTCCCCTCTCCCCCAGGGAGAGGATCACAACTCCCACCCCACATCCAGGGCTGACAACTTACAATCCAATAATTCTCTTCTCTCTGTCTCTCACTGATTTTCTGCTTATGGAGACAGGACAAGGGGTTAGGGGCTGGGGGTGGGGAGGGGCAGTTGAGATAACAGAACTTGCTGGACTGTCTTTTATAAGCCCTGAAGAGTGTGTCTGGCCACAAGTTTAACCGCGCTCTTTGGAATGTGGGGTTCTTGGTCCCTTTGACTATGGCTTTTGTCTCTGCCACCATTGCTGGGGCAACAGGAAACTCTGTCCCATGCCTCATACTGGTGCGCGTGCAAAAATGTTCACTGCCCGTTATCTGCAACTGTAACAAGCAGGAAACCACCCCATTGCCTAACGGTCAGGGAGGGTCACAAATTCCACAGGGGCAGGGACAACATCTGCCCTATTCCTGTCGTATCCCCAGTACCGGATGCGGTGCCTGGCACATGGTAGGTGCTCAAGAAACATTTGTGGAAGGAAGGAAGAAGGGGGAAAGGAAGGAAGGAAGGAAGGAAGGGAGGGATGGGGAAAAAAAGAAACTTTGAAAAGGTCTTCCAGATTCCCAGAAAGCAAATCCTTCTCCCCTTCAGCTGAGCTGGAGAAGATGCAATTTTGGGGGGCTATTATTGTTCATTTTTAAAACTTCCATCAAATGACTCCCAAATTCAATTTCCTCTTGAATGTTTTTCTTTTTTCATTTTCATCATCCCCCGTCTTTTTAACACTCACTGTTGAATTTCCCGTTTTCCCTTTGATTGAATTGTGGCTCTGGGGGCTTGCGACAGTCACTCTAAACACTTAGAGTTCCAATCACGCTGCCACCACGCCAGCCTCCCCTTTAGCACCAGAAAAACCATCCCTTATGAGAGCCAATTATATCTTTACAGCCCAGAATGCCACACTCTAAAACATAGGTGGTAAAAATCAGAATTCTCCGTGATAATGTATATCCAATGAAAATATAAAAATGCCTGTGTAATGGGAGAAGGCTGATTGGAAAAATCCACGTGCTGGTGAAGTTCCACGGCTGACGTCCTGTGGGGTCCTAGCCTGGAAAAGGCTGGGAGCTCACCTGTCCAGGGACCGAACTGTCCAATCTCTCAGGGCCCAGGAGGCTCCCAGGTCCTCCTGCCGCAGGGAGCGGCAGCCCTGGGAGGCAGACAGAGGGCGGCAATTGAGTACCTCCTGTGTACTAGGTGTTGTGCCAGGCGCGATCACATGGAATCCTGAGAACAACTCCGTGAGGTCAGATTTATTATCACCCTTTTGCAAAGGGGACTTCCTGTGGGGTCTCAAAGGATGAAAAAGAGATAGCTAGAAGAAGAGGAGAGCCCTGGAAAGGAATTACATGAAGAGAGAACAGCATGTGCAAAGGCAAGAGGCAATAAATAGAATAAAAACAGTTTGATATTGCTGAAGCTTAAAGTGCCAGCAGGGAGAAGGGAAGGTTGAGGCTGGAGGTGGGGGCAGGGATCAAGTCACACAGAGCTTCATGGGTGGGGCAGAGACTGGGAGGCATGAACCAGAAGCTGGGAGATGCCAGAGTGGGCTGTCACAGTCACCCAGGTGAGAGATGATGGAGAGAGATGTCAAGGAGGCACAGTCAGCAGGACTGGGTGACTAAGTGGATGCTGATGGAGGCTGAGGGGAGGAGAGGACCCAAGGATAACACCCAGATTCCAGTCTCCAGGGCTGATGGTGGGGCTGCCTCTGACTCAGGGACCCAAGGGAGACACAGGTCAGAGGGACGAAGCTGCACTGCACCGTGGACATGCTGGGCTCGTGGTGCTCACAAGATGTGGGCCTAGGATGAGAAGATCTGGCTCAAGACTGGGTCTGGGCCCAACTTAGGCACAGCTGTCAGTTGTTAGTTTGGCAATGATCCCTAAAGTCACGGAGCAGAGGGGCTCACCTAGGAGAGTGGGTGGGAGGCTACAAATGAGTGGGCTTCATCTGTCCCACACACAAGTGCAGTTTGGCCTGCAAAGTATTTTAAAAATCTTTAAGCCAATGTTTAAAAATCAAGCATGCTCACAAGTCTCTGGCTTCGCTCTCACCTAATGAAGCCCTGCCAGTTCCGAACCAGCAACTCGTAACTAAATAAATATGATAAACAACTTCCCTCCAGATGGCTCCGCACACACACCCACTCCTCCTGCTCGGAGGGATGGCACATTCTATGCCAATAAATCCTTCTGTTTGAAAACATTTGCCTTCTTAATTGGCCCGTTTATGGATAAAATATGTTTCTGGGTAGTGCTTTGCCAGAATGGGACGCTGAGACGCCCGCCCAGGGCTCAGCCCAGAGCTGGGACTCAGAGGCGCTGGCGCGTGCCACCACCCTGGCCCAGGGAAGCCCAGATTGACCCGCTCATGGAGACAAGACCCAAAGGGGCAGGCTCCGCCAGGGGCTTTTCCTCCCTGTGCCTCGATTTCTTGTTTTGGGTTCACACTTACTGAGCCTGCTGCATGCGGCGCTGTCTAAGGTCCTTAGAGGGAACCTCTGCTTCTCACTTCCATTTCCCTGGCAGCGCGCCTATGAGGTGTGGGCACTATGATAACCCCTGTAGTGGGCCGACCAGTGGCCCCCCAAAAGGTATATCCACATCCAAACCCCCGGAACCTGTGAATGTGAACTTATTCGGAAAAAGAGTCTTTGCAGATGTAATTAAGTGAAGAATCTTAAGATATCATCCTGGATTCCCCGGGTGGGCCCTAAATCCAATAAGAAGTGTCCTTATAAGAGACAGGAGAAGACATACACAGAGGAGAAGGTGACAGCAGAGATCGGAGGCTATGAGCCAAGGAATGCCAAGGCTTGCTGGCAAAGAAGGCAAGGAAGGATTCTCCCCCGGGCCTCCGAGGGAGCGTCGCCCTGCGGACACCTTGATCTTGGGCTGCTGGCCTCCTGACTGTGAGAGAATAAACTACTGTTTTAAGCCATTCAGTTTGCGGTGGTTTGTTACAGCCACCTTGGGACACTAATCAGCCCCTTCTTTTACGCGGGGAGCGAGTGCACAGAGCTGGGACGCAGACTCTCATTTGCTCTTTACTCTGACACCTCACAGGTTCTGAAGGAGACCGCAGTAGAGGTGGAGAAACTGAGGCCCAGAGAGGGGCAGGGTGTCACCTGGTGGCAAGGCCGGGACCAGAACCCAGCACGCCGCCCCTCCTCATGCCGCGCTCCTACAGTTTCCTCATCAGGAGCAGAGTGGGCGGGACGCGCAGCACAGGGCAGCCCTGAGGTGAGGCTCCCCCGGGATCGCATTCTGGGACCCGCTGAGAAAGGAGAGGAAAGAGACGCCTCGGGAGTTCTGTTTTCGTCTCCTCTAAGATGGGCCCAGGGCAGGTAAATCATGGCGATCCCTCGTGGTGGCTCTGAGAGCCCAGACGTGCCAAGCGGCTCGGCAACCTCTCCTTCCACAGGCCCCACACACCCCCGGGGAGATGGGTGCCGACATCCATTCTCCCCTTGCTCAGGTGGGAGAGTGAGGCCAGAAGGACAAAGCCACACATCAGGTCACAGAGCTAGTCACCGGCAGAGCTGGCATTAGAACTCAAGTCTGTCTGCTTCAAATGCCATGTGGCCACACTGCCTCAGGTGAGAACCGGGTGCTCCTCAGGGTCAGGGGAAGCAGCCAGGCCACCAGCAGCAGAGCGAAGCCCTGACTCCTTTTTCCTCTCTCACCCATAAAGAGCCCATCTGTGGCTCAGTGGCCCCAACGTGCCCAGGTCACAGTGGGTAGGCAATTTGAATCACTCACTGTGTGACCTTGGCCAAGTCACTTCCCCTCTCTGAGCCTCCATTTTCTCATCTGTAAATGCGGAACATAATAACAGCCACACCTTAGGGTTATTGTGAGGACTGATAGAAATAAAACCCAGAAAGCCCTTAGCAACATGCTGAGCACCCAGGAAGTGCTTAAGAAATGCTGGCTGGTGTTAAAGTGAGCTTAGAGGCCAGTGAGAGAAGCACATAGCCTCTGGCCACGGAAGGTCCCTTTACGACCAAAGTGAGACCAGGATGACAGCAGAGTGGGCCCAGGCAGGCGGCTCACCATTAGCATTCCTCCCCAAAGGGCACCAAGTCCGCTGCTCCTGACTCAGCCCAGCACTGTTCTGAGAGCCCCACCCCCGCCGCAGGCAAAGCAGCTGCACTTTCCTCCTGTAACAGGCTTCCCTGTGAGAGCTCAATCCACTACGTGATTCTGTTACCAAAAAGAATTGAAAACTCCTGCCCTCGTCCAACTCTCCTTTTCATCGATTAATTCATTCATTCAACTAGCAAGTACTGAGCACCTACTAAGTGCAGGCACACAGTGGTGCTATGCACAGGAGTACAATGGCTGCTGCCCTCATGGAACTTAGGGTATGGAGGGAGAGACGGACATCGTACAAGTAGATGGAAAGTCTCTCCAGTGATGAGAGCCAGGCAGGGACGCGTGGGGAGCTATGAGAATATATCATCTGGGAGAATATATCACTGGGGAGCAGAAGGGCCTTGTCCTCGCTCGCTCTTAAGGACAAGACGCAGGCAGGGGAGTGACAACATCTGGTCTAGATATCAAAAGGTGCCCCCGGCAGCTGAGCGGGGAATGGTTTGTAGCCGGTCAGGGAGACAGCAGGGAGGCCAGTGAGGAGGCCGTGACAAACGAGTGATGCTAGTGGCCTAGACCAGAACCAGGGCAAGTTTCATGGGTGTGCGACCTGTGCAACTGCACAGGGCCCTCACTCAGACGGGCCCCACACTTGGTTTCATATTCTGTTGTCACTGTCTTGAAATTCTTAATAATTTGTGAACAAGCGGCCTCGTATTTTTATTTTGCACTGGCCCCCACAAATTACACTGAGGGTCCTGACCAAAGCAGAGAAAGGATCTTTCTCAAACACTCAAAGTCACAAACAATCTTTTCCCACTGGGGTGCTGGAGCAGGCCTACACTAGCTGCAGGAGCCGATTGTTCAATTTTGAGGAATTTTGTTTTCAAGTTGGTAGCTTGAAATTGGCCATGGTGGGAATACTGACACCATGGAAATCAGCAAATATTACAAGGCAGGGTCTTTTTTTTTTCAAAGACATTTCTTCATCACCATTTCCCAGAGTGTGTCCAAGGCCCACCTTGGCAGTGTGCTAAAAATACAGTTTCTGGACACCCCTCCCCAGGCCTGCTGGGTCACCCTGCAGGGAGCAGAGCAGAGCGCTGGGTGACTCTGGAGCCCCCTGAGGTTGGAGGGCAGGGGCAGGAAGGCTGAGGCCCTACACAGTGGGTCCACAAGCTTCACAGAAGGAGAGGGGGACAGAGGAAACCGGTTTTGTGGGGTTGGAAAAGGAACTCCTCCTGAGCTGTGGGGGTGGCAGCTCGCGAAGAGAACAGAGGGGCAGCATTTCCGGGTCTGTGCCCTTGGGGGCCCAGCTTCAGGTCAAGAACCCAAGTCCCTCCGGCTTGGGACCCACCCCCACCCTCCCACATTGAGGCCAAGCCCAAGGGGGAGACGTCCCCCACAGTGCTGCCCTCCTTTGCCAGACTTCAGGGGCGAGGGCAGGGACCTCCAACACAGAGACCTAGAGGATGGGGGAGCAGCGCACGCGGGCGGCACCTCCCCACCCGCCACGCCCCTGGCAGAGTGGGCGCTCAGTAAATCATGACTATTACCATTACGACTGTTGTTGTTATGATGGCCCCACCTCCTGGCTGGCTTGCCCCCTTCTCCTACACCCTCTCCTCTCATCACCAGGCTCTGGCAAGAGCTGGGACCACCACACGTCTATTCCCTCCACCCCACTCCCAAGCCCCCCGCGTCGCGTAAGGGGGCCCACTGTAGCCCCTCATCAGAGGACCCCAGCAAGCGGACAGGTGGGAGTGACTGGGGAGTGGTTCCAAGCAGACACACTGCCCATCCCACCCCCCCACCGCGCCTCCTCTCGCCCTTCCTTCCGGGGGCGCAGACCACCCGGGAAGAGCCCATCCTCTCCCCGCGGTTCGGGCCGAGCGCGGAGTCTCACTCTCTGGGAGATCGCGCCACCTGCAGGCCCCCGGGCGCGCTGCGGCCTCGGCCCTCAAACCCGGAGGAGGGGGCGGGGAGGACCCTACTCTCCTTAGGCTCCTGGGCCCGGCTCCGCGCCGCCGGACCACGGCACCACACCGCCTGCCGCTGCCCCGGGACCCGGAAGGAGCCGTGGCACTTCCCAAAAAGCCTGAGTTAACCCTTCAGATCCCTAACACGAACACTGAGCTTGTGGGAGTTGTTCTTTCTAGGCCTCAGTTTCCCCATCTACAGAAAGGGGGTGAGGGTGTTGCCGTAGTAGAGATTATCTCAAAGGCTAGATGGGATCTCAGACTTTAATGAGAGAGGGAATCACCTGGAAGCATGTTTAAAACACGAGTTCCAGCCCCCCCCCCCAAGAAATTCTGATCCGTGCAGGAACCAGCATGTTGAGTCATTCCCTGGGAGATTCTGGCGCTGATGTTCTGCCAACCCCAGCATGAGAAACGCGGAAGGAACAGGCTTCAAGGAGGCTGGAAAAGCAGGCAGGGGCCTGCAAGGTCATGCCTCGAATGTGGATGCTGTGACTCTGTCCCGAGGGCAGTAGGAGCCACAGGAGCTTGTAAACGAGGAGTGACAGCTCTTTAGAAAGATCACTTTGGCTCTGGCTACTATGAAGACAGGATGGGGTAGGAGGGTGAGCAGGCAAGGTGGATGGTGGAGAGAGATTAGAGAGGTGACTGCTGCAGTTGCCAAGATGTGATTCAATGGTGTCCTGGACCAGGTGGTGGCAATGGAGGAGAAGAGAGGGACAGATTTCTGAGGTGAATCCTTTAACTCCTTTGGAGTACAGCAAGAATACATTGGAATTTCTGATTATATTTATTTATTATCCCAGCCTTTTAAAACCTCAAGGGACTGTGTATGTATTATGTACACAATATACTAGTTCAGTGGTGTGTATATGTATATGTGACACGTACTCAAAAAAAGTTCTCTAGATAGGAATTCAGAGACCAGATGAGTTCGTCAATATGTGGCACATACTAACCACTCTGTGTTAGCTATCATGGCAGATTGTGTCTCCCAAAGATGGCCCCAATGACGTCTCCTGTCCCCCATGCTCTTTTAGAACTAGCCCTGCCCTCATCAAGAGGTGGCGTCTGATTCCTCTCCCCTTGAACCTGGGTGGGTTTGCAAGTCACTTATAACCAGTAAAACGCAGTGAAGTGACTCCGCATGACTTCCAAGGCTAGGTCATAGAGTGATGCACCTTCCACCCTGCTGCCTGGGACCATCACTTTTTTTTTTTTTTTCATAATTTTATTTATTTATTTTCCCCCCCAAAGCCCCAGTAGATAGTTGTATGTCATAGCTGCACATCCTTCTAGTTGCTGTATGTGGGACGCGGCCTCAGCATGGCCGGAGAAGCGGTGCGTCGGTGCGCGCCCGGGATCCGAACCTGGGCCGCCAGCAGCGGAGCGCGCGCACTTAACCGCTAAGCCACGGGGCCGGCCCAGGGACCATCACTTTTAACGCCCTGAGCTCGGTCCACATGCAGGCCCCCACGCTGTCAGGAAGCCCAAGCCGTGTGGAGAAGCCTCCTGTTCCTGCTGCCGGCCCCAGGGGAGGTCCTAGCCAACAACCAACATCAACAGCCACACATACCATACAACTGAAGAGGGCTCCAGATGATTCCAGCTGCTGAAGTCATCGCCAGCCTTCAGGTCTTTGCAGGTGAGGCCCAGTTATCCTGGAACAGAAACAGAAAAGTCATCTCTACTGGGCTCTTTCCAAATTTCTGCCCACAGAATCTGTGAATATAATGAAATAGTTGCTTTTCACAACTGAGTTTCAGGGTGGTTTATTACGAAGCAATAGATAAGCAGAACTGCCATCATTATGTACCATGGTGTCTTTGAACACACTTTCTGTGCGGGAACCAAGTGTCCCTGCAGGGCTGCCCAAGCTGCGGAGGGAGAGAAGGAAACGGAGGTGGTATCAGTGAGATTGTCTGGGGGACAAGAGGTGGGGCTCAGGGTGGGGAGGGCAAACCAGACCCAGAGGCCCCCCACTTCAAAGCCCCTATGGAAGCAGCTAGGAGCCCAACTCCACTGTATGATTCTGACCCCACCACTCCACTCCAGGTCACCCCAGATGCTTCTAGATCCTGTTGCCTGTGGCCTTGTTACTCTCAGCAGGAGGATTTCTGCGAGTTGGCCTCCTCTTTGGACTCCAGCATTTGGTCATGTTCCAAGTTGGCACCTTCCAAGGGAGACAGCGAAGAGTCCCTGTGAACCTGCCCCTTACCCCCCACCGTGGGAGGGAAGGGCTTCGGAGGCTGGACTCTTATGGCTCCGCTGCTCACCATCCGTGTGACCTTGGCTAAGTCACTTTATCTGAACCTGAGTTTTCTCAGCTGTAAAATAGGGCGAGGAGTGGTCCTGCCCTGAAACAGCTCTCGTGTGGATTAATGAGATGAAGCAGATTACGTGCCTGGTCTTAGTAAAGCTCCCTTAATATTTGCCATTCTTTGGGGACTATTGTTCTTGTTGAAAATCAAAAAGTCCAGGCAAGTAATGTCCTCGTGAGCAAGAGAACATGTCTACCTCTGCTTCAGCCCAAGTTGCCCCGTGGGAATTTGGGCCCCGTTTAGCCAGAGCTTCGTGGAAATCTAGCCTGTGACTGGTACAGAGTCTGGGCGGCAGGACTCAGAGGTCTGTGCTTCTAGCCCAGCTGACTCCTCTGTTGTCTGAGTAAGGCCGGGATGCAGCTCAGCAGGAAGGAAGGAAGCGGTCTCTGCAGGGCGGGCACCCAGGGCAGACAAGAAGAGATCCAGATGGGGAGACAGGGACTCAAGTTGAGGTTCATGTCTTATCTCTGCTCGTACTTGCTATGGGACTTGAAGCACCTCGACGCCTCAGTTTCCTCATCTGTAATTCACTTCATAAGTACTCACCGAAGGTCTATTGACTCTGTGTCATTATCCAGCTCAAGCCCACATGCGAGCCAGGGTGGCCTCCAGGCCCTTGCATATGCTATTGAAAACAGTCCTCCTGTCTCCCTGTCTTTCACATCTTTTCCCTTGCTGAGTCTTCAACAGCCCTCAATCTTAGCTGAGACGGTGCTTCCTCCCACAAGCCCTCCTGGGTCAGGCGCCCTCTTCCCAGTGGGTTGCACTACACTGAGTACCCAGCCTGCGGTGGCAATGACAATGAAGAGGATAGCGACGGCCTGTCTTAATTTTCCCACCAAACCGTGAGCTTTGTGAGAGCCAGCACAGAGGTGACCCAAATAGTTGTTGAATGAATGGCCCTCATAGAACAAGAAATTCATTAGCTTCTTCTCTCTGCCACTTATTAGTAGTGGGACCCAACGCTTCGCTAAGCCTTGGTTTTCACATCTAGCAAATGGGGCTCACAATACCTGTGCTCCCCACCTCTCTCTCACAGAGCTTTCTAAACCTTGCTGGGCGCTCTACAGCCCAAGACCTTACAGCTGTGTGAAGCAGCATAGTGGGTTGAATAATGTCCCCCAAAATTCATGTCCACCTGGAATCTCACAATGTGACCTTATTTGGAAATAGGGCCTTTGCAGATGTAATTAAGCTGTGGATCAAGATGAGATCATATTGAATTAGGGTGGGCCCTGACAATAAATGTCCTTATAAGAGACAGAAAAGGACACAGAGAGATACAAGGAAGAAGGCCACGCGAAGATGCAGGCAGAGATTGGAGTGAGGCAGCTACAGGCCAAGGAATGCCAGGAGTCACCCGAAGCTGGAAGAGGCAAGGAAGGATCCTCCCTAGGGCCTCTGGAGGGAGTGTGGCCTGCTGATATCTTGAATTTGGACTTCTGTCCTCTTGAACTGTGAGAGAGTAAATTTCGATTGTTTTCAGTCACCTACTTCGTGGTCATTTGCTATGGCAGCCCTAGGAAACTGATACAGGCAGGTGTGTTATTCCCCGCATTTTACTGAGGCCGAGACATGAGGTCCCCTCCCCAGGCTCACACAGTCCCTGGGCTGCAGGGGCAGGATCTGAACCTTGTGTGCCAGACCCCGGAGCCCTGTGCTCTGGGCCTCGACATCCTGGCCTGCCGCTGCGGTGGCCTGCCCACACATCCTCCCATTGTCCAGTCTCAAGTTGAAGCAGCAGGACTTTACTCCATAGAACTGCTGCTTCTAAAAATGCCGCCCTCGCTTCGCTGAGGGAAATGGGAGGCGGCCCAAAAAAGCTGCATCCCTACCCTCCTCTGGTCCCCAAATTATTGCCTGAACTACTGATTTTCTTTCCTTCATTTCTCCTTCTCTCTCTCCCCTCCTTCCTCTCTCCCTTCCTCCTCTCTCCCTTCCCTGCCTGATTCTTAATAACTCCTTAGTCTCACGCTCAAGATCCCAGTCTAGCCCCAACCTACCTCTCCAGTTCACCTCCCACCTCTTCCCAAGCAAGCCCTTCCCCCAGTCAAATCGTCCTGAGGCAGCCCCTCACCTCCCTGCCTCCTTGTCTCCCCTCACAAGGTTCTCTTGGTCTAGAATGCCCCATCCCTCACAGGTAAAAAATCCACTCCTTCTTCAAGCCCAAGCTCAAATTCCACCTCCTCCTGGCACATCCAGTCGCCAACACTCCCCTCTGACCACACACATGCATTCACACAAACATCCGTGAGCACCTGATCTGTGCCAAGCAGATCGAGGGGCCAGGAAATGCAGTGACTTCACTGTCTGGTAAGGGAATGAGAACTCATGACAAGAGTGTGGGGAGCGGGGGACCAGGACAAGGCGGGCTGTGTTCAGGAGAGGAAGGCCAAGGGGCCAGAGCCCGTGTAAAGGCTGGGAGGCCACGAGCCCATGTTCCAGGAGGCAGGGAGTTCTGCATAATAATCCCGGGGAGAGACATGGGAGGAGGTGGAGGAGGGGGCCAGGTCATGGAGGGTCCATTCTGAGGTCTCGATAGTGCCCGTCCACCTGAGTGTTCCAAAGTGTAGCCCCTGCCCACTTACATCAGAATCACCCAAGGAGTTTTTTAACATGCAAATTCTTGGATCCCCACCCAGCTCTGGGGATGGGGCCCAGGAGACAATTTTTAACAAGCTCCCTAGGTAATTCCAATGCACCTTTAGTTTTCCAACCACAGAAGAGGAAACAGTGGAGGCAAATTGAGGGGTATGAAAGGAACACTTCATGATCCAGTCTGCTTTTTGGAAGAAATTGGTAGCACTAATCTCCCACCTGTCTGGTTTCTGGTGTCTGCCTCCCTGGTGGACACTTGGTGCACCTACTCAGCCACCACCCCCTCTTCTTCCTTCCTAACAGAAACCCACTTTGGTCCAGTAATGGGCTCAAAGAAGGGAGCCCCACCCCCGGCCCTAGGGGAGAATCCTCATTGGACCTCTTTGTTCAGTCCCCATTTTCCCAGACTCCTTTGCAGCAAGAAATGGCCATGTGACAGTTATGGCCCATGAGACACAGGGACAGTTTGTGTGGAGTCTCCTGTGAAAGGTCTGCCTCCTGTTAACACGGGCAGAGGTGAAAGAAAACCTGGCTAGTGCTGACCCTCCTTCTAGACCCTGGGTGTGTGATGAAGGGCCATCTCGTGACCAAGACGTGGCAAGCCCAATAAGGAAAAGCTAATGTGCAGAGAGTGGCAGAGCAGAAGGATGCAAAGAACCTGGTTCTTGAGGACACGGCTGAGCCACTTCTACAAACCCACAATGCCCCCATGCCTCCCCCACCTCCACCCAACCCCTCGCCACCCCAAGACTTCTTGTCCTGAGATTATTAGAATGTAAACACCTTGAGGACAGGGACTTGGTCTGTTGCATGCACTGCCAGTGCCTTGAACAGTGTCTGGCACACAGTAGGTGCTCAATAAATTATTTGTTGAGTAAGTTCTGAATGGATAAGTAGAGGTCTTTACTGTTTATACCGGTCAATTGAGTCTTCTGTAGCTTGTAGCCAAAAAATCCTGACACTGCAACTTCGCAACTTCTCTCTCCAGCCAGACTGAGAACCTTCTGAGAGCAGGAAAGTGACTGAGTGTTACTGAATGCTCCATCCCACAGGCTTGGCACAAGGCCCACACCTGGTAGGAATAAGCAGCTGTTTCTCTCAGAGGAACCCCAGACACTGCTCCGGACCTGGTTTCCAGCAGAGCTGGATGGTTGGTCCGCGAGTTCCCCTCACCCAGACCTGTGGTGACAAGCCCGAGGCAGCTGATGAGCAGAGCTTCAGAGTGTCCACTCTGGATCTCCCACACCAAATAACACCCAGGGCCCAACCAACTGCAGGCCGAGAAGATAGAAGCCAGCACAAGCGTTGCCATTAGATTCTTCTTGAGGTGGAAAGAAAGGACTTCCGAGAATAGCCAGACCCAGCCTCCACACAAGTCATGCATTTTCAAACCACTGTGGTCAAGTCCCAATTCTAAGTGTGGCAGCCCTGGGAAGAGGAGCGATGATGGGTGAGAACAGGGCATGCGCAGCTTCCCACAGACTGGACCTCTGAAATGACCTGGTCCTGCCCTCTTCTTTCACAGATGGGAAAATGAGATCCAGGGAGGGTGGGCAACTTGCCCCAGGGCACCCAGTGAGCAATGGCAGTGTTTAATTGTGAACTCAGGTTGGTTTTAATCTTAAGAGGTTTGGCGGTGGGCACTGGAGGGGAGATCCTCTCAATTCTGCTAATATGCATGCAGAATTAAGGATGAACATACAGAGATCTACTTTTCTGAAGGAGAGCGTCTGTAGCGTTCATCAGATTCTCAAAGGGGTATAAGACTAGAGAAAAGTCAAGAGAGTTGAAGAGGCCGGGCCAAAGTCACATGGCAAGTCACAGCACACCTGCAACTACCACTAGTGTTCTAGATTCTCAGTCACCACCCCACACTTCCTCCCCATAAGAAAGGCCATTTTCTTCACTGCACCAGTGCACCAGATGGGCTGGTCAGTGGCAGCACCATGGTTTCCAACAAGTGGAGGCTCTGCTGTCCTGTTGGCATTGCCCATGGACACTGACAGAGAACTAGGGAAGACCCTGGAGCTACACAAAAACCAACTCGCTCTTTACTGTGCCCAGAGGGTCCCCAAGCAAGGTGAAGGCCACATATCCATGGCTTCCAGAACCTAAACACATTTCCAGTAAGATATGCTCTGCTCTTCGGTTCAAACTGTTGATATACATCATGCTCAAGTTTTCCATATGTTTCCACAGACTCCACTGGACACCATGCTGGCCTGGAAAGGGTCAACTCCCAAAGCAAATTAAAGATTGATTGAACACAACGGCAAAGTATGAAAATTAATCAAGATATTTAATAGACAGTGCAAACCATAATTTCATCTGAATATAAATGTATGCACATGTTTCCAATGAGTTATCTATCAGTTATCACAAACAGCAACAAGGACCTTAGAGCTATGTTAGAAAAATGTATAGCTGGAATTTAACTCTAACAATCTCACTTGCTCTCAAGAGAACACCATTCATTTCAAATCAGTGTCACAAACTCCAAAAGACCAGGGGAGTGGGAGTGAGGAGTGGGCCAGAGTGGTAAACACAGGGGCCAGTACACAGGTGATGGACAGAAATACAGCTCTTGAGGAAATCCAAATCAGATGCATTATTACAGCTAAGGACAAGGAAAAGCCTATGGCTTTTAAAAAACGACTTTTCTGCCAGTACCATACAAGTCTTACAAAGAGATGTGCGACAAGTCAACTGACTTAGAAGGACAGAGGCTACATTTTCAGATCATTTCAACTGCAAACGGTCGACCCTTTCCATTGAGGTTCAGCAGTGGAGTTAGCATAGTCCGGAAGCTCAATGTTGGATTTGCAAATACAGTTTATTTTACAGAAATTCAACATTATAAACAGCAGGCACCTCCCACCCCACCCGCCCACCCCCCTCCCCCCTACCCGTCCCGCTGGGTGCAGACCATGCTATGCAGAGTGAGCAGTGATGCGGCCCTACTGCTTTGGAGGGAGATTTGAGAGCGATGGAAATTGCCTGCACCAAGTCCTGCCTGCTCCGCACACGCACACGCCTGCCCGCTGCGCAGGCCACCAGAGTCTGTCTGGGCCCAGCCCGCGCTGGACCAGTTACATGGATCCAGCCCAGTTCTCCAATTCCTTCATGTCGTCGTCTTCCTCTTCCTTCTTCTTGGCTGTGTGAAGAGAGAAAAGGCTTTTTAGGAGGGCTGGTGGTGGTGCTCTCAACACATTCTGTGTTACACGGTGTCTATAAAACAGTCCTGCCCTTGCAGCCAGCATCCTCTCCAGTTCACCAGCAGACGGCTCCTCTGTGCCTAAAAGCTGCAACATAAAACTCCAGATAACCAGGCACACTTTCCCCAGCACCTCCCCTCCACTCGCATTGGGACCAGACAAAACAAGAAGGATTCTACACTGAGAGTCTATCAGGATTCATGTGAGGCCTCAGTCCCAGAGCACCCAAGGCTGGGAAGAGCTGAAAGAACCCCAGGAGAGATGTAATCCTCGCCAGCAGCCCCCTCCACCTCGAGTGGCTTGCACCATCTCTGCACACCCTCAGGCAGCTTGCTGAACAGCGTCTGGATAGCCTTTGCTCACACCCCACCCAAGGCAGCTGACCCGACTTGAGGGGCTGTTTCCCTCTGATACGTGGGAGAGTGAGGTGACTACACCCTGGTCACACTCCACTCCCTGGGCTCTCTCGATGCCAAATCAAGAAGTTCTGTGTGGAATACTTCTACCTGAGGGTGAGATAAAGGGGGAGCCCAGGGGTGCTGCTAAACATCCATAGTGCACAGGACAGCCCCCCTGCCCCTGGCCTCCAACCACAGAAGGATCTGGCTATGTCAACAGTGCCAAGGTTGAGAAATCCTGTTCCAGAGAGAAACTAGGAAAGGGCAGGTGACATTGTCTCTGGGGCTGTCACAACAGATCCTACCTGGTTCTCAACCCTTGGCAAACTCAGAACCAAACTGAGGCCAACTGGCCACAAGATTACCCACCACGTGGTGTCAGGGGTGTGTCCTGACTCTAGGTAAGAAGTACTCACTGGGTTTTGATGGTAGGCTTATAGAAGGAACATTTGGTAGAGGGACTGTTTCGGGTCCACTGATTTCCAGCAAATTCTTGTCTAGTTCCTCCTGTTCTAGTTCTTCTAATTCGGCCATGAGTTCATCCTGGTAAAAGGAAAGACAAGAGTGAGAGAGAGTCCCTGGGGATCCCAGCTCCTGCAGCTGTAACCCTTACCTGATGGCTCAGGGCACACACACCCCTTCTGAGAAGGTCAGAGGGGAGATGAACCCCAGGTCCACACTCTGTGACTCAAACAGCCTAAACACGCTTCTACTGGCGAACACAACAGACTATCGAGTAATCACTGATGTCTACGTCTGGTGTCCTGCACCAGGCTGTGGGCATCCTGAGAGAAGGGATTGCATCTTTTCATTTCTATTTCTTTAGCTCATAACCGGGCACACTGAGTGAATGCTCAGCAATGTTTGCTGAATTGAAATTAACTTGACTAGTCCATCAAACTCCAATCTGAAAACACGAAAACCCTGGTGCTGGGAGCCAAGGTAAGAGCTGCAGGCTGTGTTTTCAGCTATACAGTGGGAATCAGATAGCACAAGAATGAGGCGGAGCAGAGAAGGCCTGACCTCAGCACACTCACATCTAAGGCAGAAGGAAGTGCCTTCAACAGGGCCCATTACTATATTTTAAAAACCTAAGAGACTCAAGGTCTCAATTGCTACAGCAGAAATTGGTAGGTAGCTGAGTTCCAGACAGATCCCTCAGGAGTCAGGTGTAAAAGCCCCTTCCTTGGCTTCACCCCTACCTCACATCCGAGTTGTCCAAGGGCAAATCCTGTAAACTTCTCCAGAGCATGGTCACCTTGGCTGTCCCAGCCTGAGCCCAGGGCCCACCACAGAAAGGTACAGGATAACTACTTGTCAAAACCAATTATTGACCTGAAGCCTGCTGAGGAACCCAGTGAAGGTTCCTTTACTCCACCTAAGCTTCTACCCCAAACAGTGAAAGCATCCCTCAAAATTCAAAATTAGCAAGGGTTACTACCATGCTCTGTCCATGTCCAAGTCTCTGGAGGGATTTACAATCCACTACTCCCTGCCAGAGGCTTTTGATAGCGCATCAAAGGGCAGCCCAGGTGTCATCTGTGAAGCTTATATGATCTGCAGGAAACCACTCACCTCATCAAACTCTTCTCCAAACCCTACAGGTTTTGAAATAGCTGTTGAAATCTCCTCTGCAAGTTCTTGCTGGTCAGCAATGTCCTGCATTAACTCATCAACTTTATCGATGTCCCTGTAAATGAAATGGAGAGATGTCATATCAGATGATCAGTCTGTAAAGAGGGTCTGTGAGGGGGAGCAGAAACCTCGCTCCACACAATCTGCTTCCCAGACCCACCTCCGACAATTACTCCCAGTGAGGAATTATTTTTTTCTCTTTATCATCTATATTTATTATTATTATTATATAGACAATAAAAATATTGTCCATTTTTAGTCTCCCTTAAACAGAGAATCACAGAATCAAGAGGATGGAAGCATCCTTGGACATCACCTAGTCCAATACCCTAGGGAAATAAGACTAAGCAAAGTTAGGTGCCACAGTCACAGTCTCTCCAGCAAGCTGGTAGATGAGACCACGGGACTTAACTCCTGGGTCAACAGCTCTTCTTCAAGCTCAAGGGCAGCTCTGTGCAGGGGAGGCAAAATCACAGATCATAAACTATAGCTATGCCACTTGACAGGCCCTTCCCATCTACTCAAATCCACGTATGGCTCCTCTACTAGGCCCCAAATGAAAGGCAAACATGCAGAATTATTTTCTATACACTGTCAACCATATAAACAAATAATTAATCAACATAATATATACACATATCCTTCAAAGCATGCACAGTATTTACTGAGATGTGCTCTATGCTAGGCATCTTGGAGAACACAGAAATGAAGCAGACATGGACCTCACTCAGGAAGCTCAGTCCAGTAGACATTCACCCTCAGACAACCCTTCACTCATTTAAAGGCTACTTTTCCTGCAACCCCCCATCTCTAGAGCAGGGATCAGCAGACTTTTCCTGTAAAGGGCCAAACAGTAAATACTTTAGAATTTGTGGGCCATACGATCTCTATCACATACACTCAACCCTGCTGTGTAGCACAAGAGCAGCCACAAACAACATGTAAGTTAATGGGCACAATTGTGTTTCAATATAACTTTTTTTTTTAATAATTTTATTTCTTTACTTATTTTCCCCCCAAAGCTCCAGTAGATAGTTGTATGGCATAGCTGCACATCCTTCTAGTTGCTATATGTGGGATGCGGCCTCAGCATGGCCGGAGAAGCGGTGCGTCGGTGCGCGCCCGGGATCCGAACCCGGGCCGCCAGCAGCAGAGCGTGTGCACTTAACCGCTAAGCCACGGGGCCGGCCCTCAATATAACTTTATTTACAAAAATAGGTGGCAGGCCCACAGGCTGCATTTTGCCAACCCTGTTCTAGAGCACGTTTGAGTACCGAAAAGGAAGCAAAAAGGGCTCCAACCACCTTAAATATATGCTGCCAAGTTCAAGCACTAAAGCAAAGGCAGAATTTTGCTCATGGGAGAGGCCCTCATTTGTGCCTAGTGCAACCCTGGCCTTTAATTATAATTGTAACAAGCGTGCTTATCTAATTCCTTAGGCCACTGTATATGAGAAGTAGTCACATACAGGAAGGACTGTTGAGGTCCAGAACCTTGTCAATATGACAGTCAAAGCCTGGGAGCAAGGGTGGAGGTGGAAAATTCCATCAAAAGCAGACATAAGAACAGAGAGATCCGAAGCCCCCAGATATACCACACTTTCAGGGCCCCTGACAGCATCAGGACAAAGGCACGGCCATTGACTCCAACCCTGGTTCTATCCAAGCTCATGCATACCCTAGAGCAAGTCACCTCTCCTCTCTGGGCCATGGCTTCCCCACCTTGATAATCAGAGGCCTGGGTGAGAGGACCTGCTAAGGACCTTTTCAGCTTGAAATTCTATGCTCATCACAATAACCCTGAATCACTCAGAAAATACTGTTTTATTCCATGACATCTGCTTCCAAAGGCAGCAGGGTACATAATACATGCTAGAAGGAGTTCCAAAAAAGAATGCAAATTAAAACAAACTCAGGAGCTTGGATGGCTAAGTCAAGCGGTCTGCCCCAGGCCACGGCCTGGGCTTGAGGCGTTCCAGGGCCAGCACTGCCCTGCCATGCGGCTGCCCCCCTCCACCGGCGGGTGGCCACGTACATGTTGTCGTGGGCAGCCTTCATAGCCTTGGCGGCATAGCCCATGTTCTTGAGCACCTCGGTGTTGGTGTTGGCGTTCTCCAGAGCCTCTCGCTGGAACTCGATGGTTGATAGTGTGCCGTCGATCTGCGCCAGCTGCTTCTCATACCTCTTCTTGCGTTTCAGGGCCTGGAGGGCCGCTGCATGGGCAAGAAAACAGGGTTTCAGAGAGCCCAGACACAGGGTAATGTCCTGGAGTTCACTTAAGTGTTCTCCCTAATTGCAAGGATGCCCCTTGGTTGTTGCTTCTACTGTAACAGAGGGTTAATAAACTCCTCTATACAAAGAGCACATTCAATTTTCTAAGAAAACTATACAAAATTCCCATACTTCAAAATGCAGCCAAGCACACAAGCAAAAGTTCACACTCTGGTAGCCACACACAGAGGCACCCAGACAAAGAACGTGCTTTGAGGTCAAACTGCCTTAGGTTCAAACCCCAGCTCACAGACTTAGGTGAGCTACTTAGCTTCCCTGATAGGTTCATTGTGAGGAGTAAATGAGATAATATATGTAAACACCTCGCATACCATTAAACGTAGTAGACACTCCCCCAAAAAGCAGCTCTAAATATTATAAAGCAACAACTTTAAAGTATCATTTTATGCCAACTAAATTACAAAAATAATAAATAATGACTATAGCAAATACTGGATCAGTTGGGGTTAAAATGCTATCTCATACACAGTCGACAACTGTAAACTGTTATAATGCTTCTGAAAAGCAACATGGTAACACACAGCAACAGCCATAATGATGTTCCTGCCCTCTGACCCAGTAATTTCCTTCTGGGAACGTATTCAACAAAACCAAAGAGGCCCATGCCCAAAGATGGTTCTACAGCATTCTCTATCATAGAAAACAACTAAAACTAAAATAAAGACAGAACTCCCTGCCAGGGACAAATCTAGAGTCTGAGCATTCGGTCAAGTCAATGCCATCATCTTTCTCAGCCTCTCGGCATCTTAAGACTATAGAGATCATCTTGTTTTAAGGGCTAGTGCGGGCGACCAATCTGACCCAGGTGAATTTGTGGCACAGCAGGGGCCAAAACCACATCTCCCTACTCAAAACCCAGGCTCCCCTTACCTTACTGTCTCAATTCTCCTCTTTACACTAAAAATGCTCTTTAGCACCCATCTTAGATGGGCATCCAAGCAGGAAGGGAGCTCAGCACAGACTCAAGCAGGAGGAATGGGCTGGGTCCGGGAAGCTGGCCAGCCCCTGCCTTACCCTGGATAGCACTAGCCTCACACATGCACCCACGCATGCATGCTCCCCCTTGTCCCTGAGCCCCAGACCAGAGCCATCTCCTGCAGGCTGTAGGTGGGAGTCAATCACCTCCCCCACGGGGCTGTGGTTGCTCCCTTCGTCACATGAATAGGTCCCATGCTCCTTCCATTCACGTTCCCTCTAGGATTCCGTCCTGAGAACCATTTTCTAAAGGAAAATAGCTTTGGCCTGCATGTAAGCAGTCCACTGTTCCTCACAAAGCGGCAGATAAAACCACCAGCAAAAATCCCCCCAGCCACAGGATAATGCAGGCAAAAAATCTGAAGAACAATGAAATGTGCCTCATTAAAAGCTGAAAAGCCATTCATAATTTTATTTATTTATTTATTTCCCCCCCAAAGCCCCAGTAGATAGTTGTATGTCATAGCTGCACATCCTTCTAGTTGCTGTATGTGGGACGCGGCCTCAGCATGGCTGGAGAAGCGGTGTGTCGGTGCACACCCGGGATCCGAACCCGGGCCGCCAGCAGCAGAGCACGCGCACTTAACCGCTAAGCCACGGGCCGGCCCTGAAAAGCCATTCAATGTGTTATCTCCCTTGATTCTGGTGTGAATGGCCAGAATCACCTATGACTTCAAGAAATCCATCCTACAGTCACACCCAGGGGTCCCCAAGACCCTTACTGAACACCCTCACCTTCTGCAAGCACTAAGTCATGCACATGACATAGATACCTCATAACAGCAACCTTTTAAGGTAGAAATGACCACCCTTTTTAGCAGATGAGGGAACTGAGGTTCAGAGAAGTTATGTAAATCAGGTCACCAGGTGGTAAGTGACAAAGAGGGGATTAAGCTAGGTGTGGAACTCCAGAGTCCATGCCCTGCCATTATAACTGTTATGTCCCCCACTTAATGAAAAAGGCAGGATCCTGCCCTGGTGGGGTCATTCAGTCCATTGGGAATGTCAAGGGGACTGTGGGAACACAGAAGAGGGAGTGCAAATCCAACAATTTCTTTGCTTAAAAACCCTCAACAGCTCCCTCTGCCCACATGGCCTGCAAGGTCCTATGGGAGGCAAGGGACCGAGATTCTCTCCACAAGCCAGGGCCATCAACCAGCACGGCAGAGGGAGGACATCCTGGGAGAGCGCTGGTAAGTGCTCAGGGCCTGGAGCTGCTTCCTCCGTGAATTCCTTGGTGCTGTGTTGCTTTTCCACAGAAACGGACCCAGACACACCCTAATCAACAAGTGATTCTCAAGCCTTCTCAGGCCAGTGTCCCACAGCTGCCCCTTTGGCATAGCATAACACCTCCCATGGCATAGTCCAGCATATAACAACTTGTCCACCAGTTAAGATGCAACAAGGCGTTCTGAGCGCCTGCCGTGTGGTAAGCAAGGCGCTGCAGCAGTCCCATCCACCTCCTCATTTAATCCTCCCACCCCCCGGTCACAGGGCAGAGGTCCCAGATCCAGACTAACCAGCAGACCGGGGATTAGAAGGGTGAAGCGGCTCACCCAAGTCACCCTGCTGTTAGGTGGAGAGGGGAGGGCTCAACCACTGGTCTGTGGAAACCCCCAGGCCTCTGCTCTTCCCACCACAGGCTCAGAATGATGGGAAGTGACACTGGGACAGTTCTCGAGAACCAACACTGAGATGACATTCTGCCTTGCTTTTCAGTGTCCTGAGTGTAGTGCGAGCCTTGATTTTACACAGTCAGCTACATTCTGATTTTTAAAACAAATTTATTATTTCCTTATTAACACCACAGATTTAGAACTGCTTTAACTTTTTTCCGAATACATTTTCAATTGGCAGTGACTCCTTGCATGCCAATCTTACATTTCTCTGACCTCTACCCCAATTCTAAAATCCCCCAAGCAATAAACAATCTGTAAGCACATACCCAAATATACCAGGGAGGCAAGCAAGAATCCCCCCATGAATGAAATAATGTTTGTAATTATTCATCTTTGCAGACCAACATCCAGCCACAATGACTGGTACACAGTAAGTGCTTAATATATATTAAGCTGAATCTCCAATTTCATCTGTTTTTTTAAGTTTTTCCTATATTCTATGCAGGGTTCCTCATGTGGGGTACACCCATAGTTTATCTCCTGTGTACCTGTGACTCAAAGGAGAAATGATAATGTCTCACTGAAACACCGGCTAGAACAATCATTTGGCAGGATCCTTTCCCTGCATTCCTCCTGGCCCATAAAACAGGACTTCTGTAAGCACCTGCCCTTCCCTCCATCCTCACCACATGGTGCGCTCTCTCTGAGACTAGGAAAAAGTCCTAAGCAAACAGCCTGGTCCCCCAAGGCTCCCCCCACCGCCTGCAGGGTTCACACAGTCTCTTTCCCCCTGCGCAGTGAACTCTCCAGGACAGCGTCTGGCAGGGGCAGAGTTGAGTTGTTTACCCCAATCTAACTCCTGTGTGTGTTCCTCAACTAGTTGAGAACTCCAGGGAGGAAGGGTACACGATTAATTCCCTCCTCCATACATGGTTCATAAGTAAAGTAACCTTGAAATCAGACATGGGGTCAGCAAGAATACATGTAAACATAAATATTCACAGCACTGGAACCACTCTGTTGTCTGACAAACGTGTGGCACTATGGTGAAGTACAACTTAGGGCAAACAAATGAGTTAAATGCCACTCTTCCTGCGTACTGTTACACTTACAGTAAAACATCCTCCATCCCAACCTTATTTCTGACCACAGAAATTTGCTTCCATATGTAGCCAAAATCTGAAGGGCCAAGCCCAATGTTTCACATAAATATATGCTGGCTATTAGTGACTTAATATGTCTCCAAATTCCACTAGATTCTCATCACAAGAAAAAAAATTATAACTATGTGAGGTGATGGATGTTAACTAAACTTATTGTGGTAACCATTTCACAACATATACATATATCAAATCATTATTTTATATGCCTAATACAATGTTATATATCAATTATATCTTAATAAAAACTAGGGGAAAAAAAAGTACTAGTTTAACAAGGAGTTCATCTAAACCAAATATTCAAAGAAGGGGGGGTCCAAAGAAATCTCTTTTCTGCCAAAGAACCCCAGTGTGATTCATAAGCACAATGGCTTTAACAAGTGAAATCTAACCCAGGCCAACAGAAGTTTAAGAGGTTGCTTTTAGATGGAAAAAAATAGTCCCTGGAATCTCCATATTTAATTATGCCTTTTCTGGTACCAAGAGAGTAATTACAGCAGCAATTACAGAATCTAATAACCAGCTTTATTGGCTCTGAAAGCTGAAGCAAAAACAACTCCAACCATGTTGAAATAAACATTGGTCTCTAGACAGCTGCTTCATTAGACACTCTAAACAGCTATTTGGAGGAAAAACACAGACGAGATACCCTAAGAAGCAGAGAGACCAGTGCAAAAGACATTCACCCAGGACCAGAAACTCCTGAAAGGTATCTGTTAGTGACTGCACAGAAATCATTTTCAGAGAACACATCAGTTCACTACAACTAGATAGGATGTTCCTTTCTCCTAGGCAAAGGCAGACTTCTCTTTGAAGAGTTGCTGAGGAGGGCAAGCCTGACTGCCCCAATCTGGGGATATTCAGTTTAGGGGCCATTAGCCCAGGGTATCTCAACAAACAGTAAAAAGAAGTCATAACTGTACACTCCTTACCCATATAGAGAGATTCAGGCATTGGGGGGAAGGAAGGTACAGTAATATCCTCTCACTAAATGAATGATGGTGTCTACAGTTCTTTCAAAGACCCAAGGGGGCCGGCCCCGTGGCGTAGTGGTTAAGTGCACGTGCTCCGCTGCTGGCGGCCCGGGGTTCGGATCCCAGGCGTGCACCAATGCACCGCTTGTCAGGCCATGCTGTGGTGGCGTCCCATATAAAATGAAGGAACACAGACACAGATGTTACCCAGGGCCAGTCTACCTCAGCAAAAAGAGGAGGATTGGCATAGATGTTAGCTCAGGGCTGATCTTCCTCACACACACAAAAAAAGACCCAAGATTCTACATCTGAATTCAACTAGCAGAAGGTACAAGAGCTGGGAGGGAAAGAGGACAGTGCTGCTTCTCCACTCTCAGCATGAAGTACACAGCAAACAACACACACACACTCCAGAGGACACTTACAGAACAGCCTGCCCACGGCAGGGCTGCTGGCAGGCAGGGAGCCCAGTGAAGCTGAGGGAGCCCTGCTCTGCCTGCCTCCAGCAATCATTCAGATGCTCCTTGTTCATTCCGCCCATGAATAAACCTCAGATGTTCAGGGTACCCTCAGCCAAGAGTAGCACACCTGATCCTCAAGCCACTAGTCACTTTGCTGGGGTCACCTGTCATCTGCCCCGTGTATGTGGCAAAAAAAGATCCCAAGTCAAAACAACAAAGTTACCCACCAATGTCAAAGAAACCCATCCTCCTGCAGGGACAGTTATTAGTAAGCATCCCTACGTCACATGGCATCAGATATCCCACCAAACCTTGACCAAGTAAAAGTTATAATCTGGGCATCTAAAACAGAGGGGGCTCGAAGGACCCTCGGAGATACTGAAGTCCAACCCATCTTATTAGATAACTGAGAAGAAATGATGCCCAGAAAAAGCGACACAGCTTGCCAGGATCCCGCAGCGAGTTAGAGGAAGAACCAGGACTAGAACCCAGGTCTCCAGCCTGGGGCTCTTTCCACCACCTCAACTCTGTTATCTCCAAATTAAGTTGCTGTAAATATACCAGCAGTTGCCCTACCATAAGGAAAATAGTCTCTTAACGCTCTTTCTTCCAATTTCCAAACTCTGCCCGTTGCAAACCCCGCTTAAAAGCTCATGCTGACACATGAAAGAACAGGAAAGCTACCTGATATGCTCTCCTAAGTCCCCAGTTAGAAGAAAAAGGATGGAAAAGAAGTTCTAGTCTGCCTGGTTCCAGCGTCCTTTCCCCAAGTGGGTGCTGTTGATCTGGCCCGCAGTTTCAGAAGCTGGGGGCAGGGCTGAGCTCATTTCTCCACCCTGTATAAACGTGGCAGGAACAGCGTGGATCTACAGGACCTACAGAAAGGTCTCAGAAACCAGAATGCACCACTAAGCCCAGACAGAGGCTGTTTTGTGTCCATCATTGCTCTGCCAGTGTTCCAGGCTCACCTGTGGAAAAGAGGGCCTCGTCCTGCAAACGCCTTGGAATGCTGTCCCTGACACGGCAGCATTTATTCCCACACAGCTGGAGAGTTCACGCTAGAGGTGCAGACAGCACTTTTCAGAGCAGCCTCCTTGTCTGTGATTTATCTCCCTGTTCCCCTAATTTGCTCTCCGTGGCCTGGAGCTAATGCGCTCCATTTAGAAACGGTAAAATAAGTACTTGTGTATGACCAGGAAAGCAGAATCTGAAACCTGCTGACTTCCATCAGCAAACACATGAGGAGTACAGTACTTGCTGCAAGGGAAAATTCTAGAGAGAAAGAAAGAAGACCCTTATCTGTTTAAAAGGGACAAAGACGAAAGAAATAATCCCCCCAATTAACAATCTAACAGAATATCAAACTGCTTCAAAATTATTTAAACAGCACATACAGAGTACATCCTGTAAAAGGCAGGTGAAGGCAGGATAAGACACCGTCAAACAAGCTTAGGAGATGCTGGGTCACATCGTTATAACGGTCATTTAGGGAGTCCAGTGGTCCAGCTGCGAGTTTCAGCTCCACCATCAAGTAAACCCTATGCAAATTACTTACCCTCACTAATCCTCAGATGATAATAATACTCCCCTCATAGAGTTATTGTGAGGATTAAGATAAGATATGTATGCGAAGCAGCTGGAATGGGGCCAGACATGCATGTGCTCAGTGAATGTTTGTCACTGGTATTATTACCTGCAGGACTTCTCAGAGCCGATTTTAATAGAAAAAGAACCACCACCACCTCCCCCGCAAAAAACATTTTGGGGAAAAACTAATTTAAGCCACCTTGATTATTTAGCCAACACAAGCTTCCTCATCCTTGGACCTCACTGATGCATACCAGCAATGGGGCACAGAGAAGAGCATGAGGCTTGGCGTCGGAATCCCGGCCCTGACACTGGCCTGGGCTGTTATTTTACCTCTTCATCAAATGGAAAATGGGAGTGATAGCACTACCCCAAGGGCAAATGAGAAAGATAATCTCTTTGAAAATACTTGAAAAATGTGACCGTTCTCTCCAGCTTGCCCATTTCTTTCCCTTTCTATTTCTCTTTCCTTGCCTGTGTCTGACATTCTCTCTGGGGAATCTCTGTATCTTCCTGTCTCTGTCCTGTCCCTCCTCCTAGCCCAGTGTGTCTAAGAAAGAGTATACAGCTGTAGCTCAGTGGAGAAAAATATAATACATAACAGCAGCTACCATTTATGAGGGGCTTCCTGGGTGCCAGGCACCATGACTGGGGCTTACATGCTCACTGGCTCCTCCCAACAATCCTATGAAGCAGGTACTGTTATTACCCCATTTGACACATCAGAAAATTGAGGCTCAAAGAGCTTATCTCCTGCCCAAGTCCTAGGTTAGGCAGTGGCAGGCCTGGGATCGATGCTAGGCTGCCTAACTGCAAAGAGCACAAACGTCTACCTTGCACCGAGCAGGCAGCAGGCCTGCTTCTCTGCCTGAGCCTGGGGATCTGAGAGCCTTTCGTGCCTTCCCCACCCAACAGACTCCACAAGCTCGTAATGTGGCACCAAGGGCATCTGGAGGCAGCTCGGTCTGCCCAGAAACTCTCAACTAATTGGTAATCCATGAGGGTAGGCAGTGAAAGCCTCTGACTGAAAAAAGAAAATTTTTTTTCTAGTGGATTTTAAATTGGTTAAAAGTACATGTGATTGGGGCCAGCCCAGTGGCGTAGCGGTTGGGTTCACGCGTTCCGCTTCGGCAGCCCAGGGTTCGCCTGTTCAGATCCTGAGCACGGACCTATTCACCACCCATCAAGCCATGCTGAGATGGCATCCCACATAGAAGAACTAGCAGGACCTACAACTAGGATATACAACTACGTACTGGGACTTTGGGGAGAAAAAAGAAAAAGAGGAAGATTGGCAACAGATGTTAGCTCAGGGCCAATCTTCCTCAAAAAAAAAAATTAATAAATAACCATAAAAACAATAAAACAGTGAACAAAGGCTCCATTAAAAAAAAAGTACATGTGACAAAACCCAACCATTTTATCAGCTCCTCTGCATTTAGGTTGACAATTCAACATAATTGGAGAGTTTGTAGTGACTTTTTTTTCCGTTTTAAAGAATAAAGGTCTTCTTCCCTCGTGCCTGCTCTATGTCTTCCCCAGACCACAAGCTCCTCAAGGGTGGAACCTACATCTCTGTGCCCCTAACAGCACTGGGATAGGGAGAAGGGAGGGGGCACTCCAGAATGCCCACCTTTGCCCTGTTATTTCTTCTGAGGCCAGTGGGCTCTGTGCCTTCTGTCCTCTCACCCCATAATGGCCTCTAGATCTTTTCCCAAGATCTAAAATGACCTTCCCTCTATATTCAAGAAGACCCAGGGACCATAGCTACAAGAACTTGGTAAAGTATCTCAAACTTCTGTTGCTCACTTTTTTTTCTGTGTTAACGCCCACTGGGATGCCTAGAACTTTAAAACCAAAGGGTCCAGGGGCTTGTTTAAGGGACACTGAGCCTGGGACCTCCCCTGTGACTACATCTGGACAGAGGTAGCAGAGCTGTCGTTCCAAAGCGGGCCTGTGGGAGTGGCCTGGGCCATAAGGAGGAAGACAAAATGGCCAAGGGGAGTCAGGCTCACCCCAGGAATAGTGCAAAAGGCCTATGTGGCTGCCTCCTCCTGTTCCCGAAGGGACAGCTGACGGCTTCCCATGGCTCTACTGTAGCTGGGTTCAATTCAGGCAGGAAGAGGAGGTGTTTCACTCCAGACACATCAGGCAGCCAGAGAGGTGCTCTCGGTGATAAGAGGAACTCAGGGCCAGGATAGGGGAACTAGGATCCCAGGAAGGACAGCACCCTACCCTTGGTTACTGAGAGCCACAGTCAAACAGCCTGTACTCTGGGATCCAAGGCCAGGGTTCTATCCTGTGTCCCAGTCAGGTCACAGAATTTCATTTAAATAGCTATCACCTGTGCAGCCCACAGATCTGTCATAGCCATCCCATGTCTTAATACGTAAATTTGAATGTCACATATTTCACACAAAACTCCATATTTTTGGCTTCCTTTTGAAAACGCAGATTATCTGGCAACACTGAGCCCACATTGCTGTCTGGCAACAACTCAGTGGAGCTAAGCGGCAGCCACCCTTCTAGAAGATGCACGTACTCTCCAGTTCACCTCAGCGCCCACCACTGCCCACCACTGTATGCCTGGCCACGTTACTCATTTACCTGTCCTGACCGCCCCATAGCACCTGAGATTAACCTTAGATCTGGAGGAAACAGGAGTTATCTGGGACAATCCCCTGCCTTCAAGCAGTTAAAGTTATGCCCACTTTCAGGCAACTGAAGTCACAAAGGTTCAGCAACTTGCTCAAGGTCACAAAGTTAAAGGTAATGGCCAAGGAAGAATCCAAGCCAGGTGCCCTGCCCCCTGGGAAAGTGCTCCTTCCACTGCTCCGGGGGAGACTTGTGTCTAGACGGAACCTGCAACTTGGGTCCCATGATCCTGGATTTGGGTTCTAGATCTAATTCTGCCATGACCAAATTATGTCACTGAGCAAGGCTCCTCCCTTAGGGCCTCGGTCTCCTCATCAAGGACACGCAAAGGGTGAATTAGATGCTCTCTCTAAGGTCTTGCTCCGGCTCCAATAATATATGAACCTACGTAGTTCCGAGATTTCCAGATTGAAACAAACATAAAAGACTTTTTCTGAGTGATCCTGTGTGATCTTGATAATTAATATCAATACACTCCATTTCCTGAGTATTTCACATCATTGAGTTTTTCCTGTCCAATGAAATGAGCAGTATGTCTTTTATCTTAACTGGTTTCACAAACTGAGTTAGGAAAAGCAGAGACTCCTTCCAGCCTCTGAACTCAGCTGGGCAGAGGAAGTCGGTACTCAGATTTCAGCGTTAGCCCAAACACTCACAAATGTTACTCAGGGAGAAGAGGTAGCTACAGTTAAAACATGAACCCAGATGCCCTCACCTTCCATCTCCTTACAAGTTCTGGCACTGCTGACCTCTTCTCTCTGAAATTCCTTTCTCCTGCCAGCCTTAGGGCATACCCTACCCTGGCTCCCCAGTCCCCATAACTACTTCTTCCTGGGCTTTTTTCTAGATCCTTTCCCTTCTCTTCTCAGTTCCTAATGGTTGGATGGAGCTCAAACCTTGACCCTGGTTCTTTCCTCACATAATAACCTGAGCTAACACCTGTTCAGAGCACTGTATTTTATTCCTTCATTTAATCCCCACAATAAGGAATTAGTCTTATTAGCCCACTTATAGATGAAGAGATTTGAGACTGGAGAGATTAAGTAACTTGCTAACCTCTCAAAGCTTGTGAATAACTAGCAGAGTCAGGATTCAAATTCGCATGCCTCCTGCTTCTAGCCAAGATAAGATGGTAGGGACTGGATTTACCCTCCCCCTTAGGAGAAAGGAAACAACAGTTTTCAAGACACTGGACACCAGGCAAAAAAGGACAGTGATGCCTGAGAGATGGGAAATAAATAAGATGAGCACTACAATCACCCCAGCTTAGTGCTTTCGGAGTTTCCAGGACTCAGCGCAAGGAGAGAAAACTCAGGCAGAGGCTGGCAGACTTTTTGAGTCAACGAGATAGACCTGCAAGTCTGGGGAGACCAGAGCAGCTAGAGTTCACAGGAGAGAAGAAGAGAGCACCAAAGAGGAGAGCTGCAGAGGCTCCCCCCCCAGTACTTGGTAGAATACTGATCAGTGCATGTGTGTGGAAAAAACTACCTGAGGCCAGGGAAAGAACCACTCAAAAGGATTAGAGAGAACAGTACTACATGCTCACACGGGGCTATGGTATCTGCTCTCAGCCATACTGGAAAACCTCATCATTCACAGGGCTTTGGGTAGAGTATTCAGAAGGGTCTTGTCTCTATAGTAGGGAATAACTTAGCCCTAAACCAGATAAACACTGCTCTGGGCCCACCTAGCAAATCTTAAAAGCAAGACCCAGAAGGACAAACTGTTACCAAGGAAATCATGCCCAAACAAAGCTTAAAAATATTTATAGGTTGGGCCGGCCCCGTGGCTTAGCGGTTAAGTGTGCGCGCTCCGCTGCTGGCGGCCCGGGTTCGGATCCCAGGCGCGCACTGACGGGCCAGCCGCTACTATGGCCACGCTGAGGCTGCATCCCACGTACAGCGACTAGAAGGATGTGCAGCTACGGCATACAACTATCTACTGGGGCTTTGGGGGAAAAAATAAATAAATAAAATTATAAAAAAATAAAAATAAAAATAAATATTTATAGGCATACAAAAATAACCAATATCCAACAAAGTAAAATTTACTACATTTGCCATCCAATCAAAAGTTACCATGCAAAGAAGTGGGTGAATACTATCCAAACGCGGATAAAAAATCAATTGCAAGCAACCTAGAACTAACAGATTTCAGAGTTAGCAAAGACTAAAGTCAAGGAGACATGTGGAAGATATTTTCTAAAAAGACCCAAATCGAACTTTTAGACATTAAAATTATTGGACGGGATTAACAACAGATTAAACTTTGCAGAAGAAAAGATTTGTAAACTTGACTACATAGCAATAGAAACTAAAATGAAACAGAGAGAGAAAAAAAAATTTTTTTAAATGAACAGAGCATCAATGAGCTGGGGGATAACTCCAAGCAGCCTATGTAAGTGTAACTGGAGTCCCCAAAGAAGAGAGGTAGATGAAAAAATATTTCAGGAAACAATGGTCCCAAATCCTCCAATTTGATAAAAACTATAAACCCATAGATCCAAGAAGCTCAATGAACCCCGAGCATAAGAAACATGAAGAAAACTATACCAAAGCACAGTGTAATAAAACTGTTCAAAACCAGTGACAAAAAGAAAATTTTAAAAGCAGCCAAAAAAAATACACATTACATACAGAGCAACAAAGAGAAAAATGACAGAGATTTCTCGTAGGAAACAATGCTAGCCAAGAAGGCAGTGGAACACTATTTTTAAAGTATCAAAAGAAGAAAACCTGTCAACCAAGAATTCTAAACCCAGTGAAATCTTCTAAAAACAAAGGCAAAATAAAGACTTTATCAGACAAACAAAAGCTGAAAGAATTCATCAACAGTAGACCCACACTACAAAATATTTTAAAGGAAGTACTTCAGGCAGGAGGAAAATGATACCAGATGAAAATACAGCTCTACAGAGGTATGAGGAGTACCAGAAAGGATAAATACAGGGGTAAACATATAAGGCTTTTTAATTATTTAAATCTCTTTAAACAAAAATAATAACAATGTAGTGTGGAGTTTATAACATATGTAAAACTAAAACATATGACAACAATTGGACATAAGGCAGGAAGGAGAAATGAGTGTACTATTGTAAGGCTGGATTTCAAGGGCCTGAACTAAGGCCACAGCAGAGGCGCTGGCCAGGAGACGATGAACTTGAGAGACACCAGGAGGAAAGACTCCATGGGCCTATAAATCTGTCTGAATGTGCACGGGAAGGAAGTGGAGAGGGAGTCAGGAACGACTTCCAGGTTCCTGACCAGAACAACTGGGTGGTTGAGATGCAATTTCTCAGACAGATTAGTGACTTAGGGGAGAGTTAGGGCAGCAAGGGAGAAAGCATTCTCCTCAGGTCTTTCTGTGGGGCTATAGACTTCGAAATTCAAATTACTAGCTGAAATTTGAATTAACATTCTTTAAATCCATATGAGGAAGAGAAAAGTTCAGAAACTTCTGAATGGCTCAAGTCTCAATAACTTCTTATAAAACTGTAAAGAGCACAGAATTCAAGGGTAACCAAATCGCTACCCTTTACGCATGTGTGTGTCAGGGGAATATATAGGCATATGTTTATAATTTACAGAGATTATCTCTGGGCCTTGGAATTGATTGCCTCTGGGAGAGGCCTTGAGTGGCTAGGGCAGGGAAGGCACTTTTCAGATTATGTACAATTTACAGGATATCTAATCAAAACAAACAAAAAAGTAACACAACAGCCAATTTATTCCCTTCCCCCAGACATGTAAAGGCAGTTATATTTAAAACAGGCAGTTATATTAGTAAAAAACATTTACTAAGAACGACTTAACTATGCCTGGCACTGAAGCTGTGGTCTGGTCCCACCAGTGGAGTGGAGGCACAGATTGCACTCCCCCTGCCCCACCTGCCAGGTCCCAGGGTGGATGCTCTGAGCTGGGCTTCTGGGGGTAACCAGGTTCTTGGCTGGAACAGAGGGGAAGCAGAGCCTGCCCTTGGTTTCCGTTCCCAGGCCGAGATGAAATGTTTCTTTTCTGACTGGCTTTTCTTCCCCTGCTTCCAACTGAATCCATGCCAACAAGAGCCCCCTTCTGCCTGAGCAGGCATGAGAGCACCCTGGCAACTGAGATGACAACAGAGATCTGGGGGCTGGGGTCATTTGTGGGAAAGTGGGGAGGGGGGAAATGCCAGCAGAAAAACCCTTTCCAGTGTTTTTCCAAAGCAAGAGCAAAAACCAAACCAGCCTTTTCTCCTTGTAGAATCAGAGATACATGATGTGGGGGTTGTAGAGACAAATCACCCTCCTCCCTCAAATGGCAGAAAGGGATGGAGGGCAAGAGGAGCCACAGGAAGCTGCTGCCTTTCTGGAAAAAAAACAGTCTTGCTTTGATCCACAAAAAAATGGGGACACAGAGCCTCCGAGTCCTGGAACTTTATTGTATATCTCTATTTTCACATTACCTGTAATTTAACCAGAATGTGAACTCCAGGAAGGAGGAACTGTGTCTCTTCATCTCAGTATCCTTGGTACACAGGAGGTGCTCAGAGGGCTGGCTGGCTGGACAAACACACTCATGGAGAGTAAAGCTAACTTTGTTTGTAGAGGAGAGGAAACTAAGGCCCAGAGAAGTACAGGCACAGAATAGGTGCTCAGTAAACCCCTGCTGAAAGCTTGGTGGAGGGGTGGACCTAGGACCGGAACCCAGGCCTCCAGTCCTTCCCCTGCTGGGGCTGGGAAAGAATGCATGAGCAAGAGCAGTGAGCTCTACCAGAGAGCAAGAGAAAAGCGCGGGGCAATCGTTTTCCTAAGGACCAAGCCCCTCAGACCCCAAGCCTCTGCAAACAGACCCTGCCTCCCTGGCCACAGGGTGGAGTAGTAGGCTTGTGATCCAAGCTGGGCCAAAGAACAGCCTCCTCCTTGATTATGGTGACTGGTACAGTCATGAGCACATGATCCAAGCAGCCAATCAGATTCCTTCCCTGGGACTTTTCTAACAATGCTAGGAGAGAAATGGGGGTAGAGGGACGTAGATGCTCTTTCCCTCCCAGGATCCAAAGCTATAATTCAGAGCCACCTGCAATCATGGCCCAGACTCAGGGGAAGTCAGGAAGAATGAGTCACCACGCAGAAAGAGAGACCAGCTCCACCCTGCCATTTCCCACAGTCATGTGAGTCAATAAGTTCCCTTTCTGCAGAGTGAGATGGTATGAGCTGGCATTCTGTCACCTGCAACTAAGAACAAACTGGCCAATTCAAGAAAGGAGGTAGAACAGAAAACCAGCAGGGGAGAAAAGCTGGAGCAAGGCTTCTCAACCTGGGGTCCGTGGGTCCCCAACACAACATGGAAAATTTCACATGTACTGTACGTGTGGTTTTCTGAGGAAACAGCACTTACTGGATTTGCAAAAGGGAATGGTCCCCCAAAGAGTTAAAAACGAGAGAGCAAGAGAAAAAGGAGACAGACATTCTCAAAGCCAGCGCCTCCTGATGAAGATCTCTCAGGAGTTCCTGATTGGTCCACCACGTTCTGTAGGTCTACTTCCTTACTATTTGCATCTCCCAACCCTGCTGCCCCAACTTCCTTCATGCCTTTACCACTGCAACAGCCTCTGCACAGATCTTCCTCTCTCCAGGAAGACAACAATAGAATTGATATTTTCTTCTAGCTACTCTCTGCCATCAGCAACTTTTGCGCTGGACTGTTTACCCCAAGTTCTGAGTAGGGTGACCATACACCCTGGTCTTCCTGGGACAGTTCCAGTTGATATCTGCTCTACCAGAGTAATTATTAATGGCACCCCCTTTCACTCTTGTAAGTGTCCTGATTTGGATGATATGAGGTCACTCTGCCTCCCAGGAATCAGATGAGAACCTCTCTTTTCCCTTTTCAGCCCAGTCACAGGTCCTGTCCCATGGTGGGGAGATGCAAAAAGCGAAGGTTCTGAGGATCTCAGGGCAAAAGGAGAGTGGAGCAAAAGTGCATCTCAAGAGGACAAGGGCATTTCTTCCCCTACGTGCACCCTGCCAGTCCACCCAGGTCAGAGGGATAAGGTGGGAGTTTGGCTAAAGTCCTATTTATACACACACAGACACACAGACACACACACACTCTTTCCCACTTTGAGGGAATTTGCCTCTTATTTCTACACTCACTCTCCCTGACTGAGGAACTAGGTGCTTAGCAATTCCCACTTCTTCTTCCCATAGCCATCTGCCGTCCCTCTCAATTCTGGCAGACCTGGACCGAGGCTGGAACAGGGAAAGCAGCTTCAGCCTCTCCCTCCTTGGGGGCTGGAAAAGCCTCTTTGCCCACAGATCACCAGCCTAAGCCGCAGCTCCTAGCTCTTCAGCATAGAGGGAAGGGCCCTCCCAGCAGCTGGAGCGCTCAAGACCCACAAGCAAGAGGACTGTGTCCAGGGTAGGGCCCTGGGTGGGGTCGGCTGGGTGTCTGTTCTTGGGGGCAAAGGGACTGTGCCGGATGCTTGCTCACAAACTTGTGGGTTGGGCTGTGGGAGCTGGGGAAGGGAGGGGGAGGGGAGAGTGTGTGTGGATGGAGGTGGGGGTTGCCCCCTCCAGTCCCTTCTCCACTTGTCACCAGTGGTCTTTCTAAACACAGACTTTAACATTCAACACCCCTGCCTAGAAAACCCTGCACTGGCTTTTATTCTCTGCAGCCTCCCCAGGCTTCCAATTCTCCCCAAATGCCCTTCTCACTTGTCATCTAGCTAGCTCCTACTGGTCTTCACGGCTGTCTAGGCAGCAGCTTCTCAATCACTCCACTTCCCCAGGACAGGCTAGGATCCTTCTCCTGCACCACCCTTTGCTGAAGGCTGCCTCAAAACACTAACACTGTACTGTACATGACATCCCCTTAGCACAGTGAACCTCCCGGGGACAGTCCTTGGCATAGATGAGGTGTTCAAGCCCACGTGTCATTTGAGTGAATGAAGAGGAAGCAATGACTACAATCTGGTCAATCACTCTGACGTAGCCAGTGGTTTTCAAGCACTCCTGGGCTTACGGAAAATGTTTTAGAGGTGCTTCAAACAAACAGCATTTTCTACCAAGACAGAAGGACTTAAACTGCCCAAGGACCTGCCGTCATTGCTTCTCCACGCATTATCTGAACCATGTCTGGCCATTAAAACTATCTTAGCGGACTGAAAACCCAAACAACAGCCTGAGATCCTAATTTTGGGGGAGAGCTCTAATGAGACTTTTATCCTTGCAAGTCCTCACTCTGTTTATGAAATCATAAGACCCTCACTGGTCTACCTCCCAGGGTCAATGAGAGAAGAAATAAGGAATCTGTTCCTGACTTCAACTTCCTAGGAAAACAACAGACAAAGTGATGGCAGCTCTCTATTTCTGTTCTTTGCAAAGCTTTTGAGCAGACATGCTAATAATGGCTGGGAAGACCCATTCCTTATCCACCCTTCCAACACCCTTTACTGTTTTGTGATTTCAGGTCAAATCTCATTGCAATTGATTTCCTGGGACTAGCCAAATTCCAATCCAGGAATGAAACTCATTTTTATCAACAACTGCTTGAAACAACTGGGCCATAGTCAGGTAACCCTGAGGTACCATGCAGGGGGAGTCAGGCAGACCTGGGTCCATATGCTGGCCCTATCCTTTACAATCTGGGTGACCTTGGGTGAGCCTTGAGCTTTAATTTCCTCCTTTATAAAATGGTGGTAAGACAATAAAATAATCCTGGCATGAACTACAATGCCTACCACTTAGGAAAGGCTCAGCAAACAGTAACTGAATCAGAATCTATATGAAAAAAAAAAAAATCCCATTTCAGAAAGTACCATAAAGGTCACTCCTAAAAGGCTCTTCCCAAGAATTATTAATTGGGTGACCCTGGGCAAGTCACTTAACCTGAGGCTCACTGTCCATATGTGTGGAATAAGGATAATAACATCAGTATCTCAGTAGACCACTGTGAGGAACAAGGCAGCACACAAGGCAAGGCACTTGTGTAGCACAATAGCCAAGAGGGGACACTCAGCAAGTCTTCATCCCCTTCCCCTTCAATACAGCAAGAGTGGAGGCTGAGGCTTAGAAAGTTAAGTAACTTCCCCAAGACTACAGTTAGCAAGTGATAGAGCCTGAATTCAAACCCAGTGTGTCTGACTCCACAGCCCTTATTATTATTATTACTCCTATTTCACAGATGAGGACACTGGCTCAGAGAGATCAAATAGCTAATCTTAGTGGCAAACATCAAATTTAAGCACCCTTCTGCTCAATGATTAATCTTGGCCAAAAAAATCCAATGAGTAAAAACAGATCAGGCATAAAAATGAGAATGTACTAAATGCCACAAAACTGTACACTTAAAAATGGTTAAAATGATAAATTTCATGTTATATATATTTTACCACACACAAAAAAACCAAGATTGGTTCATGAGTTTTGCTGTCTGGTCTTCCCTGCTGAACACTGCAGCTTACAACCATATACGTGAGAATAATAAAATTAGAGGACTAACTCCAAACTGCACGGAATAACCAGAAACCGAAACACTGGGGGGAAAATCATTTCTATTCCCTTGAATAAGACACAACAGTGCTAGATGATAATCTGATTGTTTAGAAAAGAATGTAAAGAAAGGAATGTCACAAAGCAGGCTTCCTACCAAGGAAAGCAATACCCTAAGGGTCCCCAAGCAGTCAGAAAACAAAACGATAAGGAGGATAAATGCTGAAGATTCTCCAGCCAATTAAAATCCTTAATCCTTGCCACAGTAGTGCCACACTCCCTTGCTGTGGGGCTCCCAGGGCCCTCCCCTCAGATGACTGACAGCCTCAGAGTCTTCTCTGCCTCCCCACTCTCACCTCCCCGGGCTCCCTCGGCACTTTGGTTTGCCCAGCTCCAAATGTTGAGAGGAACCATTCAATGTTCCCGCTCTCCATTCACCCTCCACCTCACCACCACCCTCTCCCAGCCACTTAAGCTTCCTTCCAAATCCTGCTGAGCACTCCTCCAGAATGTAGACCTGGTTCTGGTCCCAGCTCTCATCAAATCAAAGTCTGGGTTTCCTCACCTGTAAAATGGGAATGGGGAACAGACCCAGAAGATCAATGTTTCTTAGGTTTCCAAGACACAGTAACTCATCAGAACCTGAACAAGGTCAGCTAGACTGAGCCATTCGCCCTTCCTTGTTTCCTATCTATTGTCCACACATGTACCGAGATACAGCTCTGTAACATTTAGATGTCCTATGGTGTTATCTCTTCATGCTGACCCTGTCTAAGGTGCTGGTCTTCACTACCTCGGGGGACTCTTTCTTTTAAGAAAGGAACGACCTTGGGGCCAGCCCGACCGTGTAGTGGTTAAGTTCCGGGGGTTTGAAGGTTCTGATCCCTGGTGCAGACCTACTCACAGCTTATCAAGCCATGCTGTGGCAGGCGTCCCACAGATAAAGTAGAGGAAGATTAGCAACAGATGTTAGCTCAGGGCTAATCTTCCTCACAAAAAAAAAAAAAAGAAAAAAAGAAAGGGACTCCCTTGCATCTACTTTGGACATGGCCTTTCCTCTCCTATCAACCACAGAGCCATATGCTTTTATTAGCAATTAAAACAAAACAAAAACTTGTTTCTCACACACAAAAAAAGATTAGAAAGATGTGTCTGTTTTTACATACGATACTGAAAATTCTATGTTTTAAACTAGTCAACCAAAGAAAGTAGAGAAATTCACACCAAAATTAACTCACAGTAGTGGTCTTACGGGTCTTAAAACCTAAGAGAGAAGGGAAGTGATGGGGCTGGCCCCGTGGCTTAGTGGTTAAGTGCGTGCGCTCCACTGCTGGTGGCCCGGGTTCGGATCCCGGGCGCGCACCGACGCACCGCTTCTCTGGCCATGCTGAGGCCGCGTCCCACATACAGCAACTAGAAGGATGTGCAACTATAACATACAACTATCTACTGGGGCTTTGGGGAAAATAAATAAATAAATAAAATCTTTAAAAAAAAAAAAAGAAGGGAAGTCAGCTCCTAAGAGCCTGAGGGCCAAACAAGTGGAGGGAAGTGACTCTTGTTTTTGCTTTCCTTCATACTGCCGAGTTCTCTCCTGCTTCCCAGAGGAGAAGGCCAGACTAAGCAACCACCACAGATGTGGATTTTCAACTGGGCCTGCACCTCTCCAAATACCCAGCATGGTCTGAGAATGCAAAGAACTGGCTGAAAGTCCATAATCTGGCCCCTTTCCTATATTTACAGACAGTGAGAGAACTGGGGAAAATTCAGTGTCTACATTAATATACACACCCTCTCCTCTCCTAGCAAGAGGCAGCCTCCCTCCTCCAGGCTACCTCTCACAACCCTTCTCACTTTCTCCCTTGGATTCTAGTCATAATCCCTGATGGGTTATGAGTCTGAGACAGAGGCCAAGAATTACTCGTTTCTGTACTCCCAGCAATACCTAGCACAGCAAGACTCTACCACTAGGTGTTTGGGAAACAGATGTTGAATGAGTAACAGAAGGATAATATAATGGCCTCTGAGATTCTTAAAGGGGCCAGAGTAAACAAATACTGCTCTCTTCTCAAGTCCTGAGCTACTATAAAAATCATCAAGACTACTAGAGTGCTGGAAATGTTTTATATTTTGATCTGGGTGGTGGTTACACAGGTATATACATTTGTAAAAATTCACTGAGCTGTACACTTACAACTCCTCTGCTTTACTATAAATAAATTATACCTCAATAAAAAAGAAAATCAAGAAGCACCAAAAATTGCAATTTATATACCAACTCTTTCCTAGGTCTCTTTATAGACTTCCTAATCCTCCCTAGAGTCCTATAAAATGGGTTAAAAGTGGGAATGATTATTTGATTCCTTGCACAAGAGGATCCTGGGACACAGGGAAAGACAGCCTGGTTACACAGAGAGTCAGGAATATAGCACCAACAAGACTCTGGGATTTACGATCTTCTACCCAGGCTGTGCCAGCCCACCAAACCACCAACAGCCAGTTATAACTCAAAAGAAAACAACCTCTAAAACAGCAACTGTTTGCTCTCTCTCTCCTGTCAGCTGGCTTTCTGCATGGCAAGTTTAATTTTATTTTCAAAACCATTCTGGCAGGGCTGGGAACATGCCACCACAGCATCTGTTGAGAGGCAATGAGGCAGTAGAACTCACTGGAATGCGGAGATAGGAGCCATGGGTTCTAGTCCCAGGTTTGCCTTTATGAACTGTGTCACTTTTAACAGGTCCCCTAACCTCTCTGGGCCTGGGGTCTCCCTCTGTACGGGCAAGATAAGCTCTAAAGTTGTGCGATTTTCCAGAGCTGCTTAGCAGACAGGAATGTACTGTGAAAGTTAATAAAAAGGAAAGAACCATTTTAATGGGCACTAGTAAGGACTTGAGGTTTTAAAGGCCTTAACTTTAGAACCAGGTGGGTAAATGTCTTCCACATTCCTAAGAGGCTTAGCTGCTCAAGGCGGCGTGAGGATTTACACTAAGCACACAAGGCCTTTGCAGAGAAGACCACTGCTCTCCCCAACATCCCAGCATCATCTTCAATCGCCATCCTAAGGAGCAGATTTAATTTAAATGACTCAAGTAGGGCTAGCCCTTAGCAGCTGGTTCCTTTCTCCACCCCCCTCACACAGGAGACAAATCGCCTACGTCCTGTGGCCCCAAAGGTGGGTTGGTGAGCAAGTCAAGTCCTGCCACAAGGAAGCACCCTCAGTATACTTAACTGGTCACTGCTGGGTTTTTGTCCAGCAGGGCTTGAGCCTGCTCAGCCTCAGCAGAAATCCGTGGCTTCGATTTGCCAAAAGGCTGGCAGTCAAGTCAGAGGCAGGCTACTGAGCCAAACAAGGCTCAGACGCCAGAAGAGATGCCCTCCAGCATCTGTGCTGCTCGCTTAGATGGAGCTCAGAGAAGCAGCTAAAAACCACTATTCTGCTCTGGCCTCTGAACCGGGGAATCAATATGGAAAAACATCAAGCACCTTCTACAAAACAGTATGTGGCTGCCCTTGACTTTTACAATGAGCAGGGACGTATCCAAGCTGTTAACAGACAAAATGAAATGTCCATCTTTTCACGCAGTAAAAGTGCTTGGAGCAACAGCTGGTTCTCTGGAGGGTTACTGTACTATAGCACTTGCTGACTCAGAGAACGTTAGAGCAGGAAGGAAATCTTAGCGTTCATTTAATCCATCATTCTCATTTTATTGTTGAGGAAAAAAAGCCCAGAGTTGGGAAGGCACCTGCTCAAAGACACCAGTTGACAGAGTCAGAACTAGAACTGGGATGAACAGTGTCCCTGAGTCCTAGGGCTCTGCCTGACCATCCTGGGTGATGGAGGAAGCACCAGGGGCACAGGAAAGCTAACAGGAGGCTGGGAGCTCAGGAAAGAGGCGGCGTGGAAAGAGTTCGTTTTCAGATTCTTGTGACTAGGATAGCAGATAGAGTCTAAGTTGCACTTAAATGTATGGCCTAAGAAACAGAGGGCCTTGTCATCAGCCAAGGGAAGTAATTAGCTCTCTCTTTCGGATCAAAGATAAGCATGAATGGAAGATTAAATAATCGCAAAGATCACAACTCATTGAGTGAGTCAGCCAAGCAGCTGGGCATGAAATGCACACTATGTAGGCAGCCAAGGCCCTGATTAATACATGAAGCTGGGCCACACGGGTTTAAGTAGGCAAGATCTGCCTGCTTACCTTCGGCACGTAACCTGAGATACTCTCGAGTGGAGAAAAGTTGCTATTCTGCCTCTACCCAGCTGCCCAGAATGTGCTGGGCTTCGGATAAAGCAGAAGGAAAAGCAGGAAGAAGTAATGAAAGAAAAGGTAGTGAGCTATGGGTCTTCCCTCGTAAGGGAACAGCCCCTCTACCCACCTCATTCTCCCAGGCAATAATGAGTAGAAAGCCTTACTAACAGGAAACTTCGCCAGGGCGCTACAGGAAGATGGCTGCTGGTCCCCAGCAAATCGCTCTTTAGAGACAGAAAGTGTCCATTCGGTATGTGCCTCACTAAATTCAACCTAACACAGATTCCTCAGCTTGGCATCCGGGGCCTCCTCAGGGAGGCCACAGCCTACCTTTCCATTCTCACTCTGCCTGAGCCACCACTATCCCTCCCTCACACCCCATAATCCTCCCACCCCACCCACATACACACACAGCATACGCTAACCACAATCCCCCTGTATGGAATGGCCCTACCCTTCCTCTGTGCCAAACCCTGCTCATCTGTGTCCATCATCTATGTCCCATATAGTCTTTCACAGTGGGCACGCAAAACGTTGGCTGAATTGGGTGGAACTTCATCTAACTTAATCTTCCTTTTCCCATCAGCATCTGACAGAAACAATTAGCCCCATCCTGGGATGCCAACAGAGTCCCAGCTCCTAAAGCTGGGAGTAGCTGGCCTCTTTTAGGGACCATTTGTGTGGCCTGGCCTCTCTGCCTCTTATCTCTGAAATAAGAGTAATAGTTCTTGTCAGAGAAGCTGAGTGCTTCGAGAGGCTCTGGAAACACAGATTCTCAAGTTCAAGGCCGTTATTTTAACCTCCCCTTAGACCCATGCACCATTTACCAACTAATGCTAGGAAGTTAAAGCTTGTTTCCAGCCAAATGCCTTTTCTTTTATCACAAATGCCCTAGTGTATAGCTGCTGAGAGAGCTGCACTGAGGACTCTGGGTAGCCTGCTGGCTTTTCATTTCCATAGAGTGTAGAGATTTCCATCTCAAGTATAGAGATAGTTCATGGTTTCAAGAAAAGCCCAGAGTTTCCGGCCTGCTGTTCTCTCAAATCGCACGGTATAATGCATCAATTGGTTCCCAACCTATGGTCTGTAAGCCCACTGGGTTCACAGTTCATTCCACTGCTCTGTGAATGTGCCACCCAGCACTGCCTGTGCACTAAATGATGACTACATCACACAAGAATAAAAACAGCTACCACCTGACCACCTACCACCATTCAGCTCAGACACAGTCCTAGGAGAGAGACACAGAACAGTGGGTATTCAATAAATACTGGTTGATGGGAATTATTTATCTTCTCAATTAATGGGTACTAAAAGTACAACTATTATCACGTGGCCATCCCTGACTGTTTTGGGGAATTAGAAAAGGGCCCTCCAACCTGAAAAGACCGAGGACCTCTGGGTTAATCAAAGAGTCCTGGGTGGGAGGGATTCAGGTGTGGGTCCCAGTCCTAGCCAGACTCCCAGAAAGCAGAGCCAGGAGGCCCTGAGCTGTCTCTAGGCCTTGGTTTCCTCAACAGAACAAGAAAAGGGTAGAATTAAAAGTTCTCTAAGGGGGTCCTCCCAGCTCTGCTCTTTAAGACCCCACACTTAGGCCAGCCTCCGAAGCTCTAGAGCTGTACCTGCATGTCTTGACCAGCGGTTCTCAACCCTAGGAGCTTCCGTCCTCTAGCGGACATTTAGCAGTGTCACAACTGGAGAGGAGGGGGTGCTATGGACACCTAGTGAAGAGAGGCCAAGCATGCTGCTAAATACCCTGCAATGCACAGGACAGCCCCCTCTAACAAAGAATTATCCAGTCCAAAATGTCAACAGTGCCAAGGTTGAGAAACACTGCTCTAGAGGCCGCTGAGAAAACAAGCTTATTATGGTAAAAGAAATGGAAACCAGGCTGGGAAATGCACAATGCTGATGTTGTAGCAGACTCCGAATGAATGAATACAGTGAATAAAGGCCCTCAAACCATTCCAGACATGTAAGAACAGTCTTATCTTCCTCTTCTCTCTGGCACTAGTCCCATCTGGGTATAAGACGATCTAGTCACTCTAAAGACCCCCAATCTTGTCCTCCTCAACCTGACCCACACGCATTACTGACACATAGCCTTGTTGAAGCGGGCAAGGGAATCTGAGATTGAGTATTAATAAGAGGGAGCCAAGACAGTGCACAGTGTGGCACAAAAACACTGGACCTGGAGCCTAATGCAGGGTTCTAGCCTTGACTCAGTCCCTAGGGAAACCACTTAACTGCTTTGGGCCTAAGTTTCGTCCTCTGCAAAATGGGGTTAAAATCACACTCTGCCCTACCTACCTCATAAAGTTTCTCTGAGTTTCAAAATAAGATCATGTATGTGAATGTGCTGCGGAAGCCATAAAACCCTGTACAAATGTGAAGTATTCCCCTTCAGAATAACAGGTGCTTGGGGCTGGCCCGGTGGCGCAAGCGATTAAGTGCGCGCACTCTGCTGCAGCGGCCCGGGGTTTGCCGGTTTGGATCCCGGGTGCGCACCAACGCACCACTTGTCAAGCCATGCTGTGGTGGCATCCCATATAAAGTGGAGGAAGACGGGCATGGATGTTAGCCCAGGGCCAGTCTTCCTCAGCAGAAAAAAGAGGAGGATTGGCTGATGTTAGCTCAGGGCCGATCTTCCTCAAAAAAAAAAAAAAAAGAATAACAGGTGCTCACATTGTGGAGGAAATATAAAAACTGATTTCCAGTGACAGGATTTTGCCCATTGATAAGTTATAAGCACTCAAGGCTTTGGAGTCCCGGCCCTATGGGAACATGAAAGACACCAGAACCTACTGTGATGAGCCCACCTCAGGATCCCCAAGGCTCCTGGGTCAGTCCAGTGACTTATGTAATTTGAACCTCGGCTTTCTCATCTCCAAAATGGAGGGTTGGGTTGGGGGGGATGGGGTGTAGCACCACTTAATGCATGGGGTTGTTGAAAAGATCAAATGTGATCAAGTTTGTATAAAGTGCATGACATTTCCCAAAGATGGGGGGAATGTTTTCATTTTCTGAAGATTTTCCTCCTGAAAAGAAATTTTTTTACTTTGAAATATAATTTTTTTAGAATGACGAAAATAACTTATGAAAAGGTGTCCCTATACTGCTATCTGTCCTGTACACCTCCAAAATTACCTCAAATCTAAGCATGAGAAAGGCTGTCTACAGCCACCACTCCTGCAGCCCTGTCCACTAAGGGCAACAAGCCGAATGCCAGGCTGATACTAGTTCCCTCCTTGGACAGGCCACAGAAGGCTATCAGAGTCCATTATAACTCAACACTCAAGTCTTCTAACCCCAGACTTGCCAAGCAATCTGCAACCACTTACTGCCCTGGTGCAAGATTCTAAAGGGAAAAAATACTTTGGAGAGGTGAAAGCTACTGATCCAGCTGATGGAGAAGTAAGAAACCAGCAATCCTTTGAGTTTTAAATGTCACCCTAGTGAGCCAACATTTCCAAGTCTACCAAACTCTAGGGACAGCAAGCTGATCGATCAAACTCCTCACCCTAATGGGGAGTCTTTCAGGCCGCCCTGTCTGAGCAGCATCTCCTCTTCAAACCTCTGTAGAGAACAGCACCCAGGCTACACACATGTACAAGTCTTATTTTTGCTTTTACAGCTAGCAGGTCTTACAAAAATTACAAACAAGGAACTTACAGCTTCTGCTTATGCAGATAGTAAAGAATCCACACCTCAGGTTTATTAGTTCCTACTTCCTTCTGTAGGAAGTAAGACAATTGTAGAGCAAATTTGTAACAATTATCAGAATAAGCTATACTTTAAATTCAGTATTGTAAAGCTAATTATTTTATGATTAAACTAAGTTAAACATTTATCCATTCTTATGTCCTCCCCAAAGCGGCTTCTGATTCAAATAACGTGTTTAAAAGTACTGCATATATTTCCACATTCCTGGTTTTTCTTCCTCAAAAACTTTTCCTGTTAATTCAAAGTTTCAAGCACTCATATCTTTTGAGCTCCTTTCTGCTCTAACATTCTATTACTCTCCAAACTCACTATTTAATAAAACACAGATTCAAGCAACACACACACACACACACACACCACACACGGCTGTTTCAGATCCCTCCACTGCATATCCTATACTCCGAATTCTGAATATGCAGCTAGAACAAATCACACTGTACCTTGATTATACCTGTTTACTTGTCTGTCACTCTAACTAGATTGTGAGCATCTGGGAGGCAATGACTTGTCTTCACCTGCATTTACCCAGTAAACTAGGACAGTGTCTGGCACACAGCTCAAGTTAATATATACCTATCAAATGGATTTGTGAATAAAGCAAACTTTCTAACTACCTTCTTTTAAAATGGACCACCTGAAACGAAATGCAAAGGTCTATCCAGGCAGCACTAAGACCAAAAAGGTTTGGGATCTCAACATCCGAGTCCCTAAACAGTACACAATGTCCAAAACCATTTCAAAACCCCTAGTTTCCTTTTCTCAAATGCATTACTCTTTACTCAACACAGCTAGAGGCAAGCAAAAGTTCTTCTGCAACTTCCAGTTGTAACTCTAGATCTGAGGTGGTGTCATATACCAAACAGGAGTGTTTACACCCAACCCCCACTCCAGTCCGTAGCTGCCTACTCCTTATAACGTGAAAGATCACATTGCCATTCCCAACCCTCAACTGGGGCAACTGTTCCCTTCTTCAAATCTCCACTGAGCTCCATTTAGGGTGCTCCTGTGGGGGGCACTTACAGCCAATTTTGGTCTTTAATTACTCCTGTCCTGGGTTTAGCTCCCCACCCAGAGTATGGGCCTCCTGAGAGCAGGATCATAAGGCAGGGCCTGACACCTGGGCAGGAAAAACACTGACTGGATGAAGGTCTAACTCCTGTTTGGGACTCACAGAGCCTCGCTGCTCAGAGAAAACTCAACTGCCCTGACTGTTCAACGGGGAAAACTTTCCTCAGCAGGCTGTGCCTCGCCCCAGGCCGAGCACCCTGGGCAACCTGGTGCTTGATGCCTGCTTGTTGTTGTTTTTTTTTTTTTGAGGGTGAAAAGGAGAAGATAATGCTCTTTGCTGAGTTTTAACCAGATTAGGAATCCCCTGTTCAAAAATTCACAATCACCCCAAAATCCAGAAAAATCTCATCTTACAGAACTGAACAGGGCAAGTATTTCCTGCTTTATCATCCCACCTAACTCACTCTCTTCTAGCTTAGAAGCTCCTTGCATTTTCTTTTCTTTTTTTTTTCTTTTTTTGTGAGGAAGATTGGCCCTGAGCTAACATCTGCCAATCCTCCTCTTTTTGCTGAGGAACATCCATGCCCATCTTCCTCCAATTTATATGGGACGCCGCCACAGCATGGCCTGACAAGCGGTGCGTCCGTGCCAGCCCGGGGTTCCGAACCGGGGCCACCAGCAGCTGAGCGCGCGCACTTAACCGCTACGCCACGGGGCCAGCACCTCCCTTGCATTTTCTAGTTTTACTTTATCCATAAGCTCCTGAAAGAAACACTTTACTTAGAATGGCTGTAAGACTCCAGTGAGAAAAGGTATGGACTATTTAGTCGTGATAACTTTTTTCTCTTAGAGACACAGATCTGTCCAACTGCAGGATCCACTGGGCCAGGCTGTGTCTTTCTCACTGCCTGGAAATCCATAAGGCATCTTAGATGGCTCCTAATACAGAACAGGCACTCAGAGAACATCTGTTCCTCCTGATGCAGAAAACTGGTGGATCAGAACAGTACCAATGCCATATAAACATAATAAGAAACAGCTGCAAAGACACTGAACCAAGAAATCAGAACTCACTGAAAAATCATTTCTGGTGGAAAAAGATATAACTAAAAAAAAAAATCATTTCCTAGCCCCCCAAGGTGGAGTTAATTCCTCTTCACCTGGGGTCCTTATGACACTCTAAACAAGCCTCACTTGGTAGAAATTCTTTCTTCACCATATGGTCCCCTCACCAGGGACTGGTGCTCCCTGAGGATGGGAACTTCCTCTCACTTATCACCAGGGTTGCAAGTGCCTCACAACCAGTGGGCCCTCATGACTGAAAGCTTGACTGAACGCTTGTCAGTTCTCCAGATGACTGGCTTCTTTCATGAAGAAGGCTATTACCTCATCAGCAGGACATGTGCTTCAAATTCTTTTTCAAGGGAGGGAAGGCAGACTCCTACTGAACCATCCACATTGTGTGGCCTCATCGGATGCAGAGGTAACTGAAGGTATTTGGGAACAGGGTGAGCTGGGTAAGGGTTCAACCTTTGAGCAGCAAAAGGAGTGAGCAAACTGACCAGGGCGACAGCAACCCTGAGTGTCCAGGAATGAATACTGGCATGGACATATGAAAAATGCCCAATCTTCACATTTAATCCCCACAGTAACTATAGAGAGGTGTCTCTCAAACTTTAATGTGCACACAGACCACGTGGGGATCTCATAAAAGTGCAGGTTCTGCTTCAGTAGGTCTGGGTGGGGCCCGATTTCCCTAGTCCATACACTGAATAGCAAAGTTGTACAGTAAATATTGTACTCTGCTTTTGCAGCTGAAGAAGCTGATGCTCAGAAATATGAGACTTGCCCCAGATCACAAAACTAGCAAGTGGCAGAGGTAAAACTTGAACACAGGTCTTCTGATCCCAAACCCAGCACCTTTTCCATTATATCGTACCACTAACCTTTTGAACTAAACAGCCATAGAAACGGATAGCTTTCCTGCAACCCTCAAATAAGCCTTCCAGCCAGCTTTGCCCTGTAAGGAAGGAGGAGGAGGTAGAGCGAGAAATATCAGCTACAGGAGAATCAAGCCAGCCAGATGCTCTTGTTAAGAACTGAAATCATCCAGTCCTTCAGCTAAGACTCTTTAAGAAGGGCCAAACAAACTTTAGGGGTTCCTAGATGCTCGTTCCTTTACTAATGAAAGGCCTCAGGAAAGTATAACTGCTTTGCAAAAACAAAACTGTCTCAGTGATAAGGGAATTACAGGGCCATACAGCACAGAGAACCAACTTTATTCCTAGACAAATGGCTAGTCCTCCGTGTTCTGGGCTGTGCTGCTCAGACCCTGGCTGGAACATTCAGAGGATTCAGCTTTGCCCACTCCACACCTTAAGAACAACACTAATGAACAGGAGCACATCCAGAGGAGGGTAACAAGGAAAGGACAGAAAAGCAGGCAACAAACAGTCAATGGAACAGAGAAGATCTGTCCTAGAGAAGTGCAGGCTTGAGACATAAGTACCATCTTCTTTGATCTGTCGTGTCTAAGGGGGATTAGACCCGTTCTATGTGGCCCCAAGAGGCAGAACTAGCAACCTGTTTTCCCAACAGCAGAAATGCATGCAGTTCACAACTGTGTAGTGTCAGAGCTGGGATTTGCCCCCATGCCTTCTAACGCCAGATCCCACGTTCTTTCCACCAGCCCAAGGTGCTTCCCTTCGGAGCTACCACCCCAACCTGTACTGGAGGTAGGACTACGGGAAGACAGATCTCAGTTCCAAGTAAGAAGAGTGCTTTTATAGTCAGAGCTGCCCAGAGACAGACGGTGCTGTAGTGTGGGAGGATAGAGCACCTAACACAAATCCTGTCAGCAGAGAGGTTCAAGCAGTGGTTAATCGCTTGGCAGGAGTACTGCAAAGGGAATTTGGGGACTGGATGGGTAGTTGGGTGAGAGGAACCGGCCAACCCTCAGAGATGAATTAATCTTCCTGCTGCATTTTCCTCTAACACGTCATTTGTACACTTACCACCGTTTGCCTTGTATTAGTTACTTGTCTACGGATGTGACCTCCTCACTGAACTGTGAGCCCTTGTAGGGGGAAGGCAGTGTCATCCGTCTTTATATCCCCAATTGTGCCTAAGACTATACCTGGGAAACCAGGCACTCTGCTAGGTATTTTACGTATATCAATGTATTCTATATCCTCACAAGAACCATGAGCAGTAAGTATTATTATTGCCTTTTTATAGACGAGGAAATTGAGACTCAGAGAGGATAAGTAACTGCCAAGGTACTGCTGGTGTGTGGTGAGGCTGGCACTCAAACTGAGAAATCTTTTGCCTACAGCATCACGCTGCCTTCGTCCTAGAAGGAACTCAATAAACGTCTGCTGGCTTGAGCCAAACACCTTAAAAACAGGCCAGTACTATATCTAGCTAGGTCCATTGTTGTTTCCTGTTGCTATGCTTGAATTTTCCTTATAAATATAACCATCCGTCCTCAAAATGACCAATCTGTAGTTGTTGGGTTTTTTTGAATATTCTCTCTCTCACTTTTTTAAAGACAGTGGCACGGCACAAAACAATTCTAGGCAAGAAGACAAAGTTTTCATAAACCTTTCCTACCCAAAGGAATTCCTCAAGGCCCCAAGAGCTCCGCCCCCTCATCCAGTCAACCCTAGCTCCATCTCAAGCCTCTGGACCACTGTAAACAAATCAGCTCCTGGCTTTCTGCCTCAGAGATGTGCGGCTCGCACACATCTTCATGGGCCGTTCTCCAGGACCTTGCCCTCTACATTCAAACCCAACTCAGGACAACTCAAAATTTCCCTGAGCAAAACAGCCTGGCTCAAAGGTCCTCACATTTAGCTAAACTTTCAAACAAAATCTATCTTGAATTTCAAATCACATTATAAACCTACTGGCAGGCACTTAAAAATATTTAATCTCCCTGCCAAATGGGGCAAAAACAGATTTTGTCATTTGAATCAAAGGCGCTAGCATGTTTGGACAGCCAACACATAAGGCCTCTCTGACACTCCATCTGCCTTAAGAAGTAAACCAAACCCAATCTGGCCAACTATTTCTTCAGGCAAGAAACTCAAGCATCACCAAAGGAAATTCCCACTGCTCAGTTCCCCGGGTGGGTTTCGAGTTTTCCATCCCAGGGCCTCTGGGAGAGGAGATTCTGCTGGCACATGCACCATTAAGATGCTGTGCTTTTCAACCTGATACCTTGATTCTAGAGAACCAAAAGACCACGTTCACTATAAATTTAACTTATTAAGATGTCTTCCCACATGCTAATGTTTTAGAGCAACTTTATTAAACATCAGAGCGCCACCCCGGCTCCAGCAATAAGCAGGACTTAATGAAGATATATTTCCTGTGAGCGCCTGGCCTCTCTGCATCCATCACACATTTTCAGCTGAACCTAAATTAACCTGCAAATGAACTGATTTGCATCCATAAATCCAAAAGAAAAGATACCCAGTCTCCATTTCGCAATCTCATACAATTCTCTTATTAAACTAAAATATGATCCTTTCTACAAACTGTTTTCGTCTTCATTAAAAAAGGAAAAAGGAGAAATCTGAACCACCTGAGGTAGATATTTCATAACTAGTTAACAATGCCTTAAGAAGAACAGAATCTTTGATACCTGATCATCTTTTTTAGGGAGAAAACCAACAAGGCACTGTGTAGAAAGGTACCAAAAAAGAGTTTTGGGTGATTTTTGTCATTTCACCCAGAATGTAATCCTGGTTTCCATCCAGTTCTCAGTGGAAGAACTTTTCCATTTTGACAATCAAACTAAAGAAGTCTGATCAACAATAACTTTATCAGAAAAGGAAAGAAAAGTATACTTACCCAATACCCATAACGTGCCACACTCTTTCATATATTATCTTAGCTAATCCTCACCATAGTCATGTGAGATGAATATTATTTCCACTTTATAGAAAAGGAAAGTCACAATATTTAAGTCCCTTGGCAGGGACAGTGTCTGGTTTCTCTATATTCCTAGCACCGAGCTCCTAGCACTGAGTATGGGACATAGGACACAATTTAAGAGCCTGCTACATGCTTAAGAATGAAGGCATGACTAAAGGAAAGGAAAAAGAATTTGAAAAAATATGCAATCCAAACTTTGTTCTAGACCCCTAACTGAAACCACTGCCTGGAACACACCTGCACACTGCAAACAATCTACTTGAGCTTCAGAGGTTTGTTTCAAAGGACAATTTACCATCTTTCCAATGTGTACACCACAAAGACAGCATCTACATTGGGCTATACGCTCCACAGGGCAGGGCCTGGTCCTATCTCACTTCTTTTTCTCCCACTCAGCACCACACCTTGTACAGGTGGTGTTTAATGAGCTGAGTGCTGACGAAGGTCATGATGACGCACCTTCAGCCATCATGAGAGTAAACAGAACACAAGATGCCCACAGCCACCAGAAGAACTGGTCTCTGAGTCGAGTTATATCCTCTCTCCAGGCTCATTTTCATCTGTGTACAATGAGAATAACAGAACATACTCACAAGATTGTTTTCATTCATTTAACAAATACTTACTGGGCATTAAGCACATGCCAAGCACTACGCCAGGTGCTGGGGACACAGTGATGAACATGACTGACTATCACATCCTGCCTCGTGGAGCTCACAGTCTTAGTGGATGCTGTGAGACTCATATGAAAAAAGGAATTGTCCTAACTTAAAAGGACTATACAATTATGAAGTATTTCTCCTCCTCTGTGTTTCCCAACTTGGTTAATGACATCATCATCCACCCAGTTGTCCAAGCCGTAAACTGGGAATCATCCTCAACTCCTCCCTCTCCTTCATTCTGCCCACAATTCCAATAAGTCAAGTCACCAAGCCTCTTTCGATTCTCCTTCAGAAAAGTCTCTGACATATTACTTCTCATCTAGTTTTCCATGCTTCTACTCTAGGCCCTTTGTTCCCACCTGAATAATTACAAGTCTCTTTATAATAATGATAATGGCAAGCATTTATTGATCACTTACCATATGGCAGGCACTGTGGTAAGAGCTTTGCATGCATAACATAATTTAATCCAATAAGGTAGATACTAGTGCTGCTATTTATAGACCAGGAATCTGAGGTGCAGAGTAACTTGCCCAAGGCACACAGCTAGTAAGTGACAAAGCTACGGCTCAAATCCACGTCTATGAGATTCTATCCTTATCCCTTACTGGATTCCTGCCTCCAGTACCTTCCTGTTGGTCTACACTCCTTCATTTATGCTGCTGCTGCAGTGCTCTTTCAAAAATCCAAGCTGAACTGTCTCTTCTGCTTTAAGAGCCAATGGTTCCTCATCATCTCCAGGTCAAGGTCTAAAGGCTACAGGCCACTCCCCAGTGTTATCTATCTGCCGTCCAGGCCAAGAGACTGTCCAGCCCAACAGACTTCCACCAGGAGACACTCTCACTACTCCCCAAACTCCTTACAGACCCACGTCACATCTCCCTCCTCTGAGAAGCCCCCCTTGTCCTTTGCCCTCCAGACAGGAACCTCCTCCTCTGCAGCCTCAGCCCTATGTACACACTCATGTTTCAGCACTGACTGGTATGTTTCCTTCCCTCTCTTCCTCTCTCCCTCCCTCCCCCACAACACACACACACACACACACACACACACACACACACATACTCAAAAAAAAAAAAACACTTCTAATCCTGAGTTCCTGGAGGGCAGGCACAGTGTATTTTCATGTCTGACTCTCCAGGTCCCAGCACAGTAGCCAGTCAATAAGTGACTAAATGAATGGTATGTGGTGGTGTTAACACCTCAAGACTGTTCCCCCAGAGGACACAAAAAGAAGGGCAGGTTATAGCAGTTCCTGTCCTCTCAAGCAAACCCAAGACAAACCGCTTTCAAGCAAAGTTATTACAACTAACTGAGACTGGTCCTCCACAGCCTGCTGGCAGCCTCTCGAAAGTCAATTCAATCACCTCTAAAACCAGAGAAACTAAACTAGCTCTTGACAGAAAGATCACAGGAGAACTGCCCTCTCGGATGAGAGGTGACGTAAACCGACACCCTCTTCCACCACCCTGCAATGGGCAAAGCATTCCAAAATGCAGACTGGTAAATACAAGGACTCTAATCACCATGAACAACAGAGAATCCTGACTGGGGACAGTCATCAGAGAAAAAAGCTAGAGACAGCAAAATCTAACCCTGCTCTCATCTCCAGAGCTACAACTGGAGTCCAGGCCACAAACGGAGGACTGCAAGTGCCTTCTCACTGGTCTCCCTGCTCCCACTCTCACCCCGCACTGGTCTGCTTTCCGAGGAGCAGCCCGATGGTGTTCTAATTTAAAACTATATAAATGATTAGGACATGCTCCTGCATAACACCCTCCAACAGCTTTCCATCCACTTGGAATAAAATCCAAACTCGTTACCAGGAAGTTCCAAGTCCACTCCCCACTCCCTTTACTTCACATGGCTCTCCCCTTCCATCACTACTTTCCAGACACAGAGGTCTCTGTCTCTTAAACAAGCCAACCTCCAGGATTTTTCCTATGCTGTTCTCCCTGCCTGGAAGCCTCCTCCCTTTGAGTTTTACAGAGCTGGTTCCTTCTCAAGGCTCAGTTCAAACTTGACCTTTTCAAAGAGGCCTTACCTGACCATTCTACCTAAAGTGGCACCCATTCCATCCCATCACTCCCTATCAGATCATCCTTTTTTTAGCACTTATCACCACTAGGCAGTATTTTCTTCATTTATTTTCCTATCTGTTTCTGTCTTCTCCCTCATTAGGATGGAGGCTATGTTTGTTTACCCTGTGAATACAGTGCATGCAATACGCACTCAGAAAGAATTTCCAGAGTACTTGTTGCCTATCAACAGAAGAGTATCCTCAGGATGGGCTATTTTGTTCTTCTGTTAGAATGAAGAAAACATATTTAGCCTCTACAGTGTGCTGGGCACTGTAAATCCATGATCGTCCTTTCAGAGAGGTAAATTAACTAGCTCAAGGTCACACAGCTAGTGACTAGCAGACTTCTGAGTTAAATACTTGTTTGTACAGCTCCTAAGTCCCTCTCACCTTTGCCCTCCTCTCAGAGGGAGCGTTGTCACTCTATGGTTCACTCTTACACTGCCATAACGACAAGAAAAATCAAATATTTCTAAATTGCTTTACCATTAAACCATTTCACATTCACTTTACTTAACAATACAAAGCACTTGACCAGAAAGCCACACAACAACAGGAAGTTAAGGAAGCATGCCTCAAGGTTCAACATCCCTGCCCTGAACCCAGTAGTGGGAACTGGGGAGGAGTGGGGGCCAATGGAGGAATGGAATTCCTATTTCTGGAACAGAGGGATGGGGTAGAGGTGAGTCATGGGGTGGAGGCTTGCGCCACGTGAAACTCTGATAAAACCTGGCTATGAGGCAACAAGAAGTGAATCACAGAGCTAGATGGCACTCTAGCACCCATGGAGGCCAAACCCTGGCTGACGGATGGGAAATGAGGCCTCAAGAAGGAGAGTAACTTGCTCAAGTTCACTCAGCAAGCAACAGAGCCAGAATTAGGGGTCTCTTCTCCTCCAGTCCCCTTTTCTCTCCATCAAGGAGGTTTCTCAAGGAGAATTCTGAGTCAGGAGGATGGGGAGAGGCCAGGGGCAGTTCATGGACTCCACAGAGGGGTCGGGAGAGGGCAAGGGTGGGACCAGGAAGGACACAAGTGTTAGGATGCGGGACAGAAATGAGCCGAGAAGAAGTCGGCGGCAGCATCTGGGAAGGTGGCTGAGGGCAGGCCAGAGGGAGGAAAAAGGCGGAAGAGAAAAGAATAGAGCGAGGGAAAAGGAAAGTGCTGCGAAATCAGGGTCTGAAAGGGCCTGGCAGAGCGGGGAGAGCCTGAACGGAGAAGGCTGGGATGAGAGTCTGATGGTGGGGAGACACTGGAGGGAGTCAGACGGGGGGAGACCCCGAAAGGCACAGAAGGGAGTCTGACGGGGGAAGAGTTCCGGGATCCGAGCAGACGCTGGGGCGAGTCTGACGAAGGTGGAGTCCGGGCCGGGGAGCTTCGGGCAGACTGGGGGGGCCGGGCCGACTCACCGCGCTTGTTTTTGGTGCCGTGCTTCTTGGCGGCCGTCAGCTCCTGCTCGATCTTCTTCTCCAAGAATTCCTGCTTCTTACTTAGCATCTCCTCCGTGTCCCGAAGCCGCTGGATGGCCTCCTGGGGGGTCGGGCCGCCCTTGCCGGCCTTACCCCCTCCTGCCCCGAACAGCTTCCCGAACACCGACATGGTTGGTGCTAGCCGCGCCGGCCTTCGCCGCCCGCTCCGGCTCGGCTCGGCTCGGCTCGGCTTGGCTTCGGCGCCCGCTCCCTACCCCGCCGCTCCCCTCCGCCGCAGGCCTCTCTACCACCTCCGCCCCGCAGCTGGACCCGGCCGCGCCACCTCCCACAGGCCCCCACGCCCGGCCCGGCCGGCGTCAGGGCAACGCGCCGCTGACTACAACTCCCGGTAGGCAACGCGCCGACCGTGCCTCAAATCTAATGGAGACAGGCGCGCGGCACGCTGGGAGGCTGTAGTCTTCCGGCTTGAGGCTTTCGGCGGCGCGTCTTTTCGGTCTAGCTAGGGTCAAAGGGCGAGGTGGCATGCTGGGAAATGTAGTCTCCTTGGAACTCTCTCAGTAGGGGTAGAAGGACAGACAGAGAAATAACAGTATTTTTAAAAACAGTAATTAACATTATGCACATTCTGTGATCCAGGCATCGTGCAAAGTGCTTTACATGCATTATCACGTTTAATTCTCACAAACCTTTGACAGATTATACTGTCCCTATTTTGTAGATGAGTAACCAAGACTCAGAGAAATTAAGCGACTGACTAGCTTAACTTACTAGCCCTGTCTTTGCATATGCTGTTCCTTCTACCTGGAATGCCTTTCTACTCTTTATTCACCTAACAGTTTCTCTGAAACCTACTAGAGGCTAACAGCCTTGGCACTGAAGGTAGACTGCAGAGGTTCAAAACCCACCTTGAATATTTACTTGGGCAAGTTACTTCCCCTATTCTGTGTGCCTGCCTTTCCAAACTGTAAACTGGAGATGATAATAACAGGACCACCTTCAAACGTATGTGAGATATGGAATGTAAAGTGCTTACTCAGCATAGGCTATGCACAGTAGGTGCTCAAAACTGTGTATTTTATTCCTGTGTATTCTGGGTCATCATTATGCACAATAATAGTTAAACCAGGAGGAGACCCAGAACTTTCGAAAGTAGCAGAAGTATTGAGGAATTTTGCCCCGGCATTACACAGGCTTAGCTGGTTGTGGGGCCACATTTCATTGTATACCCTTGTCCTTTGCTGTCAAGAATTACTTCTCCATCCATTAGGAGCGAGGCTACCTCTAGTAGCCAGTACTTCCCCCACGCCCACATTCTAATTTGCTGCTTCCAAACTTTTGCATTTGTTAACCATGCATGAAAACAAAGAGTAAACCAGTTCTGAGTGAGGATCTGAAGTACTCTCCAATGAAGAAAAACATAGCTTCTCAAAGGCGTTTTTTATTCCTTCCTGGACCTTTCAGATATATGAAGCTGCTTGGGAACAAAGTTTCAAATAAACAAGAGTTTAACGGAACTTTTTCTCTGTTATTTCACATACATCGGTCTTGTCTCCTCCCCAGACTATGATCTACATGTGGATGAAAACATACCTTGGATATTGTTGTTGTTGTTGTTGTTATTGTGTTATCGTAATCTGCCATAACCCTAGTCTGCATGTACAGGCAACATTTCCCAGACAATAGGAGAGTTTATTTCACCCAACCTTCCAGGTTGGAAGAAATTTTTCAGATGTGAGAGACGTGCTAGAACTGTCAAGAATTCGCAGCAGCACAAATTGTGAAACATAAGTCACACTTGTGTTTGTTTTGTAATTGAGACATTGCAATGTTTTTATCAAAATAAATAAAAACATGAGGCTTCAATCAATCTACATGACGGGTACAGCAACCCCTCCACCTCTAAGCAATCTGCCCTGTCCCCTCTTATCTAAGTCATGCTGCAACCAGGCACACAGGCAGCAAAACACTTGCTGAGTTTGAGCCTTGACCCAAAGAATATATGAACAGGCAGACCCTGTCGGCCTCACCACCACTGGTCTTGTATTGCTATGGGATAAACTGAGGATGATAGCAGGGCCCCTCATGTCATAACTCTGGGAGCCCAGAAAAACATCTTGGGGATATGATAGCAGAACACTCAGATTTAATCTTGAGTACCAACCCAACCAATTGGTGTGGGCCACTCAGATTGCTGGGTTTAGAATTCTGAGGCTGCATCAAGATTCCTTGTAAAAATGTGCCAAGATCGAATCATGATGTGTGCCTAGAGTGTGGGATGGGAGGTGGTGACACCGGGGCTTCACAGAGTGGATTGGCTCGACACTGGAGAACTCTGGGCATCCATGGCTCTTATTTTCTGGTCTCTTGGGCAAATGCACAGCCTTTTCAAACTGTGACCGACTGGTATTAGCTCATTAAAAACTATGTGGGGGGCCGGCCTGGTGGCACAAGCGGTTAAGTGCCTGCACTCCGCTTCAACGGCCCGGGCTTCGCAGGTTCGGATCCCGGGCGCACACCGACGCACCACCTGTCAAAGCCATGCTGTGGCGGCATCCCATATAAAGTGGGAGAAGATGGGCACGGATATTAGCTCAGGGCCAACCTTCCTTGGCAAAAAAAAGAAGAGGATTGGCATCAGATGTTAGCTCAGGGCTGATCTTCCTCACACACACAAAAAAAAAACCTATGTGTAAAGAGCTACCATTACCTGCAACAACTTGGATGATTCACAGATATTATGCTGAGTGAAAGAAATGAGACACAAGAGACTATATGATTCCACTTATACAAAGTTCAAAAACAGGCAAAACCAATCTCTGGCAATAGGAGTCAGAATAGTGGTTATCTTGGCGGGGGTGTAGACCAGGCAGAATGACCTTTGTGGGGTGCTAACAGGTTCTATATCAAGACCCAGCAGTGTTCACACGGATGTATACAAATTTATCCACCTTTATACTTAGGATCAGTGCCCTTTACATACCTTATGTACTTTATTAAACACGTTATATCACAATTTTAAAAACATCTCTGGTAAGAGCAGCAATAGAAGCATACAGTTTTTATTTGTTTACAAAGTACCTTTGCATACAAAATCCCATCTTATCTCCATCCACCAAAGCCCCATGAAATAAACAGTACTGCACCATCTCCATTTTACAGTTGAGGAAACTGAGGCCCACAGAAGTAGGAATTGCCCAAGGTCACATGGTTAAAGACGCCCAGCCATATATTTGTAACCTTCTTTAAAAACATGTCAAGAAAAGCTGAATTAATAAAACTTATTATGAATAATAGGTTTTGAATTATGAATAATAAAAATTATTATGAAACTTGGTCTCACGTAATTTGACCAAGTCAAATAGGATGATTTTGCTGATTTTTAGTTGTAAAAAACCAAGTAGAGTACATCCAACACTCTTTCGTGATAAAAATACTCAATAAATTAGGAATAGAAAAAAACTGCTCAACCTGATAAAATGCAAGTCTTGTACACTGAGAAGTACAAAACTTTGTTGAAAGAAAGTAAACACCCAAATAAATGGAAAGACTTCCCATGTTCGTAGATTGGAAGATTTATTATTGTTAACGTGACAACACTCCCTAAATGGATCTACAGGTTCAACACAACCCCTATCAAAATCTGAGCTGCCTTCTTTGTAGAAACGGACAAGCTGATGCTAAAATTCATATGGAATTGCAAGGGGCCCTGAATAGCCAAAGTTGGAGGACTCACACGTCTTGATTTCAAAACTTACTACAAAGCTACAGTAATCAAAACAGTGTGTTACTGACACAGGATAGGCCTATAGATCAACGGAATAGCATTGAGGGTCCAGAAATAAACCCATACATCTACGGTCGACTGATTTTCAACAAGAGTGCCAAGACTATTCAAGGGGGAAAGAATAGTCTTTTCAACAAATGGTGCTGGGATAACTGGATATTCAAGTGCAAAAGAATGAATTTGCACCCCTATCTCATATAATTTACAAAAATTAACTCAAAATGGATCCAAGATCTAAATACAAGAGCTAAAACTATAAAACTCTTAGAAGGAAACATGTCTGTAAATCTTTGTGACTTTCAATTAGGCAATAGTTTCTTAAATATGACACCAAAAGCAAAAGCGGCAACAGAAAAATATAGATACATTGGACATCATCAAAATTAAACTTTTTTGCATTAAAGTACTCTATCAAGAAAATGAAAACACAATCCACGAAATAGGAGAAAATACTGGTAAATCCTTTATCTGACAAGGGTTTAATATTCAGATGAATTAAAAAAAAATCTTACAACTCAAAAACAAAAAGACAAACAATCCAATTAAAAAGCACTGAGTTGTACACTTTAAGATAGTTAAAATGATGAATTTTGTTATGTGAATTTTATCTCAGAAAAAAAAAGTGTGTTGAAGTAATAAAAAGAAAATATGTGTCCATGCCCACCACACAAACCTAGATTAGAATTGGGGCTCTGCCATTCAGCCATGTGGCAAGCTGTTTCACCTGCCTCAGTTTCCCCATCTGTTAAAGAGATACTATCTTCTTTGCCAGGCCATTCTGATGATTCACTAAGAACATAGGTAAAGGGCTGGCACAGAATATGCATCCAATAAATATGTACAAAATAAATAAACAATAATAACAACAGGGATAATAATTACTAACATCTATTGAGCCCTCCCTCTGAGTCAGATGGCTTACACAGAACACCTCATTTAATCATTCATCTACAGCCCGATGAGGTAGGAAGAGATTATAGCTGAGCAAATAGAAGCTTAGGTTCTAAAACAGGTTGAATGACTCACCCAAGATCACACCGTTACTAAGGGGTGTGGCTGGCATCTGAACCCCAAGCAAATAATAGAAAATCTTTATTGAGCACTTTATGCTAAGCAAGACACTGAGCTGAGCATTTTACATGCATCACCTCACTTAACCAGCACAACAATGCATGAAGTGGGCACTATTATTGTTCCCATTTTACACATTAGGTACTGAAGAAACAGAGAAGATAAACAGCTTATCCAAAGTCACACAGTTTATAGGGGCAGAGCTGGAATTCTTACTGTAAAGACAACCTGCTTAGCCACTATGCTATACTGCCTACATCCAAATGAATGGATAGAGAGACACACAGACAGACATATAAACAAATGAAGTGTGATGGGCCTGGGAGCACAGGGGAATAGGGCAATAGGGCAGAGGTAGCGATAGGGGTAGGACGGACCCAGCAGGACCTGAGAGGGGCGAGTGGGGAGTGGAGGGAGATTGTGAACTGGAGGGGGCCCTGCACTTGAGCTAATGGTGAGTTTCAAGGCCTACTCCATACCCATTCATCTAAGCATGTGCAGGCCATGCAATAGGCACTGTGCCCTAGGGGGCCACACAGACTCCAGTAAATGACTTATGACTCCCTGGACCTCATCCCAGAGAAACCCACATCCTCACCCAGGCAAAAGTAGACTAAAAGGCCTCTTCCACAAGAAAGGAAAAGTCCACGTCGAATCCCTTAGAATATCCTGTCGGTTCTTTTTTTTTTTTAAAGATTTTATTTATTTATTTTTCCCCCCAAAGCCCCAGTAGATAGTTGTATGTCATAGCTGCACATCCTTCCAGTTGCTGTATGTGGGACGCGGCCCCAGCATGGCCAGAGAAGCGGTGTGTGCCCGGGATCTGAACCCGGGCTGCCAGCAGCGGAGTGCGTGCACTTAACCGCTAAGCCACGGGGCCGGCCCTATCCTGTCGGTTCTATCCTCAAAATATATCCAGAACCCCACCACTTCTCACCATCTTCACTGCGGTCATTCTGGTCCAGGTCACCACCATCCCTCACTTGGACTGTTGCAGTAGCTTCCCATGGTAGGCAGAATAATGACCCTCCAAAGATGTTCACATCCTAATCTCCAGAATGTCACCTAAAGTGGCAAAATGCGCTTTGCAGAAGTATTAAATGAAGGATCTTGAGATAGGGAGATTATCCTAGATTATCCTGGTGGGCCCAATGTAATCCCAAGAGGAAAGCAGGAAGGTCAGAAAAAGACTAGAAGATGCTACCCTTCTGGCTTTGAAGCCAGAAAGGGGGCACAAGCCAAGGAATGCAGGAGGCTTCTAGAAGCTGGAAAGGCATGGGAATGGATTCTTTCAAAGAGCCTCTGCAAGGAACGCAGCCCTGCCAACACCTTGATTTTAGTCCAGTGAGAAACATATCAGACTTCTAACCTCCAGAACAGAAAGATAACAAATTTCTGTTGTTTTAAGCCACTAAATTTGTGGTAATTTGTTACAGCAGCAATAGGAAATTAATGTACTTCCTCACTGGCCTTCCTGTCTCCACCCTTATCCCCTCCAGCACATTCTCCACATGGCAACCAAAGAGGCCTAATTAAAAAATAGACGTCAGGTTCACCGCTCACAGCCCTCCAATGGCTCTCCATGTCCCTCAGAGGAAAAGTCAAAGTCCTTTCAATGTCCCTCAAGTCCCTATATGTCATGTCATGATCCTCCTATCACCTTGCTACTTTCCAACTCCTCACTCCCGCCACACCAGCCTCTCTGCTGTTCCTCAAACACAGCGGGGGCCTCTGGCTTTAGCACACTGCTTTGCATGGACTGTGCCCTCTACTGGCATGCTGTTCCCCAGATACCCACATGGCTTGTTCCCTCTTCTCCTTCCAGTCTTTCCCTAAATGTTTCCTTCCCAGGGAGGCTTTCCAGGCCACCCCATAGAATGCTGCAACCGGCCCCCATCCCACACTCCCAAAACCTCTACTCGCCTCTATTTTTCCTTTTTTCTACAGCCCTCATCACCTCCTAACATATTATATAATTTGTTTATTTACTTTGTTGTTTTATCTTCTGCCTCCTCCTCAGGGGAGGTCCAGATCACTGTTTTGTGCACCATCTACTGTCAATGCCTAGAACCATACCTGGCCTATAGTAGGTGATCATTAGACATTTGTCAAGTGAATAAATGAATGGACTGAGGTAGCAGTGACCTAGGGGTCAGGAGAGCTGGATCTGGACTCAGCCTTGCCATGACGAGACCTTGGAGAAGACCCTTTCCTCTCTGGGCCTCAGTTTATTCTCTGTGATTCCATAAAGGGCTCTGTGCCTGACCACACACCAGCCACCGTTGGCAAGCAGGGGTCACCCCCAACCCTGAGGTGCAATCTGCTAACCTCCCTGACCACCACCCTTCAGGCCCTGAGCATTTGGGGGGAGGGGTCCCTTGCTGGCAGCCTTGGGGGTTGGGAGCACCTACAGTGCCACCTCCACTCCTTCCTCCCCAGGGGAGACAAAACCAGTCCAACCGGTTCTCCTGGGCCACATGGGATATCTGCTCAGTCATCTGAGACTTCCAAGCCACCGCCTCTGTCATTTGTCCCAGATACTTTCAGCTCCCTCTTAAGACAAAGGAAAGCGTCCTTGATATCAGACATTAACTCCTAGGGCTTTGGGTCAGCTGTGTCTCAGCCTACATGGCAGCTTCTTACTGGGGAAACTTGGCCTCCTTGGAATGGGAGGAGAGGATGAGTAGAGTGGGCCTGGTTCCTTAAGTGCTGTTGTTCGCTCACTCAACAAATATTGATGGAGGAGTTCCTGGGCAGTCCTAGGCACTGTAGACATATCAGTGAACAAAAAAGACAAAAGCCCTTGTCCTCGTGGACCTTTTGTTTCTAGTGAGGGGAACAGACAATAAAGAAATGTCTAATGTAATGTCAAGGGTGATGAATAAAAATGAAGCAGGGTAAGGAGCTAAAAAGTGATGGGATTGGGGGGGCGGTTATTGGCCAGGGAAGGCCTGAGGAAATGACTTTTGGACAAAGGCGAAGAGTGGGAGGGAGCCAGACATATGAAAATCTGAGGAAAGAGCATTCTAGACAGAGGTAACAACAAGTGCAAAGGCCCCGAGGCAGGAACTAGCTGCTATTATGGAGGAGCAGCAAGAGGGCAGGTGTGGCAAGAGTGGAGGGAGAGAAAAAAGGAATGGCAGAAGACGAGGGCTGCATCATGCAGAACCTTGAAATCTACAGGGAAAACTTTAATAATTTTATTTTATTTATTTATTTTTTTCCCCCAAAGCCCCAGTATAGTTGTATGTCATAGTTGCACATCCTTCTAGTTGCTATATGTGGGACGCGGCCTCAGCGTGGCCAGAGAAGCGGTGCGTCGGTGCGCGCCCGGGATCCGAACCCGGGCCACCAGTAGCGGAGCGCACACACTTAACCGCTAAGCCACAGGGCCGGCCCCTACAGGGAAAACTTTAGATTTCATTCTGGGAGAGATCAGAAGCCACTGGAGGATTTTAAATAGGAAAGTGGCATAATCTGATTCAGGCTCTAGAAAAATCCCTTGGGCTGCTGTCAAGATTATGGATCATGGTGGGGAAGCGAGAAAGCAGGAAGACCAAATAGAAGGCTAATGCAGTCATCCGTGCAGAAGAGGCTGGTGGCCTAGATGCGGTAGTGGTGGCCCAGGAGATGAGCAGTGGTTGGAGCCTGGGAGAAGTGGTTCCAAATAAACCTCCAGCCCATCAGAGCTGGGGAGAGCTTTAAAGATCCTAAGACAAGGCAGGAACTTTGGAGTCTGTCATTCCTGGGTTTGAAGCCCAGCTACACACATTCTGCCTGTGAGTCCTTGGGCAGGTCACTACACTTCTCTGAGCCTTGGTTTCCCCATCTGTAAAATGGGTGTGATAAAAGCTTGCTTCCAAGGGTGTCTTGAGGACTCAGTGACATGTAAATAAGGCACAGAGCACAGGGCTTGGCACTTAGTAGACAGTAAAGTTAGACATGACTCAACTTTCCACATTTATTGATAGAGAAACTGAGGCCAGCTAGCTTAGAGGCAGACAGAGGCCTGGAAGGGGGAGGGAGAAAGGAGGCAGGATTTGCCGGGTCCCTTAAGTCATATACTCAGAGTCCAGACAGTAAGATAGATGAGTAAAGTGGGCCAGAACACGAAAAATCATGTGACCCTGTCTGGCCATCTTGTTTTCCCACTTTTGATAGACATGGGAAACTGGAAATATTTCTCTACTCTAAGATAAATCAACACAAGTACAGTAAGTAGCAACTAACATTCAGCTGCAAAGTCAGGGAGACAGTAGGGAAGAACAGGGACTCTGGCCACCTGGAACGCATGTGCCCACGGAAAGGGGCTGGCTAGCCCAGCTCCAGCTGACTGCTGCCCCCTGTGCCAGACACCCCAATTTTCAACAGAAGTCAGGAATCCAGATTTTTATGTGAAATCTCCCAATTTTTAATTACATCTTCCAATTGCTTCTGGCATATAGGAACACAGTAAACTTGTATATGTTGACCTTGCAATTATCTTACCTTTTCTGATCCTTACCATTTACTTCTCTTTCTGGCCTGACTGCTCCTGTTAGGCCTCCAGGGTAATGGCTAGCAGGCACCGTGTCTTGTTCCCGACACAGAGGGAATGCATCTCACTTTTCACTGCTGCAGGTTTTTAATTTCATTATTTTTAAATGTTGGCTCATTTTTCTCAAACATTGTGAAAGCCAAAGTCTGTCTATAGGCTGCCTTCAACCCCAGGCTGCCAATTTGTGATCTCGCTTTACCTGAATTATCTCTGAATTGTGACAACAACATCATCGGGTAGGTACTATTATTCTCCCCATTTGACATCTAAGGACACCGAGGTTCAGAGACGTGAAGTGACTTGCCACAGTCACACAGCTGGGAAGGGGCAGAGCCAGGATTCAAACCCAGCTCTGCCTAATGCCAAAGTCTATGGGGCCCTGCATGCCCAGGACAGCCCCTCTTTTCACACTACACCCTGTCCAGCATCTCGGGGCTCTGTGAGGGGCCCTGGGGTCCTGGAGCAGCTTTGTCATCAACTCTCTGAGACCCTTGACCAAGGGCCTTGCCCTCTCTGGGCCTCAGTCCCCCTATCTGCCAACCTAGGAGTTCAGCTATGGGAACCCCAATATTGCCCCAGCCTCCTCCCCTGCAGTCCACCTCTGCATCTATTAAATATCAGACCTGACCTTGACACGTCCCTTGTTCTGAGGCCAGGCCCTGCCACTTACTGCTGTGTGACTAGGGCTGCTTAACTTCGCTGTGTCTGTTGCCTCACCTCAGCTGTAAAATGGGGTTAAAAGCAGCACCCACCTCAAAGTGCTTAGGACAGTGCCAGGCACGTGATAAGTGCCTAGTAAATGCTAGTCCTCAGGACCGGTCAATGTGCACACATGTGTACACTGATAGAAGAAGAGAGAGAGAGATAATTTAAATAGTTGTATTAAGGTGGAGATGTGGTGAGGCTTTTGTTTTTCTTTTTTTTTTGTGAGGAAGATGGGCCCTGAGCTAACATCTGTTGCCAATCTTCTTTTTGCTTGAGGAAGATTGTCGCTGAGCTAACATCTGTGCCCATCTTCCTCTATTTTGTATGTGGGACACCGCCACAGCAGTGGTGTGTTGAGTGGTGTGTAGGTCCGTGCCCAGGATCCAAACCCGCAAACCCTGGGCCGCCAAAGCGGAGTGTGCAAACTTAACCGCTACACCATGGGGCCAGCCCCAGCAGATGTGTTTTTTAATATATCCTTTAATGTCATTGTTACAACTTAAAAAAATGTTTAATGCCTCCCATGACTCCTCCATCATGTAGAGAATAAAGCCCAATTCCTTAACCCAACATCCAAGGCTCTCTCTGACTCGACACCAACCCATATCTCAACAGAGCAAGTGGCTAAGAGCACATGGAGGCAGGCCGCCCAGCTTGAAGCCCAGCTCACTGACCTAGTAGCTGTGTGAGCCTAGGCAAGGGACTCTGCCTCTCTGTGCCTCAGTTTCCTCATCTGTAAAATAAGGAATGTAACAATTCTCACCTGATGGGGCTGAGGAGATGTGACAGAAAAGGCTTTAGCACAGTGTCCATCACATGGAAGCTTGAAGCATGTCAGCGATTATCATGATCTATCCCCTCTCCCCAGATCTCTGGTCACCCTGGACCATTCATGGGCCTTGGAACGCGACAGGCCTCGCAGTGTCATACCTCCAGATCCTCGCTTGTGCCTTGCTCTACCTGGCATGCCTTCCTGTATCTATCCATCCATCGAAACACTTTGTGTCAAGGCCCAGCTCAAACGCCACCTCCTCCAACGTTTGCTGTCCCCACTAGTCCCTCTTCTGGGCTTTTTGAGGGCCGGGTACATTTACAGCCCTCACGCCCTCAGCCGTGTACTCTGGCCTCGTTTGTCCCTCCCACTGCATCTGTCCCTTCCTGAGGATGTGGGGGCGTCTGGCTTGCTCTGAGCTCCAGCCCTGAGCCCCAGCACAGATGTCTGAGGGACGTGCCAGCCTTCAAGGAAACTCGGTCACCAAACTGAGACAGCTCTGCTGTGTCCTGCCCTGTCCCCTCTCGAGCCTCAGTTTCTCCTCCTGTAACGGAGGCAATGTGGTCCAGCAGGGTGGTTGTGAAGGTACACGAGGAAACAGTGGTCAAGGCTCCTTTGCTCCCTCCCTGCCCCCTGATGAGCCTGGTTTGCTTCCTCACTGGACTAGCTGGGGAGGAGGTGGGGGCATCTACAGCCTCCAGAGGCCTGCTCAGATGGACCTCTGGCTCTGGTCAGAGTTTCTGATTCCAAACAGTCTGGGGCAAGGCCCAGGATCCCGCATTTTCAAAAGCGAGTTAAACGCCTCCCCCTGGGGGTTTCCACGGGCCATGTTCTGAAACAACTGTCTGGGAGCACCAAACCTGCTCCTTCCTTTATGACCTCTCCACGGGAAACGTTGGCCAGCACAGGCATGCAGGAGGAGCCACAGGACTGCTCAGCCCCCACACTTTGGAGGGGGAAGTGCTGCCACCTAGGGACTAAGAAAGAAACTGCCAAAGCTGAGGCCTGAGCCACGTGGACACACATTTTGATAAAAACATTTATGAGCACTTTCCAAGTGCTGGGTACTATGCCAAGTCCTTTGCATACTTCATCATACTGGATCCCCATAACAGCCCTGTGAGGTAGTACTGTCGTAAGCCCCATTGTACAGATGAGGAACACAGGGCTCAGAGAAGTGAAGTGACTTACCCAAGGTCACACAGCAAGTGAGTGGCAGCACTTGGATTTGAAGCCAGAGCTGGCTGATAGCTGCATTCTAACCACAACACTTGAGTGCCTCCTAAATGCCTACACCATAGAGTCATCTGGGGATGCTGCGAGGAACCGTACGTGAAAAGGTCCAGCAGAGAAGGGCTCCAACCACGTCAGATCTTCCGAAGAGCAGCTTGACTTGAGGCCATCCTGAGGTGGGCGGGACCACCCTGGCTTCTCTCTTAGGTGACCCGACCACCAGCCTAGATCAGTCAGACCTTGGGCAGCTCAGGCTCAGCCATCTCTCTTGCCATCACCCCTGCCTCAGATCTCAGAATGCTGCAGGGCTCTGCAGCAGGATAGGGGACACAGCGAGGCAGCCACGGCCAGGGTTTATAAACGGCGTTCCAAAAAGACTTCAGCTGATGGCTCTCTTCCATTGGGAAGGATCTCTAGTCTGCCCCAGAGGCCCCAGACCCCAAGGTGAGCATCAGGCCGGGCTGTGGGAGCAAACGCCACGGGACCATCACTCCGAGGCCTGGATGTAGACGGGCACAGCGAGCATGGCACACGGGCCCTCGGTCCCTGCCTGCAGCTCTGCCAGCGCCAGGTTGGAGCCCAGGCCCTCGGCATGCCCGGGCACTACCAGCTCAGGTTCGCCACCCACTGTGCCACCCACTACGATGGACAGCACAGCGTCTGGCTCCGAGAAGGGCGGCTTGCCTGGGGCAGCCTCGGGCACTGGCCCAGCCCCTGTGTCCTTCAGCTCCTCCAGCCCCAGCGGGTCGGGCAGGGGGGTCACCACCTTGCACCCGCCACTGCTGCCACTGCGGGGGGCTGCCCTCCTCCGGGGGGGCCGCCGGGCTTGCAGGTCCTTGTCCCTTTGGGGGCTGAGGCGGCAGCGGTGATCCTTGAGGTATTTATGGCGGGAAAAGCCCTTGGCACAGCCAGCACAGCGGAACTTGTAGTTGCCCGTGTGGGCGCGCTGGTGCTCGGCGAGGTGGGCGCGGCGGCTGAAGGACTTGCTGCACAGGGCGCATTTGTGGAGCTTCATGCCTGGGGAGCGAGGGGAAGTCAGTGAGGCACCCAGACCCTCACCTGCAACGGTGTCTCCGCACTTGGCACAAAACCCAAAACTTCTCAATGTGCCCAAGCATCTGTGTGATCTGGACCTGCTGCCTCCGTTCTCATCTTGCACCTTCTCCCAGCCATTCACTCTGAGCCAGCCACAAATGTTCTCCTCAAATGCACCAAGCTGGCTCCTGCCCCTGGGCCTTTGCACTTGCTGTTTCCCTCTGCCTGGAATGGCCCACTCAGTCCCCAAATCTTGGCTGACTTTCCAGGTCACCATCACATCTCTCCTCGCTGGTCTGCCTGCCTCCCCCGGGCCCCTCAGACCACTCCCTACTGGGCAGTCTTCATAAAACACACAAAGGATCACGACATTCCCTGCTCCAAACCCTCCAGTGATTCCCCAAGTTTCCCACAAGGCCCTATGCAGTCTGACCACCCCCTTCACTTCCCAGCCCCATCCCCTCCCTCTCCCCGCCTTGTTCTCTGTGCTCTGGGCCTCCTGCCTGCCTTTCCTTATCTCAAACACCCTCTAGTCTCTTCCCTGCCTCAAGGCTCTGCACTTGCTGCTTCCTCACCCCAGAAGCCATTTCCTGGCTCTTCTCATCCCTCAGGACTCAGCTCTCATGTCACCTGCTCAGAGAGGCCCTCCCTGATACCCGCCCCTTTCTTTCTCTGCCCCATCACTCTGTTTATATTTTCGTCTTTGCACTCAGCATACTTTCACGTAACACACTTATTTGCTTGCTTTCATTTTTGATCTCTGCCATTAAATGCTAAGCTTCCCCAGGAGGGCAGCGTGGGACTCTGTCTGATTCCCCCAAGGCACCCCCAGTGCCCGACATGCGGTAGGTTCTCAATAGTCACTCACCAAATGAATCACCGGTGCCTCCATTTCCGCCATAAAGTCAGCTCCAGCCCACACTCAGCCTGGGCATGGCCCCCTCACCCTCCCTGGGATGAAGGCTCAGAGAGGGGCCGTGACTTGCCTGAGGTCACCCAGCAGCACAGTGGCAGTGCCAAGACTCAAACCCAGGCCCTCTGTCTTTAAGTTCTCTATCTACTCTCCCAGTTTTCAAACTTTCTTTAGCCACTAAATTCTGCCTGTAAACCAGGGTTCTTAACCAGAGGCGATTTTACCCCCAAGGGGACTTTTAGCTGTCCCCTGAAGACGTTTTTGGTTGTCATAACTGTGGGGAGAGATGCTACTGAGATCTAATAGGTAGAGGCCAGGGATGCTGCTAAACATCCTACAGTGCACAGGGTGGCCCCTCAGAACAAAGAATTATCTGGCCCAAAATATCAACAACGCCGAGGTTGAAAAACTCTGTTCTAGACCAAATGGTATGTGGAAAGCCAGCCAAGCTGCTCTGGGGAAGCAGCAGCCCCCGGGGAAGCCCCCAGGAAACTGAGGAGTGGTGTGGAGACCCCTGCTCCACACCCCAGCTGCCCTGCTTTGCCAAGAAGACCGAGGAACCTTCCCAGCCATGTCTCTGACCGAGGCAGAATCTGATCTCCCTCCATCCTGATCCACACCGCACCACAATGGGCAGCTCTCTGACTCTCAGTTCTGTCCTCTCAGGTCGCCCTCCCCCTCAGCCCGCAGGACTGTGTCTGACTCACCTCTTACACCCTGAGGGCCCTGACACAGGCTTGGCTCACGGCTCACGTGACTGAAAGTCTGTTGGCGGGAATGTACCAGGTAGGGATAATAAGCCTCATAGGATGTGTCTGCTTTTCTGGGGGGCCTGCCAGGGGACTAGAGCTGAACCAGACCCTCCTGGCAGGTCTACGAGCCACTTACCTGAGTGGGAGAGGATGTGAGCCTTCAGCTTGTCTGGCCGGTTGAACTCTTTGCTGCAGCCTGTGTGTGTCCTGGAACCCAAAGGCACCGGTCAGGGGCCTCACCAAGCTCGGGACGCTCTTGTTGCCCTTCTGCTAGCCCTAGGCATGGGGGACCCCTGTCCACCCTAAGGGCTGGGCAAGGAAGCAGGGCGGGGAGTGGTGTAGGCAGGCAGGGCCCAGGACCAAGGGAGCGAGGGCCTCCAGCTCGCAGACCTGACATCTCTCTGTCCCCCGGGGGGAGCCTGCCCCTCCCACCACACTCCCATCCTACTCACGAGAAGGGGCATTTGTACTTCTTGAACGGCTCATGGATCAACATGTGTCTCTTCAGTTTGTCCTTGCGGTTGAACGCGGACTCGCACACCGAGCATTTGTAGGGCTTCTCACCTGCAGGAGACACAGTCGGGGATGAGGGTCCTGTGAGAGGGAGTCTGCATGTGGGGCACAGGGAGTCCCCGCTAGAGGACAGCAGCTCCTCCAGGAACGCGGCCTGGGAGAAAATAGCCTCTCCCATTCCTCATGACTTTGCCAAGGAGCAGAGGGGGCTATTTTAGACAGGGGGGTCAGGAAAGGAGAACAATGGGGAGGCCAGTGTGGCTGGAATGGGGGTGGGGTGGGGTGGGGATATGAGACAAAAGATGAGGTCAGCGAGGCAGCCAGCTGGGCCCAACAGGGAGGGCCTGGAAGGCCAAGGAAGGACTTTGGCTTTTACTCTGAGCCAGATGAGAAGCCACCAGAGGGGGAGAGCAGAGGAGGGACAGGATCTGAGAGATTCCCAGGCTCCCTACGGCCGCGCGTAGACAACAGACTGAGGGGGTGAGGGGTGAGGGTGGAGGCGGGAAGGAGGGCAAGAAATGGAAAGCAGAATCAGCAGCCTTGACCAATGGATTAGCTGAGGGGGGAGGTGAGAGGAAGGGAAGAGGCAAGGATGAGTGTAAGGTGTGGGCCGAATGACAGGGTGGGTGGCCATGGCATTTACTGAAATGGTTCACCACGGGAGAGGGGGCATTACACCTTATCTAATTGAATCCTTGCAGAAAACCATGAGGTAACTACTATCATTATCCCCATTTTATAGATGAGAAAACTGACGTTCATGGTCTACACCTAGCGGTTGGGGGAGCTAAGATTCCAGCCCAGCAGTGTGATCCAGAGCCCACCTGGGTCACCCCAGATCATCCCAGTGCAGAACCCATTGTTGGGGGGTGCTCTCACCTGACAGGGGGCAGGGGTCACAACCTGCCCTGTTACTGAGCTGTTTTGATTTCCTGCCATTATTCCTCCTTATTCTCCCTCTGGAATGAATAAAGTACTTTTGAAAAATGCCAGCTCCCCAGCGATTAAGGAAATTCTGGTCCTTACAATAGAATGCTCTGCAGTCATTAAAAAGATTACAGTCACTCTGTGTTTTCTGATCTGGAAAGATCTCCTGGACATATTGCTAGAGGGAAAAGAAAGCTGTAGAACAGCTTAATACAGTCCCAGTTTTGCTAGAAAAAAATACAATCTCCACAGTCCAAAAAAGCCCCAGCCATATGTGTTTGTATATATACAGAATATGCAGGGAGAAAGGTGCGGGAGGGTACACACCACGCTGTCAGCAGCAATTAGGATTTGAAGGGGGAATTTACCATTTTACTGTATGTACTTCTAGACTGCTTCCATTTTTACAACAAGCATGAATTACTTGTGAATAATAATAATAATTTTTAAAACCATAAAGAGAGTAGCTTGGTAATATCTATCAAAATTACCAATGCATCTACTTTTATTTCTTCTTTTATTGTGGTAAAATATTCATAACATAAAATTTACCATTTTAACCACCTTTAAGTGTACAGTTCAGAGGCATTAAGTATATTCGCATTGTTGTGCAACCATCACCACCATCCATTCCATAACTTTTTCAACATCCCAAACTGAAACTCAGTTCTGCATATATGTTTTAACCTAGCACTTGTACTGCTAGGAATATACAATACAGATATACTCTGAAAAGCTTGCCAAGGGACACACACAGCATTGTGTGTACAAACTAACAGCTGAAAAATAATTTAAGTATCCCATAGTGAACTGGTTAAACAAAAGATGGTAAATGCAGCAGAATACTATGCAGTTGAGAAAAAGGAGGTACTATTAGGGAACATCTTCAAGGTATATTGATAGGTGAAGAAAAAAAAGGTACATAATGGAATTATCGTATGTGTTCATTTGTGTAAAAGTAAACAACTGTTTTGTATAGTAAAATAAAACTAGAATGACCCAGGCTAGATCACTAATAGCTATTACCTTTGGGGAGAAGTAGGAATATTTTTCAAACTTCAAACTGCAAGTCACAACCTGTTGGTAATTATTTTAACAACCAAAATTGAACAGAATAGAAAATACTGCTCTGTGAAACTTTTGTTTCAATATATTCTATGTGTATATATGTTTCCTGAATTGCAATATAAAATGTATTTTTTACCATAGGTCATAGTAAAAAAACAAACAAACAAACAAAATCGAAAAACATTTGGATTGTTCATCTGACGTGCAAGTGGGGTTTATTTTCATTATATATGCTTTGAATTGTCAAGGATTTTCTCCTCAGGTTTTCTCAATCTTTTTTTTTTTTTTGGTGAGGAAGATCAGCCCTGTGCTAACATCTGCCAATCCTCCTGTTTTTTATTTTTTATTTTTTTTGCTGAGGAAGACTGGCCCCAGGCTAACATCCATGCCCATCTTCCTCCACTTTATAGGAGACGCCGCCACAGCATGCCTTGCCAAGCGGTGCGTCGGTGTGCGCCCGGGATCCGAACTGGCGAACCCCGGGCCGCCGCAGCGGAGCACACGCACTTAACCGCTTGCGCTACTGGGCCAGCCCCTCAGGTTTTCTCAATCTTTCGATCCTTTTCAACGAACAAGAAAAGCAAAAATTTTTAACTAATAAAAAAATATTTTAAAGATTAAAAAAAAAAAGTCATTGTGTCTCAACTAGGGAACCAAGGAGAGGGGGTTTTGTCCAGGTTTGGGTGGGAATTTTGCAGTGAGAACAGCGCCCCCACCCCCAGGAGCTCAGAATGGTCTAAGGGGCTGACTCTCAGGGGGCAGAGCCAGGAGTCCCCCACCAGCCTCCAGGGGCTCATCTCTGCTCTAGTGTTGGCGGGAACCCCTTGTTCACTTGAGAGGGCAGGTGGGTCAGGGTCAGGAAGGAGGTGGGAGGGGCTGGAGGAAGGAAGGGAGCAGGAGGGGGAGGGAGAAGAGGGCTGAGGGGAGGCGGGGAGGGAAGCCAGAGGGGGATGGGAGGAGAACAGAGGGGATCGGGGGAAGGGCAGGAGGGCAGGTGGGAACCAGGGTGCGGGCAGGGCACCCACCTGAGTGGATGTGAGCGTGCAGCTTGAGGTAGTGCTCCCGCCGGAAGAGCTTCTTGCACACCTGGCACTTGAACCTGCCCCCACTGCCATGGGTGGGCAAGTGACGCCGCAGGTAGCGCTCGCAAGGAAACACCTTGTAGAAGAGAGGATCGGCTTCAGGTCGACTCACCTGCCCTCACCACCTTCTGAGCTCAACAGGCCCCTTGTTTCCAGCCCCTGTGGAAACACCTTCCTTTCTGCCCTCCAGGGCTCAGGGCCCCCAACGTCAGGCTCAGCCCCGAGAACCCCATGGTTCCCACTACTTACCCATAAGCCCAGTCAAAACATGCCTATTCTGAGTTTCTGCCCAGGCTGTTCTTCTACCTAAAGGGCCTTTCTCTCTTAGTCTGACAAACTCCTACTCATCCTTCAAGACCCAACTCAAGTGTCACTGCTTCTGTGAAGCCCTCCCTGACTCCATGATGCCACGCCAGACAAAGCAAATTCCGCCCTTGAATGTCCACCCAAGTTTTTAAAGTCATCATTTAACCCACTGAATTATAGTCCTTTGCTTACACGGCATCTCCAAGAGGACAGAGAGGGGCTTTCGTTCCCCAACACAGGGCCTGAGGCAAATGACAGACAAGTAAGGAATGAGTGAAAAAATGAACAAATAACTGAATAACCAAATATCTCCTTCCTGCCCCGTTATACAAAGGGCATTCATTAATTTTTTTCACTCATTTGGTATAGAGAAGTGGTCAAGGGCGCAAACCCAACTGCCCCACTACTTATTAGCACCACCATTTCCTAGCTGAGTGACCTTTCTGTGCCTTGGTTTCCCCATCTGTAAAATGGGGATAGTAATACTATGCCTACTCCCAGGATTAAATGAGCCAATTCAGGTAAAATGCTCAGAACAGCATCTGGCACATGGTTCTTGATCAATTGATGATACCTTTTATTTGGACCATAAATTCCAAAGCTCAAAATTAGACTCTATACTTAGAAACATCTCCAAGGAGGCCAGAGTGAAACCAGGGCTGTCCTGGAAAATCTGCCATGTAAGGTTGTAAGAAAATGAGTAGGATAGAGAAACAAGTAAAACACAGCAGGGGGATGCAATCAGCACAATCCAGACTCCGGGAAACTCCACAGGACCAATGGCCCAATTTCTTCAACAAATAAATTGAAAGAAAAAACAAAAGTAGTACTGGAGGGGGCACCTGTAGATTAATAGAAACGTTGGTCGTATCAACCAATTGCAATATATGGACTTGATTCAAACAAACTTTATGAAAATTATGATGTTTCTGAGACAAGTGGAAATTGGAACACTGCCTGAATATTTGGTGATATTAAGGGACAGGCTCTAGTGAGGGCTTCCAGAGTCACTGACAAGAAGAACCAATAATAACAAGGGTAATAACACATCAGGAAGCTGGAGACAGCTGCTCAGTCACTGGGCCTGGGCCCAGGCTGGGCCTCGCCCCCAGCAGCCTGGCCTGGCCTGGCCCAGCAGCAGCCCTGGGATGGCCCACTGTGTCTGACAGTCAGATGGGCCAGGCAGAGCTCTTACTCTTCGAAGACGAAGTGTGGTCTGTGGAGACAAGCCCAGGCTTTGCCTGCACCACTGAGGTAGGAGGGGAGAAGGAGCTGGTGACGTGTTCGCTCCACCACCTCTCGCCTCCTGCTGTCGGCCCGGCAGGAAAGGGTGGTGGTACCCACCTTTTGGCAGTGCGGGCAGGGGAAGTTGTGAGTGGCGGTCTGCAGATGGTGCTCCAGGGCCTCAGGGGTGGAGTATTTGTTGACGCATTTGACACACCTGAACAGGAAGGAGAAGGAGAAGTAAGAGAGCAGTGTGCTGCGGGAGGGGGGCCGGACACACCCAGCAGGCGCAGGAACCAGCCACTGCCCTCGCCCAGGGCCAACGTTAGGAGGCAAAAATCTTGCATTTAATTCATTCTCGAATCAGTCCACTCTTCGTGCGTGCCACTGCCTCCACCCTAGTCCAAGCTGCCATCGTCTCTCGCTCCGACGTGTGCAGTAGCCTCCTCACCGGCCTCTCTGCCCTCCCTGCCCTTCCACCCCCTGTAGTCCACTCTCCACAGCGGAGCCAGCAGGAGCCTTTAAAAATCAAAATGAGACTTTGTCACACCCTCCTTAGAAGTCCCCACTTGGCCTACAAGGCCCCACTGGCCTGACCCACCCCCAGCTCTCAGACTCCATCTTTCCCCACGGCCCACCTCACTCGCTCTGCTCCAGCCACCCTGGCCTCCTTGATGTACCCTGAAGACACCAAGCTCAATCCCACCTCAGGGCCCTGGCACTTGTGTTCCTGTGATCTGGAACACCCTTCCCCAAGTCTTCCCCTGTGCATCACCTTCTCATTCTTCATGTCTCAGTTCAAATGTCACCTCCCTGACCACCCTGTCTCAAGCTGCCACCCACTGCCCACCCCCAGCCACTCCCTACAATGTCACCCAGTTTTATTTTCTTCTTAGCACTTATTATCTAGAATTATTTTATTTATTTGCTTACTTGATTATCATCTGTCTCCTCCACCAGCACGTGGGCTCTGGAGGCAGGGACCATATCTGTCCTGTTCACAACCTACTCTCAGCACCAGTGACAATCTGTTACGTGACAGGCAAGGATCCAGGCCAGGCTCCTTCTCATCTCTGACCCTCAGTTTCCTCATCCATAAAAGGAGGTGGGAATCCCCAATGGACTTGTCCCTCGTTCACTCTTAAGATTGTCACAAGAGTCAAAGGACACAACTGCACCAAACAGCTCATAAACCACAAAGCACTATAAACACGGTCCTCACTCTTAACACCACTGCGGCTCACGTGCCTGCAAAACAGCAGATTTAGGTCATAAGCCCCTCTGAAGAAAAGAACCCACCGTCTCCCCACCATGGAAACATTTGCCAGCAAACCGACCCGTTTACGACACAGTCCCCGTGAGGAATGCCACAGGTAGGTGGGCAATTCATGCCAAAAACAGAAACATGGGCCCCACCATCTGCACACCAGAGCCACCACGGGAAAGCCGCAGGCAGGCTGCACCTGTGGCGGGCCCAGGGGACCCCTCAGACCACACACTGAAAACCGTAGGCTAAACCCCTCCAGATGGCAGGAAAGAAAGAGGCGGCGGGGCGGGAGCGGAGCTACGAGGAGGGCAGAGACCTCGCAAGCTGGCGGGAAGGAGGGTACGAGCACAGGAAGAGCACAGGCTTCAGCGGGGAAGAAACTAGATTTGTGTGTGAGGTAGTTTAGCAACAACCACGGAAATTAAAACTCTCAGCTAGTGGCATAGTGGTTAAGTTCCCGCGCTCCGCTTCGGTGGCCCGCGATTCGCAGGTTCGGATCCCCGGCACAGACCTACGCACCGCTTATCAAGCCATGCTGTGGTAGGCATCCCACATATAAAGTAGAGGAAGATGGGCACGGATGTTAGCCCAGGGCCAACCTTTCTCAGCAAAAAAAAAACTCTCAGCTAGAAATACCACCCTAACTAAGTCATCCAAGGTAACCACCCCAGCAACGGCGCAAACCCACATCATGTGTCTCCTGATATAACGTGCTGAGAAGGACATGGCGTCCCTCTGTGATATTCCTGCCAAAAGTCCCAATCCTGGTCTAACCTGAGGTCACATCAGACAAACCCAAACCAAGAACATTCCACAAAATAACTGGCCTATACTCTTCAAATATATCAAAGTCATGAAAGACAAAGACAGAATCAGGAACTGTTCCAGCCTAAAGGAGACAAAAGAGACACGACAACTGAAGGCAAAGTGTGATCCTGGATTGGATCCTGGGCCAGAAAAAAACATTTTTTTCTTTGTCTACAAAGCATGTTATTGGAACAACTGGAAATTTTTTAATAAGGTCTGGAGATTAGATAACAGAATTGTATTGATTTAGCTTCCTGATTTTTATAACTACACCATGCTCATGTAAGAGGTTATCCTCGTGTTTAGAAAACACACACTAAAGAGAAAGAGAGGGCCGGCCCCGTGGCTTAGCGGTTAGGTGCGTGCGCTCTGCTGCTGGTGGCCCAGGTTCAGATCCCGGGCGCACACTGACCCACCGCTTCTCCGGCCATGCTGAGGCCGCGTCCCACATACAGCAACTAGAAGGATGTGCAGCTATGACATACAACTATCTACTGGGGCTTTGGGGGAAAAAAATAAATTAATTAAACAAAAATAATAAAAATAAAGGTGAGCACGAGGAAAGGCAGAGGAACAAGGAGAAAGATTGTGCTCACCCACCTTTAAAAAAAATAAAAAAAATAAAGAGAAAGAGAAAAAGAACATCATGCCTGCAAATTATTCTCAAATAGCTCAGAATATGATAAAGCAAATGTGGTAAAAAGTTAACATCTGGGTGAAGGGTATATGTGGGAATTCTTTGTACTATTATGGCACCTTTTCTGGAAGTCTGAAATTATGTCAAAATAAGTTTAAAAAGAACATTTCCTGAAAGCGATTGCCCGTGGGATGTGGAAGGGGGTCGGGGTGGACAGGGAATTCATTTTCACTCTACGCCCTTTGGTAGTTTTCAAATATTGCATTGTATGCATATAACAACTATTTTTTGAAGTGAGTAATTAATCTTTCTAAAACTCCCCTTTGATCTTTGACCTGCAAAATCACTTCTAGGAACTTATTTACCAATGCGCAAAGATGTGTGTCCACAGTCGTTCCCTGCAGCGATGTTGGTAACAATGAAACACAGGAAATAAACCTAACAATGAAACACAGGAAATAAACCGGCTGTCCCCAAACAAGGGACGGGTTGAATAAATTACAGCACGTCCCGTACAAGGGAATACTAAGTAGCTGTTTAAGAGGAAGAGGCAGGTCTGTTTGTGCTGAAATGCAAAGATATCCATATCATAGCTTCAATCGCAACAGTTTTAAGTGATAACACCAGGTGCACAGAGTGATCCTATTAAGTTTCAATCTGTTTTCAGAAGTTGTTGGGCCAGCCCGGTGGCTTAGCGGTTAAGTGCGCAGCGCTCTGCTGCTGGCGGCCTGGGTTCGGATCCCGGGCGTGCACCGACACACCACTTCTCCGGCCATGCTGAGGCCGCGTCCCACATACAGTAACTAGAAGTATGTGCAACTATGACATACAACTATCTACTGGGGCTTTGGGGTAAAAAAATAAATAAATAAAATTATTTAAAGAAAAGAAGTTGTGCGATGGGAAGATGGTGTGATGAACTGTCACCAAATTCAGTGACTGTGTTTGGGATGACCTGACTCAAATATAGCCTGTGATATTTATCTCTCTATCCGTATCTGTAAACATGCTTATTACAGATATATACCAAAGGACAGGTATCAAGAGATTAACAGGGTTTATCTTGGGTGGCAGGGTTTTGTTTTTAGTTTTTGTGTGAGTCTTGTAAAAATCCTTTTCTCTGCATTGAACATGGATGACTTTTGTAATTAGAAAAAAAATCAATAAGTTTTATTTCTAAATGGAATAAGTAAATATACAGCACATATATAGTGACATGCATGACATTCACTTGACAGGTTTGGGGAAGCACCATGGGCAGGTAAGGCAATGTGACCCAAAGGGAGCAGAGCAGCCAGACTGACGGGGCCTGGCTCCCTGAAAATGGGAAGAAGCCACCACACCTGCTCAAATGTTACCCTGAGAGAGAATAAACTCTCACCTTGTTTAAGCCACTGTTATTTTGGGTCTCTGTTGCAAGCAGCTAAACCTATATCTAAATTATACAAATAATAAAAATTGCAGCAATAATATTTATTAAGTACTTATTATGTTCCAGGCACCATGTCTAAGTGCCTTATACTAGTCTTACATGACTCTTATAAAAAATACAACAGGGTAGACACTATTGTATCCCCATCTCACAGATGAAGAAACTGAGGCTCAGAGTGGCTGAATACCTTGCCAAGGTCATCCAACAGGTACGCAGTAGAGCTGAGATTTGAGCACAGGCAGGTGTCTCCAGAGCCCTTATCATTACCCAGGACACCATTAAACCCTGAGGCCATCCAGATGGTGGCCTGCCTCCCTGCTTACTTTCGGGCCAGCAGCTCCAACAGCTACGAAGGGCCACTGCCACTCTAACCTTGGCGAGAGAACCTGGGAGAAGTTATTGACTGAGGGAACAGGGCCTTCAGCATTGGGCTCAACTCTCAGCTTGCAAACTCCAAGAGCAGAGCTATGAGGCTTCCAAGATCCTAGACCAGAGTCTGAATCCCAGCTCTGTGCTGACATTATTATTCTGATGGGCAGGTCACTTCTCCTCTGTGAAGCTCAGTGTCTTCATCTTCAAAATGGGGATAACACCACTGCTAGGGACTGAACTGTGTCCCTCCAAAATTCATATGTGGAAGCTCTGACCCTTGATGTGATGGTATTAGGAGATGGGGCCTTTGGGAGGTGGTTAGGTTTAGGTGACATCATGACAGTAGGGTTCTCACGATGAGATTAGTGCCCTTATAAGAAAAGACCAGAGAGAGAGGGCGCCCTCTCTCTCTCACGTGCCTATGGTATTTTGTATAGCCCGAGCTGACTGATACAACCTACCTCCCAGGACTTCAGGGATCAATGTCCCTAAGTCAGAGCTTGGCCCATGGTGGGTGCTCCCTTCCTTTTACTTGGCATCTCACTCCAGAGAGCCACAAGAACTCACAGATAATCCACAGATTGAAAGGGCAAAAGCAAAAGAAAATGCCCTCTGAGTACAAATGGGAATTATTCATCATTAACCAGAAATCTCCATCCCTTGGCTGATCAAAGCTTCACCTGGCTTTCCTGCCTCTCTGGGCCCATCTTCCAATTTCCCCCCCAGGCCCCATCTCAACAACCCCTTCTACTTCCACTCTACACAACAGTTTTTCTAAACCACTGGCTATTTTATTTTATATTTCTACACTTGTTGTTCCTCCTAAGAATGCATTCCACCCTACCCACTATGTCCCTAGCAAACTCCTACTCATCCTTCAAACCCCAGTTCAGATGTCACTGCTCCTGGGACACCTTCCCTGCCCTACCTCCCACTGTGGTACGTCTATACCTTATATACATATCTATGGTAGCATTTTATCACAGTTATGGTAAGAATATTTACATACCTGTCTCCCTAAGCAGCCCATGAATTTTAAACTCAAGGTCTGTATTTATTTATCCCTGAACCCCCAGAAGCCTCACTCAGGAGTTACAGGGGGGCCCCATTAACAGAGGTCATCAGCCAAGTCCCTGCAGGTATAAGTTTCTACAGAGAAGCAAAAGCCATTCTAACATGAAAATATCCACTAATGAACTGAAAGGAGTCCCCAGACGAACACCCCTCCTTGTTTTTCACTAATATCTATCCCCATGCACTCTGTGCTGGGCTTCGTGGGGCAGATGCGCAGCAGAATGCGTGCAGGGCAAAGGTGTGGGATTTCACAGAAAGTGAGGTTGGATATCTGCACATAATACCATTGACAAAGGAGAGTCTGGAAGAGGGACCGAGAACAATCCAGGAAGAGAAACTCGACAAGGATGATCACAGGATCGATAGCTCCAGACAGAGTGATTTGAAGATGTAAGGATTAAAAGCATGTGGCAAAACTGAGGGAGCCTTCATCACTTCTGCCAAAGGGACCCCCTATATGCCCGCAATAGAAGACTAAAGCGATGTGAAGGACTGTCAGAAAAAAGTACCCCCAAAAAAATCTACACTTGATTCAATTCTGGTTCATTCTAAGAATCAGCATATAGCTTCAACTTTAACTTAAATTTTATAGATTATGAAAATGAATCTTATTTTTATGATTTTTGCTTTCAAATATGTGCATGCTCATTCTTTTTGCATTCTAAGAATCAGTGTACGATTCCAACTGTAGCCAAAATTTTGTAGATTATCAGACAAAATAATATTTTCATAATACTCTTAGTTTAGAAAAAAATCAAATCTATTTTCCAGTATGAACGAGAAAAGACTGGCTTCCCTTTTTTAGGATTTTTTTTTTTTAGGATAAATGTCTGCCAAGTTGAAGGATGATAAAAGGGCCAGCATCTTTTCCCCCACCAGTGCCGAGGCCCAGAACCCACTCTTCCAGGCTGGACCCCAGCCTGGAGCCTCAGTTTCCCCTGTGAGGTGTCGCACTGGTCCTGCGCAGTCAGATGCACCCAGGCCGCACCCCGGGGGCGCCCTGCAGAGGGAGGGAGACGCAAGGGCACGCACTTGTAGACGGCGCTGCCCTTCTTGGGGCTGTGCTGCGGCAGGAGGCTGTGGGAGTACTGGTGCACGCCCAGGTCGTACAGCGACGGGAAATCCTTGCCGCAGAGGTGGCAGCGGTAGCTCAGCTCCTCCTGGTGGCTCTTGATGTGCTCCAGAAACGCGTCGAGCTTCGGGAACGTCTGGGCACAGCTTTTGACCACACACTTGTACACCTGGAGGGAAGACGTGGGGCAGGTGAGTGGAGGCAGGAGAGCTGCCTGCACTGGCCCCCCGCCCTGTGGCACCACCCTGAACACTGCTGGTGGACCACCCGACCGCTCTCCCCCTGCTCCCCTGCTGCTGGAGCCCCAGTTTTATTTTGATTAGAGGGTCCTCTCCTCTCAGCCAGTCACAATGGCCTCATGACCCTTCCCTCAGGCTCTGTGTGGCCTGGGTATACTTAGAAAATTACCCAAACCTAGAAACACAGTGAAAAGATGACATTGTGTCCTTCCAGTGTCATGCTGGAGCAGTGGCTCTCCAGCTTGAGCGTGTACCACAGTAACAGATTGCTGGGCACCACCCCCAGAGCACCCGATTCAGCAGGTCCGGGCGGCCTGAACACTATGCACATCCTAACAAGTGCCCGTGATGCTGAAGCTGCTGGGCCGGGGACCTCACTTTGAGAACTGCTGTCCAACCAGCCTGCCCATGGTCATCTCACTCTCTGAGGGATGCAGCTTGTTCTGGCTATTTACCATTGATGAGGATCCAGACTCTAAAGTTAACCATTACTAACCGTAGAAAACTGATTGATGTAAACGACTTTTGTCAGGTAGAAAGGATAACTCCAAAGGTCACAGGTTGTGTTGCCCTGTAGGACATCAACCAGATTTGTATCTAACTTAGCAATCTTATTTCAGTATTCCTTTTTTCACTGACATAGTTGTATATAGGTATAAATATCAGTGTCTCATATCCTCTTTGAACTGGCTTTGTCATCCTTCCAATTCCCTCACTAATGAGTTATGTAAAATTCTGACTCACGTTCACTATGTTATTTGTATGAGAATTATGCTTTTAACATTTTTTTTTGATGTTTTAATGGTTTCTAACATTGTGAAATTTTGGGTTGTACATTTTTGTTTGTCCATCACCCCATATATGACTCCCTTCACCCCTTGTGCCCACCCCCCACCCCCACTGCCCGGGTAACCACAGTCCAGTTTTCTCTGTCCATGTGTTGGTTTATATTCCACATATGAGTGAGATCATACAGTGTTTGTCTTTCTCTTTCTGGCTTATTTCACTTAACATAATACCCTCCAGGCCCATCCATGTTGTTGCAAATGGGACGATTTTGTCTTTTTTTATGGCTGAGTAGTATTCCATTGTATATATATACCACATTTTCTTAATCCAATCGTCAGTCGAGGGACACTTAGGTTGCTTCCACTTCTTGGCTATGGTGAATAATGCTGCAATGAACATAGGGGTGCATAAGCCTCTTTGGATTGTTGATTTCAGGTGCGTTGGATAGATTCCCAGTAGTGGGATGGCTGGATCATAGGGCATCTCTATTTTTAATTCTTTAATTCTCCATACCGTTTTCCATAGAGGCTGCACCAATTTGCATTCCCACCAGCTGTGTATGAGGGTTCCTGTTTCTCCACATCCTCTCCAACATTTGTTGTTTTTTGTCTTGGTGATTATAGCCATTCTAACGGGCGTGAGGTGGTATCTTAGTGTTGTTTTGATTTGCATTTCCCTGATGATTAGTGATGTTGAGTATCTTTTCATGTGCCTATTGGCCATCTGTATATCTTCCTTGGAGAAGTGTCTGTTCATTTCCTCTGCCCATTTTTTGATCGGGTTGTTTGTTTTTTTGTTGTTCAATTGTGTGAGTTCTTTATATATTATGGAGATCAACCCCTTGTCAGATGTATGTTTTGCAAATATTCTCTCCCAGCTGGTTGGTTGTTTGTTCATCTTGATTCTGGTTTCATTTGTCTTATAAAAGCTCTTTAATCTGATAAAGTCCCACTTGTTTATTTTTTCTTTAGTTTCCCTAGTCTGGGTAGGCATGTCATCTGAAAAGATTCCTTTAAAACCAATGTCAAATAGTGTGTTGCCTATATTTTCTTCTATGAGTTTTATAGTTTCAGGTCTCACCTTCAGGTCTTTGATCCATTTTGAGTTAATTTTTGCGAATGGCGATAGCACATGGTCCACTTTCATTCTTTTGCATGTGGCTGTCCAGTTTTCCCAACACCATTTATTGAAGAGACTTTCCTTTCTCCATTGCATGTTCTTAGCACCTTTGTCGAAAATTAGCTGTCCGTATATGTGTGGTTTTATTTCTGGGCTTTCAATTCTGTTCCATTGATCTGTGTGTCTGTTTTTGTACCAGTACCATGCTGTTTTGATTACTATTGCTTTGTAGTATGTTTTGAAGTCAGGAATTGTGATGCCTCCTGCTTTGTTCTTTTTCTTTAGGATTTCTTTAGCTATTCGGGGTCTTTTGTTGCCCCATATAAATTTTAGTATTCTTTTTTCTATTTCTGTGAAGAATGTCATTGGGATTCTGATTGGGATTGCATTGAATCTGTAGATTGCTTTAGGTAATATAGACATTTTAACTAAGTTTATTCTTCCAATCCACGTGCATGGGATATCTTTCCATTTCTTTATGTCATCGTGGATTTCCCTCAATAATGTCTTGTAGTTCTCATTGTATAGGTCCTTCACCTCCTTGGTAAGATTTATTCCTAGGTATTTTATTCTTTTTGATGCAGTTGTAAATCGTATTATCTTTTTGAGCTCTCTTTCTGTTAGTTCATTATTAGCATATAGAAATGCAACTGATTTTTGTAGATTGATTTTGTACCCTGCAACTTTGCTGTAGTTGTTGATTGTTTCTAACAGTTTTTCAACAGATTCTTTAGGGTTTTCTATATATACAATCATGTCATCTGCAAATAGTGAGAGTTTCACTTCTTCGTTACCTATTTGGATTCCTTTTATTCCTTTTTCTTGCCTAATTGCTCTGGCCAAAACCTCCAGTACTATGTTGAACAGGAGTGGTGAGAGTGGGCAGCCCTGCCTCGTTCCTGTTCTCAGAGGAATGGCTTTCAGTCTTTCCCCGTTGAGTATGATGTTAGCTGTGGGTTTGTCATATATGGCCTTTATTATGTTGAGGTACTTTCCTTCTATTCCCATTCTATTGAGAGTTTTTATCATAAATGGATGTTGTATCTTGTCAAATGCCTTCTCTGCGTCTACTGAGACGATCATGTGGTTTTTATTCTTTGTTTTGTTGATGTGATGTATCACGTTGATTGATTTGCGGATGTTGAACCATCCCTGCGTCTCTGGTATAAATCCCACTTGATCATGGTGTATGATCTTTTTAATATATTGTTGTATTCGGTTTGCCAATATTTTGTTGAGGATTTTTGCATCAATGTTCATCAGCGATATTGGCCTGTAATTTTCTTTCTTTGTATTGTCTTTGTCTGGTTTTGGTATCAGGGTGATGTTGGCCTCATAGAATGATTCAGGAAGTGTTCCATCTTCCTCTATTTTTTGGAATAGTTTGAGGAGGATGGGTATTAAATCTTCTTTGAATGTTTGGTAAAATTCACTGGAGAAGCCATCTGGTCCTGGACTTTTATTTTTTGGGAGGTTTTTGATTACTATTTCAATCTCTTTACTTGTTATTGGTCTATTCAGATTCTCCATTTCTTCTTGGTTCAATTTTGGGAGGTTGTATAAGTCTAAGAATTTATCCATTTCTTCTAGATTGTCCAATTTGTTGGCATATAATTTCTCATAGTATTCTCTTATAATCCTCTGTATTTCCATGGTATCCGTTGTAATTTCTCCTTTTTCATTTCTAATTTTATTTACTTGAGCCTTTTCTCTTTTTTTCTTAGTAAGCCTGGCTAAGGGTTTGTCTATTTTGTTTATCTTCTCGAAGAACCAACTCTTTGTTTCATTAATCCTTTCTACTGTTTTTTTGGTCTCAATATCATTTATTTCTGCTCTGATTTTTATTATTTCTCTCCTTCTGCTGGCTTTGGGCTTTGTTTGTTCTTCTTTTTCTAGTTCTGTTAGGTGTAATTTAAGGTTGCCTATTAGGGATTTTTCTTGTTTGTTAAGGTGGGCTTGTATCGCTATGAGTTTCCCTCTCAGGACCGCTTTTGCTGCATCCCATATGGTTTGATATGGCATGTTATCATTTTTGTTTGTTTCCAGATAGTTTTTGATTTCTCCTTTAATTTCATCAATGATCCATTGGTTGTTCAGTAGCATGTTGTTTAATCTCCACATTTTTGTCACTTTCCCAGTTTTTTTTTCCTGGTTCATTTCCAGTTTCATAGCCTTATGGTCTGAAAAGATGCTTGTTATGATTTCAATCTTCTTAAATTTATTGAGGCTTGCTTTGTTTCCCAACATATGGTCTATCCTAGAGAATGTTCCATGCGCGCTTGAGAAGAATGTGTAGTCAGCTGTTTTTGGGTGGAGTGCTCTGTATATGTCTACTAGGTCCATCTCGTCCAGTTTTTCATTTAAGTCTAATATTTCTTTATTAACTTTTTGTCTGGATGATCTATCCATTGCTGTAAGTGGGGTGTTAAGATCCCCTACTATTATTGTGTTGTTGTTGATTTCTCCTTTTAGGTTTGTTAATAGTTGTTTTATGTACATTGGTGCTCCTATGTTGGGTGCATATATATTTATAAGTGATATGTCTTCTTGATGGAGTGTCCCTTTTATCATTATATATTTCCCTTCTTTGTCTTTCTTAACCTGTTTTATCTTGAAGTCTACTTTGTCTGATATGAGTATGGCAACACCTGCTTTCTTTTGTTTGCCATTAGCTTGGAGTATTGTCTTCCATCCTTTCACTCTGAGCCTGTGCTTGTCTTTAGTGCTAAGATGTGTTTCCTGAAGGCAGCATATTGTTGGGTCTTGCTTTTTAATCCATCCTGCCACTCTGTATCTTTTGATTGGAGAGTTCAATCCATTTACATTTAGGGTAATTATTGAAATATGAGGGCTGAATGTTGCTGTTTTGTCACTTATTTTCTGGTTCTTTTGCATTTCCTTTGTTTCTTGTCCCATTTGTTTTGGACTGCCAATTCAGTCTGGTTGTTCTGTCTTATGATTCTTCTAGTTTTCTCTTTGTTTATCCTATGTGGTTTTAATTTGATTATTTGTTTAGTGGTTACCTTGAGGTTTGGGCAAAAAATCTTGTGTATGAGATAGTCCATTATCTGATAGCCTCCTATTTCCTTATACTAAGTCAATTCAGTCACTTTCCTCTTCCCCTTCTAAGTTGCTCTTGTTATACCTTATTCTATCTTGTGTTGTGGCTGTGTGTTTACAGTGATGAGGTTAAATTTATTTTTGGTGAATTTCTTCCTTTGATCTTTGAGTTTAGTATTTAAGTGGTTGCTAACCTATTCCGGTAAAGATCTACTATTTCTCTGATTTTGTCTACCTACTTTTCTCCTTACTCCAAGCTTTGTGTTCCCTTTCTCTTCTTTTTTTCAGGCCTGAGGGCCTTCTTGAGTATTTCTTGTAGTGGGGGTCTCGTGGCCATGAACTCCCTTAGGTTTTGTTTATCTGGGAGAGTTACTATTTCTCCATCATATTTGAAGGATATTTTTGCTGGATAGAGTATTCTTGGCTGAAAGTTTTTGTCTTTTAGTATTTTGAATATATCATTCCAGTCTCTTCTAGCCTGAAAAGTTTCTGTTGAGAAATCCGCTGAGAGCCTGATGGGAGTTCCTTTGTACGTTATTTTTTGTTTTTGTCTAGCTGCCCTTAATATTGTTTCTTTGTCGTTGACCCTGGCTAGCCTTACCACTAGGTGTCGTGGTGAAGGCCTTTGTCTGTTAATATATATAGGCGTCCTGTTGGCTTCGCTTACTGGTATTTCCTGCTCCTTCCCCAGATTTGGGAAATTTTCAGCTATTATTTCCTTGAATAGGCTCTCTGTTCCTCTTTCCCTCTCCTCTCCCTCAGGAATACCTATAATTCTTATGTTACATTTTCTAATAGAGTCAGATATTTCTCGGAGTCTTTCTTCATTTCTTTTTAGTTTTAGTTCTCTCTCTTCTTCCATCTGGAGTATATCTGTATTCCTATCCTCTAAAGTACTAATTCTTTCCTCCATATTGTCAGCTCTGTTCTTTAAAGATTCCAGATTCTCCTTTATCTCCTCCATTGTGTTCTTCATCTCCATCAGCACTGATTGGTTTTTCTTTATGATTTCAATCTCTTTTGTGAAGAAACTCCTAATCTCATTTAATTGTTTGTCTGTGTTGTCTCGTATTTCGTTGAGTGTTTTTATGATAGCTATTTTGAAATCTCTGTCATTTAGTTTATGGATTTCTGTGTCTTCGGGGTTGATTTCTGGGTGCTTGTCATTTTGTTTCTGGTCTGGTGATTTCATATATTTTTGCATTGTGGTTCCTGTGTTGGTTTTGATTTTCCTCATCCTGGAAGTTTCTGGTTGCAATTTCCACCTGCCGCCACTGTCTGGTGGTAAAGGGCTGTGTAGTCTAAGCCCCCTGCGCTCTGCCCCAGTTTTTCTGCTGCGATCCGCAGTTTTGTTTTGTTTTGTTTTGTTTTTTTCCCCACTGCGATCCACGGGTCCAGTCCAGTTTGTTCAGGTCTGCCTCGGATCGCTAGGTCTGGTCGAGCTGCAGACTCCGGGTTGCGGGGAGGGGGGAGCTCTCTCTTTTGCCCTCTGGGTCCCTGACGTGGGAGGCTTCTCGTTTGCCCCTCTTTATCCGCTCTCTGGGGTGCTCAGATTTGATGGTAGCCCTGTGGCTCCTCTGAGCCCTCTGTGCGGGAGTTTGCCACTGGCTGAGAGAGCCCGAAGAGCTACAGTTTCCCGCCGAGGGCCGCCCCTCCCCCCTCTCTGGGAGCCGCGCGGACCGGGATCGCTGATCTGATGGGGAGGGAGCGGAGTTCTCCTTACCTCTCCCCACTTCCTCCGGGGGCCCAGCACGTTCCGCTCTCAGATGTGCGGCAGTGTGGATCCCTCCACTCTAGGTTTTCACTGTCTGGGATTCCGTTGTTGGTCTGTGGCTGTTACTTTTGTTGTATCTTGTGGGGGAAGAATTCACGGGAAAGCTCACTCCGCCATGATGCTGACGTCACTCTCATGCTTTTAACATTTTGAAAATTATACTTTGACAAGTGATACACACTCCTGGTTGCCTACACGATTCCACACGTTCCTTCTTCCTAACAAAGTGAACCCTGATTTGCTCAGGGTGGCAACATGCCCAGTTAAAACACTTGATCCTCCTGGCTCCCTTGCATCTAGTGTCAGCCACATGACTCCTTTCTTGCCAATGATATAGAGGTAGTAGTCTTTAAGGAAGGCATCACTCCCAGAACAAAAAGGCAAAAGCTTCCTGGGAGAAATCCCCTCTGCTTTTTGCATTTGTCCTGACTGGAATACAGATGTGATGGCTAGAGATATAGTAGCCATCCTGCAACCTTGAGAGCTACTTGCTAAGGATGGCAGAACAGAAGCCAGAAGAAGCCTGAGTCCATGATGACACACCGGACCTGCTACAAAAGCGCAACACTGCCTACTTACGGACTTCTTGTGAAAGAAATAAAACTCTAACTAATAAGCCAGTTTTATACTATTTGCAGCAAAATATATATTCCTAAATGATAGGGCACCTGCACTGGCTCTGACCCATGAGACAGCCACAGAGGGCTTCTGGGAAGGTTTCCTTACTTCTAAAAACGACACAGAGGGTGGCCCTGCAGCCTAGTGGTTAAGTTTGGCCTGCTCCGCTTTGGCAGCCCGGGTTCGGTTCCCAGTGTGGACTTACACCACTTGGCAGCAGCCATGCTGTGGCAATGACCCACATATAAAATAGAGGAAGAGTGGCAGAGATCTTAGCTCAGGGAGAATCTTCCTCAGCCAAAAAAAAAAAAAAAAGACACAGAAAAGATAACCCCCTTTTGCTCATGGATAATACTGTGTCTAGACTGCTGCCTAGAAAGAGTGACCACCACCCCAGGACCACAGGTGAGCCATCAGCAGAGGACAAGGCCACACCTGAGATGGCGGAGACAAGAGCTGGAAAGACACAGGGTCCTTGATGCTGGGCTGAGTCAACTGACTACCTCAGGCCCAGAGCTGCCCTATCTTGAGTTTTCTTCTTCTGTGAGAAGACAAACTTCCGAATTGTTTAAGCTAGCCTGAGTCAAAGTTTTCTGTGATTTTCCCCAAGGATATCCTAACTTAATTCCATCAGTGCCCCTGCTATGAATCTATTATAAGGAAAAAGTCAGAGATGTGGACAAAGATTTGACTGCAATGATGCTCACCATAGTTTTGTTTATAATAGCAAAACTCAGAAAATCACCTAAATTTTCAACAATAGGGGATTTTTTAAACAGGTAGCCATTAAAAATTATGTTTTTTAAAGCAACAGAGACATGAGAAAATGCTCAGAATATAAAATTAGGTTAAAAAATAGAAAGCACAAATCTCAAAAAAGAATTTACGCTGAGTGAAAGAAAGCCAATCTCAAAAGGCCACATACTGGATGATTCCATTTATACGACATTCTCAAAATGATAAACTTGTAAAGATGGAGAACAGATTAGTGGTTTCCAGAGGCTAAGTATGTTGATGGTGCGGGAGGGTGGGTGTGACTAATAAGGGGCAGCATGAGGGACCATGATTGCAGTGGTGGCTCCACAAATCCACACAGGTGATAAAATGACGTAAAACCACACATGCACTTTATACCAAGGTCAGTGTCCTGGTTTTGGTATTGAGCTATAGTTAGGTAAAATGTAACCATTGAGGGAAACTGATCGAATGGTATAAGGAACCTCTCTGTACCATCTTTGCAACTTCCTGTGAATCTATAATTCTTTCAAAATAAAAAGTTAATAAAAAAGCTATCTCAAAAACAAAGCACAATTTAGAATTATGTGTGTATACAGATCCCAATTAGAATTTAAAGAAAAACACAGAAACTCCACAAAAGATACTAGATTTTGTGCTGCATTATTGGGAGGACACATTGCAAGGTGGTTAATGACGTGGGGTCTGGAATCAAACAAATGTGGCTTTGAACCCTGACTCAGTCACTTCCTGGCAGTGTGACTGCAGAGGGGTCATTTCACCCCTCTGAGCCTCAGTTTCTTCATCTGGATATACTGAAAATGCCTATCTCTAAGGTTGTTATGAGGATTAAATAAAATATTGAATGTAAAGCACTTAGCAGGGCGCCAGGCATATAATAAATAACAAATGTTAACCTATACATTCCCTAGACTTTTCTTTTTTTTTTTTTTTTGTGAGGAAGATTAGCACTGAGCTAACATCTGTTGCCAATCCTCCTCTTTTTGCTGAGGAAGATTGGCCCTGGGCTAACATCAGTGCCCATCTTCCTCTACTTTATATGTGGGACACCTGCCACAGCATGGCTTGATAAGCAGTGTGCAGGTCCATGCCCAAGATCTGAACCCGTGAATCTCAGGCCACTGAAGTGTAGTGCGTGAACTTAACCACTACGCCACTGGGCCGGCCCTTTAGACTTTTCTGAATTTTTTAATTTTATATTGGGTATATGATACATTTATAAGGAGAAAAAAAATAACAATAAATGTTATTGTAAAAAATAAAGAGTGGAATAGAGTTACCATATAGCCAGCAATTCCACTTTAAGGTTTATACCCAAGGAATTGAAAACATATGTTCCTACAAAAACCTGTACATGAACGTCCATAATAGCATCATTTACGATAGCCAAAAACAGAAACAACCCAAATGTCTATTAACTGATGAAAGGATAAACAAAATGTGCTATATCCATACAATGGAATACTATTCTGCCATAAAAAGGAATAAAGTACTGATACATGCTACAACATGGATGAACCTTAAAAATATTACATCAAAAGGCCATATACAGTATGATTCCATTTATATTAAATGTCCAGTATAAGCAAATCCATAGAAACAGAAAATAGATTTGTGGTTATCAGGCTGGGGGCAGGGGGGAGTGACTCCTAACAGGTACCGGGTTTCTTTTTGAGGTGATGAAAATGTTCTAGAATTAGATAGTGGTGATGGCTGCACAACCTTATGAATATACTAAAAACCACTTAAATGTACACTTTAAAAGGGGTGAATTTTATGGTATGTGAATTATATCTCAATTAAAAAAAAAAGACTGTAGTCCTAAATCCCCATAGGTAGGTTTTTAGACATTAGATCTTCTCAGAGTATTAAGAATTTTTCCTGCGTCTCATTCCTTCATTAGATGACCCTCGAGAGATGGGCTTCCTCCCCTAGGCTAGCACTACAGTGGACCAGTAAGCTGGCCCCACCCAGGCAGAATAAAGGCGGAAGGTTGGCCCATCATGGGTGGTTAGATGGTAGCTCAGAGCAACTGAGGGCCACTCCTGTCCCTTCCCAGGCCGTGTTCAAGACCTCGGCACCAGCCAAGGCTCATGACTAGGGTGGCTGTGGCCCCCTCGCTGCCCGCCACCCACCTACCTGCTCGTCCTTATGCTGGGTCATGTGGGACTTGAGCTGGAAGTAGGTGCTGAACTTGCTGGGGCAGAACTGGCACAGGTAGGAGCTATCGATGAGGACCACCTGCTTGGCCTCCAGCTTGTCCCCCTCATCCTCGCCCGCTGTGGGCAAGGCCTGGGGCTGCGGGGCGCTTGGTAGGGGCGGGCCCAACTCTGTGGGGAAAGTCAGGGAGGGGAGGCAGTGAGAAGGACAGAGGAAGAGTCAGGACAGAGAGCCACGCCGTTCGGGAAGGATCCACGGAGCCCCTCCTGCGTGCTCCGCCGCGTTCACCCCCACCCAGCTCAGACCTGATGTCGGACACTGTACTCAAGACACTGCACTCACATTCAGCTGGTGTGAACTGATACAGCCATTCCAGGTGCTAAAATACCGAAATACTTACATTCCGACTGATGAAAAGCTATTGTCTCAAGTCTCCCCTCCCTGGCCTTCCCCTCGGACACTCCAGATCTTTCCACGGTTGTTAAAAATCCTGAACGCCACTTCTAGCTGTATTCACCAGGCCTCCCCAGCTCCTTGTTCGAATTACAATCATTTGTTTCGTTGCTCTTCCCTCACACTCCCTGAGGACAGCGGCCTGGCACGTAGTAGGCCTCCATAAATGTTTGCGAAATGGTTGAACCCTTGGTGCTAAGTGCTGCAGGAGTTTCGAAAGAAATGGAAGAAATGGTTTCTTCTCCAAGGAACTCACAAAAACTCAGAGGGCACACACAGAATGGCTAAACACACGGCAGGACTAGTTCCAACAGGGGGCTCATATAGAAGTGGCCATATGTTGCTTATGCAGCAAAACACTCCCTTCCTTAGCATGTATGTGACAGGCGTTGCTCACCTATGGGGCTGCCCAGGAAGGCCCCGGCCTTACACTGTCCAGCAGAGTGGCCACGAGCCACACGTGGTGACTCAGAACTCAAAATACAGCCAGTCCAAATCCAGATGTGCCATAAATGGAAAGATATCCTAGATTTCAGAAACTTAGCACAAAAAAAGAATGTAAAATATCTCATTAATAATTTCTTCATATTACATGTTAAAATTATAATATTAATATATAGCATTAAATATATGATTAACATTAATTTCACCCTTTTTTTTTTTTTACTGTTTTTATGTAGCTATTAGGAAATTTTAAACTGTATATGTTGCTCATATTATAATTTTGTTGGACAGCGCTGCTCTAGGCCTAGAAGTCCTCAACTCCCATGCAGGAGAGGAATTAAACCACTATCAGGGACAGGATCATTAGCTCAGGGGCAAGTGATGGTCCAGATGACAACCCTACAAACTATAAAGGGTTTTGGAGACCATCTGCCCACAAAGGCCAAATAGGTTTTTCTGATGAACTGATGGTGACTGCCTAGATTGATAAATTGAAAATAGATTTTGAGGCAAGATGCAGGCTCAGCAAAAAAGACAGGTGATTGATTAGTGATGTCTGTCATGGGTATAGTATTAGAATAATGCCACACATATTAGATATTTGTCATTCCTCCTTTCATCTTATGCCCCATTTGGTAGATAAAGTAGACTGAATCTCAGAGAGGTCAAGGAAGTTGCCCAAGGTCACAGAGCCAGCAATAAAACTCGTGAAACTGCAGAGGAGAGGTGTGGAGAGAGTGGCATTCCCCATTTCCACCCACCTGTGCTCTCCTCGTCCTCCTGCCTGCTGGGGTTCAGGGCCATGACCTGTACAGTCACAGAGTTGCGAGAGACGGTGCCACCACTGCGCCCCGGAGGCCACACCTTGTGAGTCTGCATGTGTTTCTTGACGTTAGACTTCTGGGCAAAGGCACGGCCACATGCAATGCACTGGAAGGGCTTCTCACCAGTGTGGCTGTGGGAACAAGGCTTGTTAGCACCCTCGAGTAGGAATGGAGATGTGACCATAGCCCAGGAGCTCATGACACCAGGAAGTCCCAGACAGAGCATCCAGATGCTGCTGGCCACCATTCTGACACCATAAGGACAAGACCTCTTGCTGAGGCAGGCAGACCAGAGACAGAAAGACCCTGTGCTCTTGGTAACATTACTGAGCTGCTGAATCAACCAGCCCTAGAGCTGACCTTGTCTATGGCCATCTCATACTCTGAGATAGAACATTTCCTAATTGTTTAAGCTCATTTAAAGAGATATTTCTATTATCTGAAGGAGAAAACATCCTAACTGTTGCAGCACAGTGCTTGTACCATTATTTAATACTTTCCTTCAAATCAATTCTGGTTTTTTTGTTTTGTTTTATTTTGATTTTCTGAGGAAGATTCGCCCTGAGCTAACATCTGTTGCCAATCTTCCTCTTTTTTTGCTTGAGGAAGATTAGCCCTGAGCTAAGATCTGTGCCGGTCTTCCTCTACTTTGTATGTGGGTCACTGCCACAACATGGCTGACAAGTGTTGTAGGTCCGTACCTAGGCTCTGAACCTGCGAACTCCAGCTGCCGACGTAGAGTGCACGAACTTAACCGCTATACCAGGGGGCTGGCCCCTTAATTCTGTTTTAAAACTTAACATACTTTAAAATGAAGCTTCTTATTGTATGTGGAAAACCACTTGTCATAAACACAAAGTACCCAAAAAATGTAATAATTTATAAAATAATAGTATTACGATCCAGAGCTGCACTATCCAATAAGGTAGACACCACATGGAGGTCACATGGACTATTTAAATGTAAATTTATTAAAATAAAATAAAATGAAAAACTCAGTTTCTCAATCATACTAGCCACACTTCAAGTACTCAATAGCCATGTATAGTTAGTGGCTACCCTATTGGACAATGCCATTTGGGGGCATTTTCATCTCTGCAGAAAGTTCTGTGGGACAGCACTAGTGTAGACCAGTGGTCCTCAACCGAGATCGATTCTGCCCTCTCGGGGACATACGGCGATGTCTGGAGACATTTTGGTTGTCACAGCTGAGGGAGGAGGGGTGCTATCAGCATCTAATGGTTAGAGGTCCGGGATGCTGCTAAACATTCTACCAGGCACAGGTCAGGCCCCCCAGGAAGGAATAATGTGATCCGAAATGCCAACGGTGCCCAGGTTGAGAAACCCTGGTCTAGAGAAAAGCCACTGCCTGCTGCAGTCAGAATATGAGTCTTTCCCTCTCTTTTCTCTCTCTCTGTCCCTGGTCCCCCACTCTCCCTCCCCCCCACCCCCCATAAAAGACGAGCAAGCCTGTGAGAGCTGTTAAGAGCGACTAGCACCAAAATGAGGCTTTCTCCTGTGAGTCTCCAAGGACTGAAAGAAATTGAAGAGAATAACATGCTCACTATATCTTTCAGAACTTTTCAACACGACATCCACAAACCACCTAAAACCACATCACGTACCAATGTACGCCACTCTGTGAGAAACCCTGGACAAGTCCACCCTCCACTTCACGAGGGGAAACCTGAGGCCCACAGGGGCTCCTTGCATGTTCTCGGGACAGGCGGTATCACAGTTAGTCCCGAGTGAGCAGAGAGCTCGCAGAGTCACATGCCCAGAGCATGGCAGCCCTTGAGGTCAGCCCTTTCTGCAGAGGTGAGGACTGAGGCACCCCTTACAAGGCACCCCTTGTAAGGCAGGCCTTACAAGCCTGCAAAGCCCCCATCAGTTCAAGTGCATTTCTCCCCACCCCTCGCCCTGCTCAGACCTTCCCCATCATAGTGGGCAGGCCCCACAGCTTTCACAGATCCCATCACTGCTCCTGAAAGACAAGAGGAAAAACCCTCCTGACCTGGACAGGAGGTCTGAGAATCATGACAGGACAGATGGGGCCTTGATCACCACTTGAGCCAGGAAGCTGAGAAGGGAGCCTTGCTTCACTGTGGATGGCCCCCCAGCAAGGGCTGCCCAGAGCCACCTGCCCCACCATGTCTGGGTACCTTCGAATGTGCTGCTGCAGGTCAAAGTTTTTGGTGAAAGACTTGTCACAGTACGAGCACTTGAGTTTCTGAGCCTTTGGCTTCCCCGCAGCTGAAAGACAAGGTGTGAGGAGGGGGTCGTGAGGCCAGGGTACAAGTGAGGGCGCCGAGGGCAGCCGCCAGGCACTCCACCGCCTGGACCTGGGACCAGACAGCCCAGACCCTAGGAGTCTACACCCAGGGACAGGCAGGGGAGGAAGCCCAGGGAAGTCTCTCACAGTGCCCAGGGGAGGAGAACCAGGACATGCTCCGGCTGGGAGAGTAAGGCAAGCTCCTCAAAGGCTGCCCTCTGCGCTGGGATAAATGCAGCCTCCCTGCTGCGGCCCAGAGGGCTCTGCACCCTCTGCTTCCTGCCAACTCCATCATTCTCTCTACTCAGCTGCAGTGCCACTTGCTAACCCTGAAAGACCTCAAACACGGTCCCCCTCGGGACCTCTGAACCTGCTGTTCCCCCCTGCCTGGCCTGGCCCTCACATATCCACAAGGCTGTTTCCTTCTCATCCCAAGACGGATAGGGAGCATCATTTTCCAGCCTGTCCCCAGTATTCTCAATCATAGGACCCTGTTAATCTCCTCCCTAGAATAACTCCTAAATATTGATTTATTCCGTCTGTCTGTCCCATTAAACTGTGAGTAACTAAGGGTAGGAAAGTCATGGACCAAGACGCTGGATCCAGTGTCTGACACTGAGCCTGGCACACAGATGCTCAACAGTACGTGTGAAAGGAAGGAAGCCTGACCAGAAAGCCCCTGAAAAGTTCTCGATTTCTCTGCCCTTCCCCACTACCACCACTTTCTGGCACTGCCCCCACCCCCATACTTAGCATCTCTGAAAGGCTGCTTGCCTGCCTAATATGCACTCTCCCCTTCTCCTTTCTTCACAAATCCCCTAAATAATGGGAACATCAATGTTCCTGATTAAAAGAGACGTTTCCCAGCTTCCTTTGCAGCTAGATATGGTCATATGACTAAGTTTTGACCAATGAGATGTAAGCAAAAGTATACAGAACTTCTGGAAGCTGGGACACACTCCTTTTCTCCTTCTTACTGCCCAGAATATGAAATTGATGACTGGAGCTCCAGCAGCCATCTTACACGATGAGGCATCCTAACAACAGAAGCCATGCTCTAGGGGTGGCAGAACAGCAAGACAGAAGAAATGTGGATGACTGGTGACCAGACAGGCATAGGATCTCCAGACTGTCTACCTCTGGTCTTGTTTTGAACAGAAGAAAAACAAAATTCTATCATTTTGAAGTCACTCTTATTTTGGATTTTCCATCACATGCAACCAAACTTAATCCGAACCATCATAAAAGAGAAGACCAGAACTAAACAGCCTGTGGCTAGGCCAATACTGTGGAAAAGATGCCCATGGCAGGTTGCTGGCCCACCTTCTGGGAGTCCACTGGCACCTTTGACCCGTCGGGTCTTCAGTGCTGGCGGGGAGTCAAAGGTGGCCACTGTGCCCCCGGTGGCGCTGGTCATGGGGGCAGCAGGGTTTGGTCCTTTCGGTTTGAATCCCTGTTTTCCGGGGCTGTACACCGGGGGCGTGGGGTACACTGGAGCCTCCACACACTGGTTCGGCACCTAGAAGGACAGCACAGTCAGGGAGAGAGCCCTGAGAAGGGCAAGGAAGAGCTGCCCCAGCCAGGGGTACCCTCACGGTGGCCCTGGCTTATGTCGGCCACTCCCCACCTACATCCCCATCCTAACTCCCCCACAGCTCAGTCACCCCAGCACTGTCAAGAGTCCTTAGAACTTGAGGAAGCCAGCAGGCTAGAAGCAGCCTGTCTGGGTTCAAATCCTGACTGCCACTTACCACCTAAGTGACCTTGGGCAAGCCTTTTAACTTCGGTCTCAGCCTCCACATCTATAAAATGTGGCCAATCACCGTATCCCTCTCGCTGGGTTGTTGTGACGATTAAATCAGTTAACGTGTAGAGAGCTTAGAACAGTGCCTGGCACAGAGTAAGCACTCAACAAACATCAGCTGTTGTTATCGCCATTACTATTGCTGTTAGTTGTAGTCTGTTAGCACAGGAGAACCAGGAAGTCAGGAGGGTCTGTGCCCTCACTAGTGACTCCACCTGACGCCACAACAGCAGGCATCCTGCAACTGAGAATTGACAAGGCAGCCACAAGAAATGACCGAATGAATTCTCAGCCACTCAAATTCAGTTGACACTAAGCTTATATCGTGACACTGGGGCACTGTGAAGACTCGATTTATTCATCCACCTGTTCATGATTCATTGGTCTTCCCAGACTAGCCTATCCACGATTTCGCTTCCTATCCTTCTCTGCTTTATTTTTCTCCTTAGACTTCTCATTAGCTAATAAATTATGTATTTTACTTTCTTATCTTGTCTATTATCTGCCTGGTTCCACTTTTGTTTACTGCCCCACTCCAGGCCTAGAGCAATGCTTGGCAGAGTGGGTACTCAGTCAGTATTTGTTGAATGAATGAGTTCAGTTATACACGTACTGGGCATCTGATATGGCACCCGTAGGTGCTTCTGCCAAATCGTGTCTGGGCACCATTTCTACACCCTTCCATGATCTCTCTGAAATGCAGGGGTGGGAAGCTTGGAACCATATGCCCAGATTCCCTTGCCAGCATGGTTCTGAACACAGATAGATTCTGCCCATGAGAAGCATCTGCATGAGATCCGGAAGGCAGAAGGGAGGTAGAAGCTGTTCTCCGGCAGCCATGGAGGGAGACAGATGGGTTTGCAGTCATGAGTTCTGGAGGGGCTGGCTGAACTCTACATTCCCCTCCTGACCAGCAGCCGGAGGACAGCAGGGAAGCTAGAACATCAGCAACAGAATCCTACAGTCTCCTCACCTCTGGGCGCAGGAGCAGTGTCCTGGCTCTCCAGGTCAAGCTACGACAGCGAACCTGAAAACCAGGGGAGCCTGCCAACCCTGCCTTTTGCTCCCCTAGCCCTTCCATAACTTTGTAAGCACCTAACTTCCTGTATTAAATCCCTCTGCCAGAAATACCTAGAGTGGTCTCTATTTTCCTGACTGATACAGCACTCAATAAATATTTGTCACATGCATGAATTCACCTGTCATTCAAAGTCATTTCTGAGCAATTATGTGACTGCAATTACCCTCGTCAGCTCTGCAAGGGGAGTTCCCATTTTAGAGGGAAGGAAACTGAGGTCAGAGGGCCCTATCTCAGATACCTATTACAGGTGTCTCGCAGGGCAGGTACTCTGCTAGGACACAAAGCCCAAGACAACTCAGGCTCTGCCCTCAAAGAGGACCCTCATCCACGTGGAAAAGAAACAACGGCAGCTCCCCCTGTGTTGGTCCTCTCTGCCTACCAGGCCACCAGCGTCCTCTCAGCATCTCACTAACTTCATTTTTTTCTAATTCAATGAAGTCTTTAGGGAAGCTTGCTTTATTCTCCCAGGCCAGGGCAAATCCCCTCACAGGATCTCATAACATCACGCAGTTGGTGGTGGGATTTTCCCACTGGTCTGGTTCTCCTCACATAGAGATGCCACCTGACATGGGATGTTTGTATAGCCAGATTCTAGGGTGAGTCAGGGTTAATGTGACCACAAGTGCAGGTGTCTGGGAAGGTTCTATGAACTCTTAGCGCCTTGAGAGTAGACTGTAGCTCAGAACTCCTCAGCTGGGAATTAGTATGGTGCATATGGCACACTGATTGCATAACGGCCTCAATTCTATACTTCTCCCCATACCCACGCCCTTGGCAGTGTGACTTGACAGCTTTTCCCATCAAGAGGAGGAGTCTATTTCCCTACTCCTTAAATCTAAGCTGGCCTTGTGACCTGCTTTGACCAAGAAAAGTAACACTGTGTCACTTACAAGTCTAAGCCTCAAGAGGCCTTGAGCATTTCTGCTCGCATTACTGCACCTCCAGCACTGCTGCAAGAATACACCTGGCTAACCTGCTGGAGGATGAGATGCGTGGAGCAGAGCAGGGTCACCCCACTTGACCCGCCCCAGACCATCCTAGAGCAGCCGACAGCCAACTATCTCCAGACACACAGGAGAGCCCAACCAAGACAGCAGTTGCCAAGCTGGCATCGTAGACATGAGGACATAAACACTTTTTGCTATATATCACGGAGGTTTTGTGGATATTTCTTACACAGCCATAGCTAACCAATATACCTAGCTTGTTAAAAAATATAAGAGACACTCACATAGATAATTTTTTGGAATCCTCTCCCCAAAAAGCAAGTATTCTCCGACCGAGCACTCCCTGAGGGCAGCTTGTATTTCTGCAACAAACTCCACTGCCTACCACCTTCTCCCGGTTTACATTTTACATTTACAGGCTTGACGGCTTGACTGAAGTCCTTCTCTCTGATGATGTGGCACACTCCCTGATGTGGTTTTGCCCCCATGGTATCTCAGCACGGTGTCTAGCACACAGTTGGTGCTCATGGAAGGTTCAGGTTACCCACGATGACCACGACCAGCTTCTTCCCCTCCACCTCCGTCCCCCACCTCTGCTCACCTCCAGGGGTGGGTAGGGCTGCATTCCCAGCGCCTGGATCTCCACCGTCCCACTCCCAGCCAGGGGTGCCGTGGCACTGTACACCTCCACCACGCCATTCCCACCAGGGTTGGGACGCCCGGGGGGGCCCAGGCTCTGGGGTGGGGGTGGCTGAGGCTGGGGGGGTGGGGGTGGGGGCAGTGGTGGAGGCGGTGGAGGAGGTGGTGGAGGCTGGGTGAGGTAGCTGGGCGCGGAATGCATGTTCAGGTTGCTCTGAAATCAGAAGAGAAAATTAAAGTGATCATAGCCTCTTGATACCAGCTGTCTTGTTTATCAAAGAGGAAGGACATTTGCCTTAGCCAGCCACATGGCAGAAACAGCCCCTCACAAGGTAGCTCAGAGGATGGGGCTGAGAGAGGACACGGGAGCAAAGGCCTGGGAGAATTCAGAGGCATCAGCCTGGTGCTGCTACCCCTTTTCTCTACGAAAGTCAGCAACAATGGCCCAAGTGGACAGGTAAGAGTTCATACAGCAGGCCTGATGCTGTCTTTTGAAGGGCCTGCTTATAGGACGGGCATCTGAGAACCTGCCTTGTGGAAGATTCCCTATGACAATAAGGCTGTCTTGCTCACCTGGGGCACTGACCATACTGCACCAGGTCACCTAGATTGTCTGTACAAACAATGTGATTTATGGTGAACACCTCCTTCCCATCTGGGAGTCTGGAATTTTGGTCATTGCGGCTGGATACCTACACGACCAATCCCAAATGAAAGCCCTGGCCTGGGCGTGTCAGGTGTGCTTCCCTGGGCAGAAACACTCCACACATATTGCTGTTCTTCACTGCTGGAGGAAGAAGTATGTTTTGTGCAGCCTCTCCCTGCTTCCTCAATGGGAAGAACTTTGCAAACTTGCACCTGGATTCCTCCAGAATCTGGCTGAGGTGTCTTTTTCCCTTGCTGATCCTGCTGTATATCGTTTTGCTGTAATAAACCACAGCCATAAGTAGAAGTATCCTGCGTCCTGGGAGTCTTTCTAGAGAATCACCGAATGTGTGGGTGGCTGTGGATCCCTGAAACACAGCCAGTAACTTCTAGAAATTTACTCTACAAAAATAATCAAGCAGGTGGGCAAAGATATCTGTACATAGATGGTTATTCCAGTAGCTTTTATAACAGTAAAAAATGGCAATGACCTACATATCCTTAAATAGAAGCCTGACTAAAATGAGGATGATCCATCTACACAATGGAATCCTTTGTGGATGTTAAAAGGATGATGCTGATCAGTATTTCATATGGTGTGCTCCTTTTTTTTTTTTTTTTTTGGTGAGGAAGATTGGCCCTGAGCTGACATCTGTGCCCGTCTTCCTTTATTTTGTATGTGGGACGCCGCCACAGCATGGCTTGACAAGTGGTGCATAGGTCCATGCCCAGGATCGGAACCCACGAACCCCAGGCCACCAAAGCAGAGCACGCAAACTTAACTGCTACGCCGCCGGGCCAGCCCCCTAGCGTGATCCTCTTAATGGCCGTTTCTTGGCTTCTACAGTCAAACATGTTTGGGGGAAAATCCAGGGTGACAAAATCAAAAATATTTCTTTACTGAAAGAAAAGCCCAGGGACAGAGCAATGGAAGCAGCAGATGGAATGCCTCTACCCTGGGCTGGTTTGACCAGAGATCATTTCTGTATTGGAAAAGCCCAAGGAGCCACTGTTCCAAGGAATATTTTGTTGTTTTTTTTTTGGAAGGAAGATCAGCTCTGAGCTAACATCTGCCAATCCTCCTCTTTTTGCTGAGGAAGACTGGCCCTGGGCTAACATCTGTGCCCATCTTCCTCCACTTTATATGGGACGCTGCCACAGCATGGTCTGACAAGCAGTGCATCGGTGTGCGCCCGGGATCCGAACACAGGCCGCCAGCAGTGGAGCGTGCGCACTTAACCACTACACCACGGGTCCAGCCCCTCCAAGGAACATTTTGGAAAACACTGATGTAGAACTGTAGGCATAAATAATGATGTTAAACAAAAGGCAAAAACAAGAAAAGCAACTTCCAGTGCATATAACATGACCCATTTCTTTTCTTTTTTTTTTTTGTGAGGAAGATCAGCCCTGAGCTAACATCCATGCTAATCCTCCTCTTTTTGCTGAGGAAGACCGGCTCTTAGCTAACATCTATTGCCAATCCTCCTCCTTTTTTTTTTTCCCCCCCAAAGCCCCAGTAGATAGTTGTATGTCATAGTTGCACATCCTTCTAGTTGCTGTACGTGGGATGCGGCCTCAGCATGGCCGGAGAAGCGGTGCGTCGGTGCGCGCCCGGAATCCGAACCCGGGCCGCCAGCAGCGGAGCGCGCGCACTTAACCGCTAAGCCACCAGGCCGGCCCAACATGACCCATTTCTATAGACGTGTGTATTATAAATATATTAATATAAAAAGCTGTTTCTATCTCTACTGCAATCAAAGGTTAGGAAAGCCAGACCACCATTTTGGTAGTGTTTTCTTTGGGTGAAGGGAGTATGGGTGATTGATTGATTTCCCAACTTCTATTTTGAAAAATTTCAAACCTACAGAAAGCTTGCAAAAAGAATACACTGAACACTCTTTATACTTCATGTAATTCAAAAGTTGTTACCATTTTGCCACATCCACAATGTGAGTGTTTGTGTGTGTACATACACACGCATATATATTTGTGTTTTGTCAAGCCACTTGAGAGTTAGGTCCAGACATCAGGATACCCTATTCCTCAATACTGTGCTCAGATGCATCTCCTAAGAACAGTGATATTCTCCTATGTAACCACAATACCAGGATCACACTCGGGAAATTGAATATACAATACATAATATAATACATAATACTATTATCTAAAATATTCAAATTCCTCCATATTCTAATTCCCCCAAGTGTCCCAATAATGCCTTTATAGTTTTTTTCCCCCTGATCCAGGATCCAACCAAGAGTTGCACATTGTAGTCAGTTGCCATGTTTCTTTAATTTCCAGATCATGAATAATTAAACTTTTTTTTTTTTTTACTCTTCTTTGGTGTATTTTCTATTGGACATGGAACACTTCTGTTAAGAGTAAAAATAGCTGGACTGTGGCTGTGAAACCCCAAAGTCATATTCCGGGTCTCAACTGCACGTGGCAGCTTCCCCACCCAGGGCAGGTCTGGCCAAGGGGAGGCTGAGAGTCTCCTCGGCCTGAGGGAGAGCTGGGGCCAAACCCCCGGCCTTCTACAAGATTCTGATTCTGTAGGAGTCAACATGCAGGCCCAGAATCAAGACCCTGTGAGAAGCTCCTTACCTGCACTGGTGGGGGGCCCTGGGGCATGGGCTGGTCCAGAGACGTGAAGGCTGACATGGCAGACATGAGCACGTCATCGCTCACCAAGATATTCCCCTGCACCAGGGTCTGGATCAGCGGGGATGGGGGCACTGTGATATATGTGGAGATCTAGACAGTGAGAGAAAGAGAGACTGAGGACACGTCTGAGGCTCTGGAAGGAAGTAGAGGGCAGGACGCAAAAGATCTGGGTCTGGAGTCCCACAGACCTGAATTCCATTTCCACCTCTGCTGCTCCCTGCTGCATGACCCCTGGGAAAGTCACTCCACCTCTCTGAACCTCCACTTGCTCATCTATCAAATGAGGAGAATAAGTCACACCTCCCTGTAAGGCACATCTGTGACGTAGCAATAATACTTCCTGGCATCTATCCCAGAGAAACACTCACACACGTCCACAGGGAGTCCATGAACACAATTCTGCACCACCTTATTTCTAATAGTGATAAACTGGAAATAACCTCAATGTCCATCAATAGGGGAATGGATTAAAAAATACAATATAGTCATGGATAGAATACTATACAACAGGTAAAATGTATGAAAAAGGCATGAAAAATCAAATTATATAATTACATGTACCTTATGTATAAATATTTAAGTATGTGATAGTATCTTACAAGCTTGAGAAGGATATCCATCAGTAGTTACCTGGTGGAAGGAGAGAGGAATAGTGCCCAAGGGGCCTTGATTTGTAAGATTCTAACTTTTAAAAAAGAGAAGGGAAACATGTATTATTTGCAAATGTATAAATTAATAATAAAAATAATAATATGCTCTGGGGGTAATAGTGAGGATGAAAGGCAGACCTTACGAGAGTGTGAAAGGTGCCGTGACTGCTCCTCTCAGCAGATGTAAAGGGTCTTTTGTTCTGTTTATTTGTTGCTTTTCCTTACTGGCAGGCCCTGGCATCTTTCCAGGTTGCCTGTCTCTGTGGGACCTCTGGGGACAACAGCAACTGAGCCCTGGAACCCAGAGTTCCTGTTCAAACAGGATGTCCTTGCCCTCAACCAAGCAAGGAGAGGCCAGGCACGTTAGGGAAACGCCCCACGTCGTGGCCAGGAGAGGCAGCGTGGATCCTGATTCACATGTATTTTCACAATGTCACATGCGTTAGGCTGTGTCCATCCAAGTCACTTGGGCAGGGGGATTCGTGTTTGCCCATAACCGACCACTTGTGTTCTGAAGTTATTTCCTTGCCCAAGACTGGAGGAATTTCCCTCTCTCCTTTTATTGAAAAAAAAAGGAGGACAGGAATATTTTCTGCTAACAAAACTCATAATCAAGGAGTAAGAAAAACAACTATGTCCTGTGTTAGAAGATGTCTGCGGCAACTTGAAAAGTTTCAGTCTACATGTCCTGTGGGTCTAGGGGTGAACGCTTTTATTTTGATGGCAGGAACTTTGTCTACACAGTGGATGAAGATAATGTTTTAAAGGAATAACAAGACAAGAGGAAGTCCAAGGGAAATCCGACTCCTTGACCCGGCATCCTGAGACATGCCCAGCCTCCTTTACGAGGATTCTTTAAGCCGTCTAAGAGCCCCCACCCACAGTGTCTTTGCTCCAGAACTGTGTTCTGGAATGAGGACTCTGGAAGTTTCTCCAGATACCTCCAGCCTGGCCCTCTGCCCTGACCTCCAGACTTGTCTATCGGTCTGCATCTTCACCGCCTCCACTTAAAGGTCCAATGGGCATCTCAAATCCAATGTACCCAGCTAAAATCCCGACATCCCCCCCAATCTTCTCCTGGCTGTTTTCCCCACTTTGGTTAATGGCAACCCCAACTCTGGAGTCACCCCTGACTCCTCGTGATCTCACACCCCACATCCAATCCATTCACAAACCTGTCGGCTCCATCTTCAAAATATTTCCCAAATCTCATCCCTTCTCTCCACCTCCACCACCACCACCACTGCCTGGATTTGTACACAGTCCCCTAGTTGGTCTCCGGACTTTCTCTCTTGACTGCCCTCAAAACCTATTCTCTGTACAGCAGCAGAGTAACCCAGTTAAAGGGTAAATCGGACTAGACCCCTCTACTGCTCAAAACCCTCCAATGGCTCCCATCTCACTCAGAGTTAAAAGCCCACAAGGCCCATACAATCTGCCAGAATCCACTTGTTGCCTCTCTGACATCATCTCCCACTCTCCTCCTCCTCACTCAGCTCCAGCCACTCTCATTTCCTTGCTGTTCCTGGAATAAACCCAGCACACTCTTGCCTCAGGGCCTTTGCACTTGCTGATCTCTCCTCCTGCAACACGCTTCCACAAAACGGCTGCATGACTCACTCCCTCACCTCCTTAGGTCTCTGCTCAAATGTCACGTCTTCACAGAGACTTTCCCCAAGCACCATACACAAAATGGCAAAACTACCTACCCCTGTCTTGGCATCCCCATCTCTCTGCACTTAACATCCTGAAAAAAGCATATCTTGATACATTTGTTTGGGTACTTACCATCTACCTCGCCCAGCTCCACAAGGGCAGGGACTTGGTCTGTTTGTCCACGGCTATACCCCTGGTGCCTGACACATAGTGGGTGCTCAAAAAAAAGACTTGCTGAGTGGACGAATAAACAAACCATGGAATGAATACCTGGCGATTGGCAGGAGGTGGGGCCTGCTGGACCGCTGTGGGTGCTGCCGAAGGCGTGTAGATGCTGTTGGTGGCCAGTGAGACTGTGGCCAGGGGTGGGGCATTCCCCTGGCACTGTTCCCGCTTGTGGGTCATAAACGCTGGCAGTGAGTTGAACTGCTTCTTACACTTCCCGCAGAGAAAGACGTCCTCGTCATCTAGGGGTCACACCCGCAGAGTGACAGAGGAAGGGGAATAAGAGAAAAAGCAAGAATAAAGGAGGGGGCATCGCAGTGAAAACTGGGGGGAGACTCATGTCTGGACCACAGAGCAGCAAATCTAACAGCATTCTGTGACTGAATGTGCTTGTGTCAAGCGTCAACTTTGTGCTTCCTAGCTTTCAAAACCATATCTGTGGGAGTATCCAGCCACGTGCATCCAGGTATCAAAAAATTAGAAATCAGGAAATAATAAGTGGGTTTGCTTCAAAACTGAGAAATTCTGAATCTTTATCCTGCCTGAATTATTTCATCAGTCCCCAAATGGGCCACATGATCACACTTCTCTGTGCCTTTGCCTCCCCTACAACTCCTGCCAAGCTGCCTCTCTCAGAATGACTCGTTCTGCAAGGCTCAGCTCAGACATCACCTCCTCCAGGAAGCCTTCCTAAAGCAGTGGCCACAGTTCCTTCCTCTGGCATGCCTCTCGTATCACACTTTTCCCATCCCCGCCAGACTGTGAGTCTCCTAAGGGAAGAAAATATGTCTTATTTATCACTATAACTGCAATATCTCCTGGGCGCATAGAAGGCTCTCAGTGGATGTTTGTTGAATGAATAAAAAACTAAATGAATGATTAGCTATGGTTAACATCACCCATTATTGAGGGTCTACCACAGGCCATGCACTGTGTCAAGCACTTGACATGTTGTGGCAGAAATGTCTAATTCATTGAATGTCATTCAACATTCACTCTTCCTTCTCAGACAGTAATACAAATTTTAGCAGGAAACACGGCCGTCTAGTTAAAGACTAGATTTCCCAGCCTTCTGGGCAGCTAGACACGTCATGTGACTGATTTTTGACCAATAGGACAAGAGCTGAAGTATACTCTCTACGAGACTTCTTCTTAAAAGGAAGGGGTATGACTTCCACTTCCTTCTGTCTTCCCTTCGTGTTGGCTGGAAAGTGGAAATGAAAGTGGGAGGCTGGAGCAGACATCCTGGACTGCATGTCGAGGGCAATAGGGCCTCAAGAAAGAAGGGGTCTGAGTCTCACCATACCCACCCGAAATCCCCATCAGGACTTCACCAAACAGAGAAATAAACTTCAGTCTCATACAAACCACAAGAAATTTGCATTTCTTATTTACAACAGCTAAAACCAAATCCCAGATATCCTCAAAACATCCCTGTGAGGTAGGACTATTATCTCCATTTCACAGATGTGGAACCTGAGGCACAGAGAGGTTAACTCACTTGCCCAAGGACACAGAGTCAGGAACTACGGGAACAAGGATTCAAACCCAGGTGTGTATCTCTATGTCCCCAGTGTGGTTCCCAAGCGCTTGAAAATGTTTGTGGAGCGAATAAATGAACACATGGACTCACACAGGGCTCTAAAAGAAGTCCTTTGCCCTCTCTGTGTCTCAGGGGCCTGGCCTCTAAATTGGAGAGAGTCATGCTCAGCCTGTTCTTTCCATAGAGGGGAAGCTGAGAAATGACTTCGGGTCAAGGGTACAAGCACTGCCAAGTGTGGGAGCTCCCAGTCATTCCCTGTATCATGATCCCCACACTCACTGATTGAAAGAGTGTCCTCAGAGCTAAGCAGAGAAAGGCACAAGCCTGAGGATAAAAGCTGGGAGGAAGGCGAGAGGGTTCACACACCAGAGGAGGGCCTGGGGACCACAGTGGGCAGTTCACTCCCATACCCGCCTCATGAGCCCCACTGTTTTTTATAGGGAGCCACTCACCCTTCCCCTGGTGAACCTGAGCAGATACTCACCCAGTGGCTGGATGGCAGGGGGTGCGTTGACGCTCTGGCCTGTTGGATCAGGGACCGCTCCTTGGCCATCCAACAACGACTGGACAGCCAGGACGGTCTGATTGTCCATTCCTGAAGAAAGAAATGCAGCCTCCTTGGAAGGTGGGTCCAGCATCATGTCTGATTTCACTCTTACAAGCCAGACCCACAAGGCCCTCATGGCAAAGATGGCTGGCTGTGCCCCGATACACATTCTCTTCTACTTCCATTGCAATAGAACCCAAAAGGGGCTGAAATCATGCCCCAGAATAAAGATTACCCTTCCCAGCCGCTCTTGCAGCTAGGGAATGTCTAAGTTCTAGCTAATGGGATGTAAGTAAAGGTGTTCTATGGTAGCTTCTGGACAGTTTTCTTAAAGGCTGCCTGGTACGTGACCCACCTCCCCGTCTTTTTTTTTTTTTTTTTTTTGGTGAGGAAGATTAGCCCTGAGCTAATATCTGTTGCCAATCCTCCTCTTTTTGCTGAAGAAGATTGGCCCTGGGCTAACATCCGTGCCCATCTTCCTCTACTTTATATGTGGGACGCCTGCCACAGCATGGCTTGATAAGCGGTACGTGGGTCCGTGCCGGGCATCCGACCCTGTGAACCCCGGGCTGCCAAAGCAGAGTGCACAAACTTAACCACTACGCCACGAGGCCAGCCCTATGACTCTCTACTTTGTCCCATTCCATCCTGCTTCCTAGAACAAGAATATGATGGTGGTAACTCTAGCAACCATGCCAGATCATGAGGACAAGGGCCATACCCTGAGGATTGCAAAACAAAAAACTGGAAAGATCCTGGGCCTCCGAGAACCTTGCAGAACAGAGCCAGCCTCATAGCTCTGGACTGTCTTCCTCTGGACTGCCATATGAGAGAAACAAATTCTAGCCTGTTTAACCACTGCTAGGTTAGGCTTCTCTCTTACTCATGGCTGAATCTAATCCTAAGTGATACAGCCCCTCTGGAAATCATGTTACCAAGTCTTTCCCATCCACACCCCACAAATCCCACAACTCTGTACTTGGGTATCTTTGCTTCCCTTGTTTTCTGATGTGTGTTTGTCTTTTCTGTTCCTCAATAAACAGTGTAATCTGAATTTGTGGTTGGGGGACTCTGGAGAAGCGAAATACTTCATGTTTTCCAATCAGCTGTCACTGCTGAGGTTCACAGTACACTGTCCAGCCATGACACTAGTCGAAAGACAGACCTCTTCACATTTGAGTGGCCACCACGGCATGCTGCCTCCCTCCCAAATAACCCAGAGGGTGCCTCTCTTCTCTCTCTCCCCACAGCCATCGCTCTGCCTCCAACCTCTCAGCTCTTACACGGATCCAGGCCCAGCTTCTAACTGCACCACAAATTAGAACCATTAGCTCCTGCAGCCAAACGGAATCCAAATTGTCCCCTGTCACAATGCAGGCTGTGTCCCTCCTGAGGCCAGCCCTTCCTCCATCCCCTCCTGCTCCCTCAGAAACCATTCTCCACCAACTGGCCCCTCTCCCCACACCGCCTGCAACCTCTCCTTCCCATCTGCAGTTACACATGCTCAGGTCTCTCTAGAATGCCCCACCTCAAACCCGTGTTCCCATCTCTCCTCCCTCCAACATCAAGCATCCAATGAGGATCAGCTATACCTTCCATCTCCTCTGCCTACCTCCCCATCCTCCTCCACCCACTCTAGTGGGGCTTAAGCCACTGCCATTCCACCAAAATCACCCAAGCCTCCCGGCAGCATCTGACACTCCTTCCTGAAACACTCCTTTCTCTGGCTCCAGGATGCCACCCTTCCTGGGTCTTCCCCCACCTTTCTGCTCGCTCTTTCCTAGCCTCCTTTACTCTCTTCTTCTCCTGTCCATCCCCTAAATGTTTCTATTTTGAAGGGTTCCTTTTGTATGGATTCTCTCCTCTCCCTCTTAAATTCTCCCTGGGCAGCCTCACTCACCCCAAGTCTAGTTCTCCCCAACATCCAGAGTTCCACATCTGGGATTCATGCTCCCCCAAATGAGCTTCAGTAAATCTTCTACCATTTTACATAAAATTATATGTTAGCATTTGAGTGAAAATCTGTATACAAATATTCATAGCAGTTTTATTCATAATAGTAAACAACTGGAAACAACTCAGATGGATGAATGGGTTCAATGGGTGCATGGTTAAACCAACTGTGCTATATGCATACCAGGGAATACTACTCAGCAATAAAAAGGAACAAATTATTGATATACACAACAATATATGAATCTCCAGGGAATTATGAGTGAAAAAAGCCAATCTCAAAGGTTATATACTATATGATTCCATTTACATGACATTCTTGAAATGACAAAATTTTAGAAATGGAGAACGGATTAGTGGCTGCCAAGCATCAGGGGTGGGGAACAGGGGGAAGGAGGTGTGGCTATAAAAGGGCAACATCTTACAGTGATGGAACTGTTCTGTATATTGACTGGTTGTGAACTATACAATAGTTTTGCAAGACGTTACATTGGAGGGAACTAGGTAAAGAGTACATGGAATCTCTCTGTATTATTTCTTATAACTGCAGGGGAATCTACAGAAAAAGTTAACTATTTCAAAATAAAAATCTAATTTAAAAAATACTTCCTGTCAAAACTCTGGAGACAATAAAAAGATCAGTGGTTGCCAGGGGTTGTAGGGGAGGGAGGAACACGCAGAGCACAGGGGATTTTTAGGGCAGTGAAAATACTCTGTGATGATATTATAATAATGGATATATGTCATTCTATGTAATCTATTAATGTGCAACATCAAGGGTGAATTCTAAGATAAACTATGGACTTTGGATGATTACGATGTGTCAACCAGGTTCATCCTTGGTAAAAAAAATCTTCTTTTACTGTTTACCTTTCTATAATTTTATAATTTCTATAATTGGATGTTCTATAATTTCTGTCTCCCACCAGACTGTGGGGCAGAGACTGTCTGGCTTAATGAGTATTGCGAAAATGAATCTCTCCAGCTGGGGGGAGGGTTACCCCCGTTCCTGCCATGGCCCTGAAGTCGCTAAGGCTTCCTCAGTGCCCAGCAGGCACACATGGAGGCTCTCAGGGCTTGCTCGCTCCAAAGCCCACAATTCCCTGCACCTGAGGATCACTCCCATCCTAGGATCCTGCAGACCACAGGACGATCTGTTGGCAACCCGTTTGCCGGTATGGGTCTGGGAGCACCGCATCCCGGCCAAGCACTCGGCCGGCACCAATCCTTTCGTGGTGTAAGTTTGTGAAACTCTGCACCCCAGCATGGTGCACACTGTAGGCAACTAGTGTTTGCTGGTCTGGGTCTGTGAGCACCAAGTCCTGGCCTTGCACGCAGGTGGCGCCTGTCCTTTCCTGGGCTGAATGAGAGACTATGTCACAGCACGAGGCACACAGTTGGCGCTCAATGCAAGTGCTTCAGGGTCAGGACGCCGGGACGCCCAGCCCCTCCCGCCCTGCACACCGTCCCCTCCGTGCGGCCCTCCCCGGGCCTCGCGTCCGCGGGGCAGCCTCCCTCGCCTCGCTGTTCCAGACCTGGCCTGCCCCAGCCTCCCCGGCTGTTCCCTCCAGGAATCCCCTCCCGCGCCGGCCCGAGGCCCTCGCGGCAGGAGCCGTTCGGGGCCGAGGGAGACCGGCTGGGCCGTCCCTCCCCGGCTGTTCCGGTCCCGGTGCTCCCCCCGGGGGCCTTCTCTTCCCCGCTGTTCCCGTCCCGTTGCCCCCCCCCGGCGGGCCTCGGCTCCGCGGCTGTTCCGATCCCGATGCCCACCCCGCCACTGAGTCTCATCTCCGCGGCTGTTCCCGTCCGGTTGCCCCCACGCCGGGCCTCGGCTCCCGCGGCTGTTCCCGCTCGGGCCCCTCCCGCCCCGCGCTGTTCCGCCCCGGCGCCCTCCGCCCCGCGGCCGCCGCGCGCCCTGGGCCCGGCGCCGCGAGGACGCGGCGGGAGGGGGCGCCACGCGGAACAGCCGCCTCCCCCGGCCCCGCCGCCGCTCACCCTCCAGGGCCTCGAAGATCGCCTGCGCCATCTTGCAGCCGCCGCCGCCGCGGGAGCCGAAGCGGGGCCACGCGAGCATTGTGGGAGCCGCGGCGGCGGCGGCGGGGTCGGGGCCGCCAGGGGGCGCCCAGGAGCCGCCGCCGAGCCCCCCGTCCCGGAAATCCAGCAGTGGCTCGCGGGACCCCCAGCATCCCGGAGCTCCCCCAGCCCCGCCTCGATGACCCAGTCACCGGCGCATGTGGATCCCCATCTCCGCTTCACTTGAACCCCCAACTCTGCACGCCGACCCCATCTCCGCCGCACACACAGGACCTCCCAAGCCCGTTGTCTGGACCTGCATCCCCGCCACACGGACCCGACCCCTAACTCTGTGACACAGACCCCCGTCCCACTATACGTGAGACGCGCCCCCCCAACTTCTGAAACACGAACCTTATTTCCGCCGCACACAATATCTCCACCTTTGCGACACCAGCCCCTATTCCCATCTCACCTGGACCACTCAACTGTGTCACAAGGACCCCCATCTGCACCTAACACAGGACCCCTGCCCCAATTGTGCAACACTGATTCCCATCCCTTGTCATAGCCTTCTCATTCCCCTCCCACAGTGACCCCCATCTCTGCCTATTCGGAACCACCCGCTTCTCCTCGTGTGACTCCGGTCTCCACCTTGTCTTAATCCCGCATCAACTCAGAGGTTCCCCCATGGCTGTTACATAACCCCTATTTCCACCTCTGGGGACCTCTATTTTCTCTTCACATAGATGTCCATCCCTGCCTCTTGGGGACCCCATTTCTGTCACATAACCTCCCCCAACAATACGCACCTTAGCAGCCCCCAGCCTGGCCTCATAGAAAGCCCATCCAGGTCTCCCGGGGATCCTCCCGTCCCTCACTGGGATTCCCCACCACACACAGACCCGTCTTTCATCTTCGTTTATGCTCCATCAGCATCTCACTGAGGACTTACTGTGCATCAGGTCCTATAATAGCTCCAGGAATATAGTGGTCCTCTCAGTGGAGTTAGGGGTGGAGGGAGCAAACAGACATTAAATCTTAAAAATTATTTAATTACTAGGTGTGATCGTGGCTTAAAAGAAGTACACTTGGGCCGCAAGGAAGAGCCAGGGAGTGAGTTGAGGGGACAGGGGAACCATGGAGGTGCCATCAATCATGATCTCTCCCCAGAGCATGGCCATATCTTGGTACAACTTGGACTACCATGCATCTGACTCTAAATGTTCTCCTTGTGTTTTCTTAAATACCTATTTTAGCCTCATGCAAAGCAATAATCACAATCACAATTTCCATTTTCTTGTATTCACTAAATGGATAACTCCTAAAATTAAAAAAAAAAAATCATTCAAAGCTCTGCTGCCTTTGTGGCACACTGCCAACCACTCTTCCTGAGAAGTTGCCTCAAAGAACCTCTACCTATACACCCCTTAACGCCCATTCCTACCCACAAACTCCCCCTCCTGCCCCAAACCCCATTCCTGTCCCCTCCCTCCCAGCTATACCCTTCCCCTTCCTATCCTTTCTTGCACTGCAAGCTCTGAGCAAATGTCCCCCACAGAGAACCCACCCTTCTCCCAGATTCCATGCCCCGCCCCTTTCCTGGGAACCCTGGAGACTCAGGGCCCACTTCAAGCCCTAAACCCCCTTCCCATTGTCTCTCTGGCAGGAGTAAGGCCAGGGTTCCTCTTCCCTGTCTTTCCTTTAACATCCCCAATAATCCAATGGCCTCAGATTCTCATCATCTCTCCCCTGCAAGAGTTTCCCAATATAACCGTTATTTTTAATCAAATAATATACTAATACATTCACATTCAGTTAATTAATTTAAAAATATTTATTGAGTACCTATTGTGTGCTAGACACTGTTCTAGATGCAGGGGATGCAGCCATGAACAAAAAGACAGAAATCCTTGCTTTCGTGGAGTCATAGCCCAGCAGGTGAGATGGGCTGTAAACAAGAAAAAAAAGAGAAATGTTCCATGACTGTGAATATTTTTGGAGGAGAGGAGGGAAAGCTACTTTAGACAGGGTGGTCAGGGAGGGCTTCTCTCGGGGGGTGGACCTGAGAAGTGAGATGGAGTTAGATGGAGAAAAGGGAACAGAAAGGCAGAGCTTATTAGCTATATTATCTTGGGCAAGTGCAAAGGCCCTGAGGCCAAAATGAAAGGAATCCAAGGACTGTGAAGGGCCACCTGAGGAAAAGAAGTGAGGTATGTGTACAGGAGGATGAGGATGGAGAGATGGACAGGGCCACAGTGAGGGTTTGGGTTTTATGCTGAGGGTAATGGAGGCACTGGACAGTAAAAGATTCCGCCAACACAGGCCTTGGAAGCTTTCCATGTATTTCCGTACATCCGGGTGCATATACACATGTTGATTTTTATCTGCTCTTCAGGCCTTTGCACATGCTGATCTCTCTTACTAAAATGCTGTTCTCTCACCCCCACCCCTATCATGGGATACTCTTTGGCCTTTGGAAGTTTCCCTTTTCTCCATCCTCTCATTAGGGAGGCCCCTGAACAAGGGAGGTGCTTCATCCATTCTGGATGGACCTCAGGGTCTGGCACAAAGGCAACATGGGACAGGCTTGTTAACTGACTACCTGACTGATGGAACAACTCAGTGAACTTTCAAGGATGTAGAACCCTACCTCCAGCAATCTCCCCAGTCAGGCTGCCGCCTGCTCCAAACTTTCCACTCCTCACCTCTATTTATTCCTCCGCCAAAAATCTATCTGTCCTATGTCATGTTCCCCTAGGGCCAGCTGGTTGGCACTGAACCTAATCCATCACAGCTTAGAGACTCCTGGAGTAAGCGATGTAGTAATTTCAGGCATGAAGCCAAGCAGGGAGGAGGGAAAGTTTGGGAAATTTCCAGTGTCTCCCTCCACAATGAGTGCTCCAGCCACTTCAGAAAAGTTAACTTGTCTAGGGGGAGGAGAGAAATCATGAGCAGCTGAAATCAGACTCCCAGCTGCAAGAGGAAGAAAGTGAGGACACACAAGGCAATGCTGGGCCCTGACATCTCATTAGGTTCATCGGGATTGGTAGGAGACAGCAAAGCATGGTGGTGGTTATGGGCTGAATTGTGTCCCCCCAGAATTCATATGTTGACATCCTAACCCCTAATACCTCTCCTATATTTGGAGATAGGGCCTTTAAAGAGATAATTAAAGTTAAATGAGGTTGCATAGGTGGACCCTAATTCAATATGACTGATGTCCTCATAAGAAGAGGAGATTTAGACATACACATAGACTAAAGGGTGACCATATAAGGATACTATGAGAAGGCAGCCATCTGCAAGCCAAGGAGAGAGGGCTCAAAAGAAACCAAACCCACAGACACCTTGATCTTGGACTTCCAGCCTCCAGAATTATGAGACAATAAATTTCTGTTGTTTAAGGCACCTAATCCATGGCATTTTGTTATGGAAGCCCTAGCCAACTGATCCAATGGTTTGCTCTAGATCAAAGACTCTGGAGCCAGGGGCTGGATTCCAATCCTGGCTCCATCATGTATTAGCTATGTCATCTTAGGCAAGTTACTTTGCTTCTCTGTGTCTGTCTCCCATCAGTTAAATGGGCATGATTATAGCACCTACCTCATATGGTTGCTATGAGAATGAAATGGTTAATAAAGTACTTAGGAAACAATTCATGGCATACAGCATGTACTCTGTAGGTGCTCGTTAAATAAATAAATTCAATTACACTGGGCAAAGATGAATAAACAGGCCCTGCTCTGAAGAACTCAGAGTTATGTACAATCAAAAATGGTCACCAGGCAATGGCAAGTCTTCTCATATGGCAACTCTTTACCTTGGGCTCCTTCAGGGAAAAAACTTACTAATATCTCTGAGAAGGGCTTGGCAAAAGACAACACTCAGGAAGAACTTGCTGAACCACATAGTTTCCAAACACCCTCTCCTGATGCTGGCCACGTCTCAGGCCTTGGACGCTGATTCTTCATGGGAGTATCAGGTGATATTTCTAGAAGTTCTGTTTGGTTCCTTTTCAAATTTTTCATGTTTTTCCCCCAGTATATAGTTTTCTGTTCCCTGTAGCCATTTTCTAGCTTTAAATCTTGTGTGCACAATTTTTAAAAACTTGTGTCTGTAAATATCTGAAGTCTATGTTGACCTGTTGTGCCCACGTGTGTTATGAGAGGTTCGGGGATTCGATCGGAGATGTAAAAGAAACTTTCCACTCCAAACAAATGGACTGAAGGTATATTTGATTATATAGAGGATAGTAAAGGCGATAGTCTGCAAACAGATCTGAATAGGTCAAATAATAAGAGGGAAGAACACCAGCTCTATTGGAAAGGGAAACACCAGATCGGCTGAGATAGCAGCAGATTGAATAGGTCATATAATAAGAGGGAAAAACATCAGATCAATCAGAACAGGAAACAGCAGATCAACTGAAGGGAAATGACACAAATCAACCAAAAAGAGAAACACCAGGTTGACCATAAAGAGAACACATCAGATCAGTTACTCACAACATCCATGCCCCCCTGCCGGGAGAGTCCCTTCAATTGACACGGCTGGGCGGGAATCACACATTCTGGGCAAGGCATCCATTCCACAGGTGAGACTCTCACCAGGCCTCAGTTTTCAGCAGTTTGTATAAGCAGTTACAGACTTTACAGAGCAAGCATTCAGTGTTCCCATGCACAAATGGTTATCAGTGGGGTACGGACACTGAGCCTCCTGGCTATTGTCCCAGCCAGGCAGTTGTGTACGTGCATTGTTTTCCCTGGTTATTGTCCCAGCCCTGCACAGACTGCCAGTCTGCCCCAGGCCATGACGCCCAAAGGACCTTGAAATTCTTACAAATTGCAACTGTCTCCGTGGGAGAACAGCCAGTTCCTGGGAAAAAGGCCAGTTCCCACCACACAGAAAGCAGCTTTATATTTCTTTGTGTGTTGGTGGCTGTAGGTTAATGGAACAGCCAAACATGGCTGCACTCATGTCAAGACAATGTGTTGTGTCTGTTGATTCTTCTTCATGAAGTCTTGGGTGCCTGGTTATCTCTGATTATGTGCTGATAATCACCTTGAAAAACTATTTGTGGTGGTTCCCTGAAGCCAAAGATAGATGTGCCTTTCTTCAGAGAGGCTTTGCATTCGCTTTTGCCAAGGGTTTAGGGGCACTTTCAGTCAGTTATCACCTCAAACCAGGTTTTCAGTTCGTGGCTTGAGATTTCTTGGGCTACCACGCTCTACTCTCTGCGGTGCAAAAGGACTCATCAATGGTCACAACCTCCCAAGGAAGGGATTTAAAAAAATTCCCCTTTCCTTTTCCTTCAACTGTTCTGCTCAGCACCAAGGCAACATTTTCTGAACTCCCTTGGCTTCTAGTGGTGTGGGGTGTGCAGCAGGTTCATATCAGATTAAACTTGAGATGAAACCCTTTTGGGTCTCAGCTTAATGGGAGGAGATTCTTCTACAAGAATCCCCACTTGGACAGGCCCTGGACTTTCACTTCTGTGCCTCTTTCTCTATGCGGTTCACAAACTGAAACCCACAGAGTCAGTATTGGCAAATGCTGTCATGTCATAAATAGCTTTGGTCAGCCAATATTCCAATCTTCCTGTTAACTGGTTACCAGCTTTCACCTAATAATTGACCTGGGCATTCTCCAGGCTTTTAAGCACTTCAGTGTTTTTCAGAGGAAATTTTTATATTTTATTTAACATCACCACTATTTTCAGAGGAAGGATTAACCGAATAAACCAGTCCACCATTACCAAAAAAAAAAGAAAAGAAAATCCAGTTCTAGCGATAAAACAGGCCCAGCATAATTCCCCCTTCACTGACCTCTGATATCATTTTCTGACAGTAACCTAGGCAATAATATCACAGATAAATACCACATGGCCCAAGTACTAGGGGATACCCTCACAAGTCACAGCCACCACTCAACATGTAGTTGTTATCCAGTGACAACTCCACACAGTGACATCATATATAAATGTCTGGGAGATGACAACCCAAAACTGTATTGCTTCAACAAGCATACGTTGGGCACCCCCTGTGTGCTAAGTGCTGGGCTTACAGCAGAAAACAAGACAGGCAAGGTTTCTGCCCTCATGGAATTTACAGTCTGGTAGGGCAATGGACAATGAATATGTAGCAAACAACAATTTCGACGAGTAAAATTCTATGAAGAAAATAAAAGAGGCTAATGAGTGAGAGTGGGCAGTGCTACTTCAGATGGGATGTCTAGAAAAGCCTCTCTGAGGAGGTGGCATTTGAGCTGAAATCCGAAGGTTGAGAAAGAGCCAGGCATAGGAGGAACTGAGTGTGATGCATACCAGGCAGGGAAATAGCAAGTGCAAAGGAGCGCTGAGCGCTGAGGAAGGAGCATTCTTGGCACGCTCAAGGAACAGCAAGGAAGCCAGTTCGGCTAGAGAGGAGTGAGTGAGAGGGCAAGTGACGGAACATGAGGTTAGAGAAGGAAGCAGGGGCTAGATTATACAGTCTTCTCTGTGGGCCGCGGGAAGGAGCTTGTATTTAAAGAATAAACGGAAGCCAGTGAGGGTGCCAAGTGATTCATGCTCTGGGAAGATCGCTGTGATCACTGTTACCCAATCAGAGCTGTCATGTATAAAGACGAGGCCTGGCTCCTCTCAGCGTCACCCTCCCAACTCTAGGAAGGGCGGATCCTCTTTCAGGAAACCTCCTTCCAAGCTCACTGGAGACACACTTCCTTCCAAGCGGGAAAAAAATACGCTTTCTGATTGGACAAATCCAAGCGTGTGACGCTAACTCCTCAGGTCGAGTCCGGCGGAGCCCACTGTGATTGATTACAAGCTCTCCCCTCTCTTCCAATCAGACCGCTAATCGGGAGAGTGCGTGCGTCCCATTCCTCCTGTGAGATGATTGCGCCCTGTGATTGGCTCTCCCTATGTGAGTGACAGCAGACACGGTCTATGGGCTCAAAGACGCGGCTGCGGGTGGTGCAGTCGGAACCTGGGGCTGTCAGTGTGCGTCTAGCTCTGTGCCCGCCGCCCCGCGCGCCGCCAGCGCTATGGCCGCCCCGCCGCAGCTGCGGGCCCTGCTCCTTGCGGTCAACGCACTGCTGCGCAAGCGCCGCTACCACGCTGCGTTGGCGATGCTTAAGGGCTTCCGGAACGGGGTAGTGTGAGTGGGGTCGTGGGGCCGCGCCCGGGCTGAGGGACGGGCCTGGCTGGGGTCGGAGAAGCGGGTTCCGGGACCCGCGCTGTGTGCCGTTGAGCAGCCCTAGCGTGTCTCTAGGTTTCAGTGTCCACCCTCTGCGCAGCGGGCCCTGGGTTTTGGGTTCCCAGCGCCTTCTGAGCCGGGGCGCCCACTACGCTGTTTCTGGGTCCTCCGTGCTTTGCAGCCCGGCCCTCTCGCCTGGACCACCTTCACTGCCGGCCTCTGTATCCCTTCGTTTGAGCCCAGTTCCTCCCAACCCCCCTCCTGTCCGCCTACAGCCTCTCTGGCTTCAGTGGCCCCATCTCCGCAATGGAAACTGGACTCTGGCCCCTAACAGGCCGGTGGCGCCTCCTACGCATGCTCCACCCTTTAAGCTGCCCGTGGGCTCGCATCCCGCTTCTCACCTGTCATCTGTATGACTCTAGCGCTAAGTCCCCATGGCACAGGAGACTTCTGGGGCATAAGTCTCAGAAGTGACAGCGAATGTAGAAGAAGCTGCAAGTATTTGCCAGGCAAATTGATCCCACCCTGGTCTTCAGACCTGCAGGAGAGGAGGTCTTGGGGTCATTTCGGCTGGCTGGTGCCTAGAGGAGAGCTCTGCCTCCTGTAAACCTCATGCATAAGGGCTATCATTTATTGAGAGCCTACTGTGCCAGAACTGGGGATGCAGCAGAGAACAAACCGAATAAAGATCTGTGTCCTCCTGGAGTTGGCGTGGTGAGGAAGCGGACTGCCTCAGTTTGAATCCTAGTGCCACCTCCGTGTATGATCTTGAGCAAGTCGTTTAGCCTCTCTAAGCCTCAATTTCTGTAAAATGAGGATGATAATAGTACTTAGATCATACTCTAAGAGGACTGAGTCAATATGTGTGAAATGCTTAGCACAGAGCCTGGTGTATATATATATAACTGTTGGCTGGTATTATAATTGTTATATTCACATGGACATCTGCCTGGCTCACTTCCTCACCTTTTTCAGGCCTCTGCTTAAGTGTCACCTCCTCAATGAGGCCATCCCTGAACTCCCCACCTCTTATCTGTATTGTTCCTTGGTGTATTCCTGGTTACTTGGTACATAGTAAGCTCTCAAACATTTATTGAATGAATGAATAAGTATGCAAGGTCGGAATTGACATTGTCCCCAATTTTTAGATGAGAAGACTGGCTCAGAGAGGTAAACTCATTACTCATAGTCACATCACTTGGTCAGGGTTGGAGCCAGGTTGGACCCAGGGATGCCTGATCCCCCACCAGGCTTTTGGCTTCCATGGGCACCCTGAGTCAGGTAGAAATTGATTCATGCTGGGTCTGGCCAGATCATGTCAGCCATGCCTTGGTGTGACCAGGGGTGGACTCTGGGATAACATCAGTGGCCCTTTGCCTGGGTATTCTCAGGACAAAGCAGGAGTGAATAGGAGTCACACAGGCCCTGGTGCCAGTGGGTGTTGTCCAGTGCTGCCTTTGAATGCCTGCTCCCACCCCAATTCTTCCTGTGATCTCAGGCACCTTCCCAGCCTGGGCAGGCACTTGCTAAGGTCAGGCCCTTGAGTTCAAATCCCAGTTCCTTCATTTCAAAGCTGGATGCCTTCATCTCTTCTGGCCTCAGTTTCCTCCTCTGTAAAATGGAAACAGACTCACCCATACAGGGGTGCTCTAAGCCAGTGATCCATTACTGGCTAGTGCTAAGAACACGGCCCGTCTGTAAGGACCTGGAGTCTAAAGGAGGAGACTGATCATTAAACTACCATGGAACTACTGGGTGATCAGAAGTGCCTTACAGGGGCCGGCCTCATGGCTTAGCAGTTAAGTGCGTGTGCTCTGCTACTGGCGGCCCGGGTTCGGATCCCGGGCGCACACTGACGCACCGCTTCTCCGGCCATGCTGAGGCCGCGTCCCACATACAGCAACTAGAAGGATGTGCAGCTATGACATACAACTATCTACTGGGGCTTTGGGGAGAAAAAAAAAGGAGGAAGATTGGCAATAGATGTTAGCTCAGAGACGGTCTTCCTCAGCAAAAAGAGGAGGATTAGCATGGATGTTAGCTCAGGGCTGATCTTCCTCACAAAAAAAAAAAAAAAAGAAATGCCTTACAGCAGTTACAGAGGAGGTGATGGTGTATATTTTGAAGGCTGAGTTGGAATTTGCCAGAGGAAAAAGGGAATAGTTTGAACAAAGGCCTGGAGGTGGAAAAGAATGTGTTGTTTGTGAAGAGAGGCCATCCATTTAGCGAGGCTGGCCTGGACTACCGAAACGTATGAACTTTGTAACATTTAACTCACTTTGATGTTCCACTCCTAAATATATCAGTGTGCATCTCTAAAAATAAAAGCATTCTCCTATGTGGCTAAATGATCATCATTATATTTAATAAATTAATAATAATCCTATATATAATGTTGACTACTATCCAGTTGATGGTCAAATTGTCCCAGTTGTCCCTCAGATGTCCTCTTTGGCTAGTTTGTCCAGACCAGGATCCTCCAGGATATCACATTGCACCTGTCATTATGTCCTTTAAATTCTTTTTAATCCAAGGCATCCCTTTTTTCAGGCTACAGAGTAATCCTGTGAACAGTAACCGGCTCCCACCTGAGTTTGAGAACTTTGGGGAGGGGGCCTAGCAGATGCAGGGAGTTGGGGGCACTGTTCCGCTTGTGTCTGGGGTGTAAGAAAGGGCCCTCTTAGCCCTGGCCAGCTGGAGGAGGCTGAGGGCCTCTGTTCAGGGCAAAGAGACATGACTTGGGAGGAGGTGGGGCAGAGAGCTTGCTGGGGCCAGGATGAGGGTCCTGCCCACTGCTAGGCAGGGGAGAAGATAGCAATTCAGCACAGCCACCACAGCAATAACACCAGCTTTAACTTGTTAACATTTTTTATTTAATTTATTTTTTAAAAATTAGGTAACATGTAAACGAAATAAGCCAGACAGAGAAAGACAAACACCGCAGGATTTCACTCATATGGGGAAGATAAACAAACACATAGACAAAGAGAACAGATTAGTGGTTACCAGAGGGAAAGGGGGTTGAGAGGTGGCCAAAGGGGTAAAGGGGCACATATATATGGTGACAGATAAAAATTAGACTATCGGTGATGAGCACGGTGCAGTCTATACAGAAACTGATAAATAATAATGTACACCTGAAATTTCACAATATTATAAACCATTATGACTGCAATAAAATAATAAACAATTAGGTAACATATTCATAAAAGGCATAGAAAGTTAGAGGGTACAAAGTCCTGCTCACCCCACCCTTCCATCACTCATTCCCTCTCCCTGGAGGTGACCCCTGTGTCCTCTCTCTTATATATGCAGAAATACTGCCTGCATATACAAACAAATGCATATATTCTTCCCTACACCTTTAAAACAAGTTTTACATTGAAATAATTTTAGATTTATAGAATTCCCTTGTTTTCCACAATTTTAAATTTTATGCACTTTGCTCTAGTCAATCCTGCAATACACATAAAGCCTCATTCTTCTGCAGCGTGCAGTATTCCACTGAATGCTGGGACCATTATTTGTTTACCCGGGGCCCCTGCAGGTGGACACGGTTTGCTTCCAGTCTTTTGCTGTTTCACACAAGCCTGTGGTGCACATTCGCAGATGACCGTATGACAACAATATGTGGCTTATGACCACTGTCTCAAGGAGGCTGTCAAGGATTTTTTTTTTTTTTTGTGAGGAAGATCAGCCCAGAGCTAAGATCCGTGCTAATCCTCCTCTTTTTGCTGAGGAAGACTGGCTCTGAGCTAACATCTATTGCCAATCCTCCTCCTTTTTTCTCCCCCAAAGCCCCAGTAGATAGTTGTATGTCATAGTTGCACATCCTTCTAGTTGCTGTATGTGGGACATGGCCTCAGCATGGCCGGACAAGCGGTGCGTCAGTGCGCGCCCGGGATCCGAACCCCGGGCCGCCAGTAGCGGAGCGCGCTCACTTAACCACTAAGCCACCGGGCGGGCCCTGTCAAGGATTTTTAGACCTTGTAACCTGGTTAGATCAGGACCTGGAAGCCGGAGAACTTAGTGGGGGAAGAGGGAGTCCAATAAAAAAGAAGGAGAAAGGGAGAGACACCAGTATTGGTTGAACTAGGAACTTTCACATGCGCTATGTCCTGAAGTTCCAGAAGGGACATTGAAATGGAAAATGCTTTTCACTGATGGGAGGAGGGAAGCTCGGAGAAGTTAAGCCTTTGATCCAAGTTCATACAGCAAAACGTGGCAGGGCTTTGGCGCCAAATACTATTTCCTTTCTACTACCCACTTGAGTATAGTTAAAACAGTGAAGGGAAACGTGAAGGTGACCATGGTCTTGTTCGCATGATCCCCAGATGCTCAAATGAGGAGGTGAAAGGAGAGTCGGGGAAGAGGTTTGAAGCTTAAAAAGAGGGAATTAATGTAACACTTAAAATGTATTTCAGGGGCTGGCCCCGTGGCCTGGTGGCTAAGTTCAGCGTGCTCTGCTTTGGTGGCCGGGTTCGGTTCCTGGGTAGGGAACTTGTCGGCAGCCATGCTGTGGCAGCAACCCACATACAAAATAGAGGAAGACTGGCACAGATGTTAGCTCAGGATAAATCTTCCTCAAGCAAAAAAAAAGAAGATTGGCAATAGATGTTAGCTCAGGGCCAATCTTCCTCAGCCAAAAAAAAAAAAACCTGTCAATTATTTTAATTTTAAAAGCAATCCTTAATCATTGTAGATCATTTTAGAAGTATAGAAAAATGTAAAATAACAGACAAAAATAAATTCCCATATTTCTCCAGCCCAGGGAACATTGCTAATAGTATTGTGGCATATTTCCTTCTAGTGTTTTTTTGGGGGGGGGTAGTTTTTAGGGAATTTGTTAACTTTAAGATGGACTAAGACAAAGATAGAATCTTCTAGAGATTACCTTCCTTTACAGATAGTTAATGGCTGTTCTAGAATCAGTCAGTCATTTATTGAGCGCATACTATGAGGTGCTGGGGACTCTGCAGAGGACAAGCCAGACACAGTTCCCATTCTCACGGAGCCCAGAGCAGAGGAAAGGGATAATGAGAATAGAAGAAGTAATTATGAATAATCAAGTTATTAACTCAGGAGTGTCAAGTGCTGCAGAGAAGTGTGGGGATCTGTGCAATGAAAATGTGGCCCTAACCTAGGCTGGGGGTCAGAAGCCTTCGCAGAGGGCTCAGCTGTGGCTGGAAAGCTGAGGAAGAGATGGCTGGGTGAGGACTAAGGGAAGAGCACTCCAGGCAGAGGGAGGAGTTGGACAAAGGCCTAGAGGCAGGGAAGAACCTGGTGTGTCAGAGGAACTCCGGGGAGGCCGGTGGGGCTAGAGCAGGAGACGAGTGGTGTGGGGTGAGGTGGGAGAGGTCAGCGGGTGCCAAATCCTGCAGCACTTGCAAGGCCGTGGGGAGGAGCCTGGATTTTGTTTTGTGAGTAGTGGAAAAGTGTTGGAGGCTTTTAAGCTGGGAGTGATGTGATGTGATTTATGTTTAAGGAAGATAAATCGGGCTGCAATGGGAAAGTCAGGGTGGGCAGAGGGAGCAACTCCACACAGCCAGTTGAGTGGGCATGGTGAAGACCTTTACACACAGTCTCCTTCCGTCGAAATTATAACCAGCCTTCTGAGGTCTGACACCCCCTTTTACTGCTGGGCAGACTGAGGCTCGGAGAAGTTAAATCACAAGCCCAAGACCACTCTACCAAGAAGGTGTCAGAGCCAGGATTTGAACCTAGATCTAACTCGGAAGCCACCATTATTTCTGCTCCCAGGATGATGTTAGAATTAGGAGTGGAGAGAGGGGACAAGGAGTCAGAGAAAGAGCTCAGAAAGAAACTGTGATGCAGTGATGCCATAGCAACTGTTTTCTTTTGTTTCTACAGCTATGGAGTCAAAATCCGGGCCCCTCACGCGCTGGTCATGACCTTTCTCTTCCGGAGTGGCAGGTACCCACTCCCTCTGCACACCCCTCAGACTGGGAGAGAATGTGCTCAGCCCTCAGTGCCAGGACAGATGCAGTAGCTTCCTAGCTGGGTCTAGCTTGCCCCCCCCACGCCCCCCCCCCCCCCCCCCCCGCCACGGCCTCAAGTACAACTCGCATCTTATTATTCCTGCTTGAAAATTCCCCTGACTCCCACTGTCCTCCACAGAAGCCCAGGTGTGGCCTTTAAGACCCTCTGCAGCCTGGTCTCAGCTGCATCCCCACAATTCTCCCCTACATCCATCCTGGAGTGCCCTTGGCTCACAGGACTCGCTGCCGTTCCACACACATTCCACCTCCACACCTTTGCTCATGCTGTACCCCCACCAGGAATGCCCTTTCCTCCTCCCCCCGACCTTTCTTTCCTTCCTGGAAGCCCACACCAGTGCCCTGAGGATCGCTGCCTCGGGAAAGCTGTCCATGAGCTCTCCCTCGCTCGAACTTCTCGGTCTTCCTCTGATCTCCCGTAGCTCTTCCCTCACCGCACTTGTGTCTAGTTTTTAACGTATGTAGCCTGGAGCTTATAAGAATCACATACGGACAGCCTACTGGCCAAATCCAGCTCGCGAGATTTTCTTTTTGTATTTTTGCTTTATTTATTTATTTTTGTTTTGGTTTTTGCCTTCCATTCTCTTAAAATTGAACGCATTCCTTCATTCAGGAAATGTTTACTGGGCATCTGCTGTGTGCCAGACTCTGTGTTAGGTGCTGGGGCACAGCAGTGAACAGACACGCAGTGATCACTGCCCTTGTAGAGCTCGCATGCTAGTGGGGGTGGCAGAAAATGAGCATCATAAATAAGGAAACGACGTGGTATGTTAGCTGATGATACGGGCAGTGGGAAAGAAAAAGTAGAGCCGGGATAGAGGGAAAGGGGATCGAGTGCCGGCGGAGGGGGCAGGCTGCCAAATTAAATAGGGAAGCCCTCAGTGAGAAATCGACATTCAAGTAAAGGCTTGAAGGAGATGAAAGAGTTGGCAAAGTAGGTATCAGGGGAGTGTTTCAGGCCAAGGGAACAGCCAGTGCAAAGGCCCTGAGGTGGGATCATGCCTGGTGAGTTGGAAGAGGCTGGAACTGAGGGAGAGAACAAAGAGGAAGGTCATTGGGGTAACCTGGGCCCATCCTGTCCAGCTTTAGGGTGTAGAGAGGAATTGGCTTTTCCTTACAGGAAATTGTAAGATTTTGTGCAGGGACGTGCCACAACAGGCATATCTCAGAGATATTACAGGTTTGGTTCCAGACCACAATAAAGCAAATATCGCAATAAAGTGAGGCACACGGATTTTTTGTTTCCCAGTGCGTGTAAAAGTTATGTCTACACTATACTGTAGACTATTAAGTGTGCAATAGCAGTATGTCAAAAAAACAATGTACATACCTTAATGTAAAAACACTTTATGCCAAAAAAGACTAACCATCAGCTGAGCCTTGAGCAAGTTGTCATTTTTTTGCTGGTGGAGGGTCATGTGCAAAACGCAGTAGCTTCAAGGTGCGATAAAGCAAAGCGTGATAAAACGAAGTATGCCTGTATTTGACTTATCTTTTAATAATGTGAGAGTGAAGAGTTTGCTGCCAGATTAAGAACAGATGGGGGCAGGGGAACAAGGGCAGGAGTAGGAGTAAATTAGGAGGCTGTGGCAATACTCCAGGTGGGCAAAGCTAGTGGCTCCGACCTTGGCGGTGCCAGTGGAGGTGAGGAGAAGAGTCAGACTCTAGAAACATTTTGAAGGCAGGATTAGTGCCACCATTTAAAAACTGGGAAATCCAGCTTTCATGCCTTAGAACTGGCAACCCAGGGCCTGTGTTCCTATGGGGTGAGACTCAGCTGACTCGTGGCTCTGCCTCCTCGCCTGCAGATTTCCACAGGTGCACTGCAGAGTCATCATCTAGCCTTGAGGCCACTTGGGTTTACCACGCTTGAATTGATCTCCCAGAGCGGTCTCTGCCCTTCTCCCTGTGTTCTCCTCATCGCCCCCTGGTGGTTTAATTTTAAGGGATAGATTGAATTCCTTCCCTACTTAAAGTGTTTGCTTCTCTCAGGATAAAGACAAAACTTTGCATGGCCCCGCCTCTCCCCCACATCCTTTGCCCACGCTCTGCTTAGGCCTTGATGGTTTCTCTGTTCTTTTACTCCCCACTCTCTGTCCCTCCTCAAGACCTTGCAGGTGCAGATCCCTCTGCCTGGGATGCAACTCCTCTCTCCTCTCGACCTCATTGACTCCTTATCTTCCAGATCCCAGGATCATCTCTTGTCAAAGTCAAAGTTTGCCCCTTGCTCTGTAATTATTTATTTATATTTTCCTCTCCCATTACATCATAAACCTCTTGAGGGCAGCAAGCAGATCTGTTTTTTCTCAGAATTGTATCCCCAGATTGACCGTATAGTAGGCATTCACTCACTCCATCACTCACTCATTCATTCACCACATGTTCATGCCAAAAAAATATTTATTGAGCACCTACTATGCGCCAGGCCCTGTTCTGGGCCCTGAAGATGAACAAGCCACGTATAGATACCACTCTCTGGTAGCTTCCACTGGGATGGGGCGGGGGTGGGGGAGATAATAAATAAGCATATAAATGTCAGGTGGTGAAAAGAGCTATGAAGGAAAAGAAAAGTAGGATAAGGGGACAGGATGTGATGGGAGTTCTTTTACATAGGATGGTCAGGGAAGGCCTCTTGGAGGAGGTGGCATGGAGTCAAGGCCTGAATCAGTGAGGCAGAAGCCTGGGGAGATGGTTAGAGGCCTGGGGTTGAGTGAGCATCGGCAGTGAGCTCCTTGCCTCAGTCAGTTTTGCATGCCCCATGGGTGAATGCCCTTGGAACAGCTGGGCCTGCACTCACGGTGGCTCCCTGTGTCTGTGCAGCTTCCGGGAGAAGCTGCGGGCCATCCTGCAAGCCACGTACATCCATTCCCGGAACCTGGCTTGCTTCGTGTTTGCCTACAAGGGGCTCTGCGCCCTGCAGTCCCACTTGCAGGGCGAGACCTACCAGCTGCACTCATTCCTGGCTGCCTTCGTCGGGGGCTGGCTGGTGTTCGGAGACAACAATAACATCAACAGCCAGGTAAATATCCTCTCCCAGCATGCGCTGGGTGTGGGGTGGGACATGGTTCAGGTGTAGAGTTGGGGGTGGGGGTCGAAGATGAGCTCTCGGGTCCCTTCCATGTCTGAGGGTCTCTAATACAGCAGTCCCTGTGTGACCTTGGGAAGGTCACTTCCCCCTTGGTTTCCCTGTCTGTAAACCAAGCACCTCATTGGAATTTCATGGTTCCCAAAAATCAATGTGTGTGCTGCTCTCTGGGGCAAAGATTTAAAAAAAAAAAAAAAACCACTCTGCAGTGAAATGAGAAAAAAGTGACTCTGGAGTAAGATTTTCATAAAACAAAACTTATTACACTCAAATTATCTCTTATTCTATAACTTGCCCTTTTTCTGGGTTAAAATTCCATTTCTTTATGAAATGGTGAAACTAAATACTAGTTGTTTTAGCATTCTTCTTGGGCAATGTGAAAAGTTGGCAGCCCTCTATTTGTCTCCCTCAAATTTATTAAATATTCTTAAATTATCAAAATAATGTGGGTTTTTTTCACGTGTGTGTATGTGTGTGTGTGAGGGAGATCAGCCCTGAGCTAACATCCATGCCAATCCTCCTCTTTTTGCTGAGGAGGACTGGCCCTGGGCTAACATCTGTGCCCATCTCCCTCCACTACATGGGACGCCGCCACAGCATGGCCTGACAAGCGGCGCATCGGTGTGCGCTCGGGATCGGAACCTGGGCCGCCAGCAGTGGAGCGCACGCATTTAACCACTATGCCACGGGGCTGGCCCCATTCACTTTTTTAAACATGCAGACTAAGCACCCCTGTGTGCCTGGCACACATCTGGTTGCTTGGGATACATCATGACAGAATTAGAAAATGAATTGAAAAGCAAGTCGTCGTCCCCTCTACTTGTCAAGCCACTGTCCAGGGATGGTCACTTGGACTGTGTCTTGTGTAGCCCTTCATAAGTTGTGCTTGTGTCAGTGTACATTCCACCAGTGAGGTCATATTCACTTTTTTCTCATGGAACAATGTATCTGGGAGACCTTTCTCGTCAGTCCCTCGTCCTTTTTAACATCAGCAGAGCTCTCTGCTGGGTGGGTGGACCAGCCTCGATCTCACGGGTCTCCCCTGGAGGGACATTTAGGGGTCTTTAGCCTTCTGCCATTGCACACGTGCTGCCCTCTATGTCTTCGTTTGGACGTCTTCTTGCACGTGCGTCCGTCTGTCCGAAAGTTCCCAGACATGGAATTGTGGAATCTATGGAAATGAACATCTTGTATTTTTGAGAAAGCTTCCCCAGTTTTGGTTTTTTGTTAGAAATTTCACCGGTCTGGGCTGGCCCCGTGGCTTAGCGGTTAAGTGCGCGCGCTCCACTGCTGGTGGCCCGGGTTCAGATCCCGGGCGCACACTGACGCACTGCTTCTCCGGCCATGCTGAGGCCCCGTCCCACATACAGCAACTAGAAGGATGTGCAGCTATGACATACAACTATCTACTGAGGCTCTGGGGGGAAAAATAAATAAATAAAAATTAAAAAAAAAAAACTTTAAAAACAAAAGAAAAGAAATTTTGCCGGTCTATGAACTTCCAAAGTCTAGGAATCCTGGTCACAGCCATCTCCTTCCCACTCCCCTCCTTTCCCTGACGCCTGGCAACAACTGCTGTGACCTCCATTTCTAAAATTCTGTCATTTCAAAAATGTTATATAAGTGGCTTCATTACAAGTGCAACCTTTGGGATTGGCTTTTCTTAGTGTAATTCCCTGGAGATTCACCCAAGTCATTCTCTGTTTCAATAGTTCATTTCTTTTTATTGCTTAGTGGTGATCTATGGTATGGATGTACCACAGTTTGTTTGAACATTCACCCGTTGAAGGATGGTTGGGTCGTTTCCAGTTTTTGACTAATAGGAATACAGCTGCTAAGAACGTTCTGTGTAAGTTTTTGGGTGAACATAAGTTTTCATTTCTCTGGGATAAATGCCCAAGAGTGCAATTGCGGCGTCATATGGTCCATTCATGTTTAGTTTTATAACAAACTGCCAAGCTATTTTGTGACTGTATTATTTTACATTCCTATCAGGAATATACGAGTGATCCAGTTTCTCCACATCCTAGCCAGCATTTGGTTTATCACATTTTTTATTTTATAATTTTTTATTTATTTATTTTTTTCCCCAAAAGCCCCAGTAGGTAGTTGTATGTCATAGCTGCACGTCCTTCTAGTTGCTGTATGTGGGACGCGGTCTCAGCATGGCCGGAGAAGCAGTGCGTTGGTGTGCGCCCGGGATCCGAACCCCAGGCCGCCAGCAGCGGAGCGCGTGCACTTAACCGCTAAGCCACGGGGCCGGCCCATCACATTTTTTATTTTAGCCATTTTGATAAGTGTAGTGCTATCTCATTGTGGTTTTAATTTGCATTTCCCTGATGGCTAATGATGTTGAACATCTTTCCAAGTGCTTATATGCCATCTGTATATCCTCTTTAGTGAAATATCTGTTCATGTCTTTTGCGCATTTTCTAATTGGATTGTTTCCTTACTGTTGAGTTTTGAGAGGTTTTTTAAAAAATATATTCCAGTTACTAGTCTTTGTCAGATATGTGTTTGTAAATATTTTCTCCCAGTCTATAGCTTTTTTTTTTCTTTTGCTGAGGAAGATTCGCCCTGAGCTAACATCTGTGCCCTCTGTTTTGTATGTGGGTCACCGCCACAGCATGGCCGCAAACAAGTGGTGTATGTCCGCACCTGGGAACCAAACCCGGGCCACTGAAGTGGAGTGCACCAAACTTAACAACTAGGCCATGGGGCCAGCCCCTATAGCTTTTCCTTTCTTTTTTTTTTTTTTTTTTGGTGAGGAAGATTAGCCCTGAGCTAACATCCATGCCCATCTTCCTCCACTTTATACGTGGGACGCCGCCACAGCATGGCCTGACAAGCGGTGCACAGGTCCGCACCCGGGATCTGAACCCGCAAACCCCGGGCCGCTGAAGCGGAGCGTGCAAACTTAACCACTACACCACTGAGTTGAACCCACTATAGCTTTTCTTCTCAACCTTTTCACATGGGCTTTCACAACCAAAAATTTAAAAATTTTGATGAGATCCAGTTTATCAAGTTTTTCTTTTATGGATTGTGGTTTTTTTTTTTTTCCCCCCAAAGCCCCAGTAGATAGTTGTGTGTCATAGATGCACATCCTTCTAGTTGCTGTATGTGGGACGCGGCCTCAGCATGGCCGGAGAAGCAGTGCGTCGGTGCGTGCTCGGGATCCAAACCCGGGCCGCCAGCAGCGGACCGCGTGCACTTAACCGCTAAGCCATGGGGCCGGCCCTGTGGATTGTACTTTTTGATGTCAAGTTACCTTTTAATTTTGAACTGTGTAAATATATCCATCTTTAAAATTTTTTAATGAAAAAGAATACTGAAGATGTACATAGTAATATTAAAATGCCTGCTACATACCACTTTGCATCTTGCATACCAACTTTGAAAAACACTTATCCAGTGCACAGTAGGTGCCGCCATGGATGGGGGTGGGCAGAAGGTTCCCAGTAGTTGTGCCCATCCATAATCCTCTGTCATTCCCTCCCTACAGATCAACATGTACCTGGTGTCACGCACCCTGTTTGCCCTGTGCCGCCTGGGCGTGAAGAAGGGCTATATCCCTGAACCCAGGTGGGACCCATTCCCACTGCTCACCGCAGTGGTGTGGGGGCTTGTACTGTGGCTCTTTGAGTACCACAAGCCCACGCTGCAGCCCTCCCTGCAGTCTTCCATGACCTACCTGTACGAGGACAGCAACGTGTGGCACGACATCTCGGACTTCCTCGTCTACAACAAGAGCCGCCCCTCGAAGTGACTCAGCCCCGAGGTGCTTATGGGGGCTTCGACACCCGAGCAGGCTCCGGGCTGTGCCCAGCTGTGGCTCGAGAGGTTTCCATCAGTGAAACCTCCCAGAGGATCCTGTCTTCTCAAGATCTTGGGTCTCAGACTCCAACTTTCATTATCCCAGGGTTTCATTTGCCGAAGTAAAAGCACTGATTGTCAGATCCCATTAGGTACTCTCGAGTGGTGGGACAAGTGACCGTGTCAGGCTGAGGAGCCTTGGGCACAGTTCTGGCTGTGCTGCTGACCTCTGTGAGACCAGGGAAAGTCACACCCCTCTGGGCCTCAGGGGTCGTCGAGCTCAGAGGAGGGCCCTGAAGTGTCTCTCTGGTGGGTATGTTCTTTGACTGTTCTTATGTCACGGTGGGCTCCTTGCTGGTGGGCAGTGGGTTGCAAATACGTTTTTGCAAAATATTAAGTTCCTTGTCTCAGGTGTCCCATTGGAGAAGCTCTAGAGTTCCACTGTCCAGTAGAAACACAATGTGAGTCATATATGTCATCGATATTTTTCTAGTAGCCACATTAAAAAAAAAAGTGGCAAGAAGCAGGCAGGATTAACTTTAATTATATATTTTAACCCAATATTTCTAAAACATTATCATTTCAAAATGTAATTAATATAAAAATGAGATATTTTACTTTCTTTTTTCTTGTCCTAAGTCGTCAGATCAGGTGTGTATTTTACACTTACAGCATATCTCGATTTGGACCGGCCACATTTCAAGTGCTCAGTAGCCACATGTGGCTAGTGGCTACCATATTGGACTACACAGATATAGAACACTTCTTTCCTTGAAGAAGATTCTAGTGGACAGTGCAGATACAGAGCTCGAGGACATGGGTTTGACTCCCTACTCTACCACTGTGTAACCTTGGGGAAGGTTCTTAACCTCTCAGGGCCTCAGTTTCTTGTAAAATGAGGATAATAATAATACCTCATGTCCACACTGGACTTGTGTAACTACAGCTGCTGCGACTACTACTAATTACTTCCATTTAGTGAGCTTCTACTTCCTCCTGGGTGCTTTGCACGTATTATTTTTCATCCATACAATGACCTTGCAGGTATGTATTTTGATTCCCATTTCACAGATGTGGAAACTGAGGATCAGAAAGGGGAAGTAACTTACCCAAAGTAATACAACTCGAATAATAGCCAAAGCAGGGTTTGAACCCAGATCTATCTGATTTCAAAGCCCATGTTTTTCTCAGTGCCTTACTTTAAATTTAGAAACCTAAGCTATGCTATGCAAATGTTAGCTAGTTATAGAGTCTGTTCCAGAGGGGTGTGCAAACTCAAATGGCAACAGGGGCCTGGCAAGTGGCATAGGTGATAACATTCTGGGTGTCATGTAGTAGGGAGTGATGGGGACATGGTGAACTGGAGGCTTGCGTGCCAGACTGATTTTTTAAAACCACCAAGCTGGACAAATCAAACAGGTCTCCAGGAGATTTGGTCCATTTGAGACCCTTGGTCTAGTAGGAATGCTTCAGTTTCTTTTTATATTTTAGAAGTTACTAGTGGAAATGTGCACACGAGTCCCTGGAGATCTTATTAAATGCAGATTCCGATTCAGTGCGTTTGGGTGGGGGCCTGAGATTCTGCATTTCTCCCAGGCTTCCTGCAGCCGCTGCTGCTGCTGGTCTGAGCCACACCTTGAGTAACAAAGTAGTAGGGAATGATATGGGGCCAACCATTAGCCCATGTGACAAATGAAGAAACCGGGTCACAGAGCTGTTGGGTAATCAAGGTGGGAATAGGTCTGTTTCTAGAAGCCATGTTCTGGGGCTGTCCCGGTGGCGTAGCAGTTAAGTGCACGCGCTCCGCTGTGGTGGCCCGAAGGTTTGCCGGTTCAGATCCCAGGTGCGCACCGATGCACCGCTTGTCAAGCCATGCTGTGGCGGCGTCCCATATAAACTAGAGGAAGATGGGCACGGATGTTAGCCCAGGGCCAGTCTTCCTCAGCAAAAAGAGGCGCATGCTCCACACTGGCTCTCAGAGCGCCCAGCAAGACTGAGCTGCAGTTGCCCACGGTGGTCACTTGCTTGATGACACCTCCCCCCCGTCTCCCTTCCTCATGCCCCTACCAGTGCTTCCTGGGACCACTTCCCATATAAACCACTTGCACTCAAATTCTTGTCTTGGGTCTGCTATCGGGGGAACCCCTGGTAAAAGTGGCTTCTGGTGCAGCAAGTTGAGAGGCAGTACAACATGGTGGTTAGGGGCGTAGGCTTTGGGGCCAGAGTGCCTGGGCTCAGCTCTGGCCCCGCTGGCTGTTGCCTTGGGCAAGTGACTTAACCATTCTGTGCCTCTGTTTTGTCATCTGTAAAATAGGCATTCTAATAGCACACACCTCATAGGGTGGTCTGGAGGATTAAATGATAGGACGCATATAAAGTAAGCACTCAAAAGTTTGCTGTTACTTCTAACATAACATCCAAACATAGAAGGAAGCACGGTCCTGAGTATAACATAACATCCAAACATAGAAGGAAGCACGGTCCTGAGTATACCCTGTGCAGAGGGTTCCTGGACCCGATTCCAGCGTCTGTGTGTGTGTAGGCTTCCCCACACCCAGAAGCAGTCCTCGGATGCCAGCAGGGTACCCGAGAATTCAGCTCAATTCTGACCCTATCTACCCGGAGACAGAATCAGATTGCACAGGTTAAGGGCTCAGTCCCACAAGACTGCCTTCCACTTCAGGTGCCAGTCAGATGCCCAGGTGGCTTCCTGTGCTTCCGACCGACTGGCTACAAACCAGGGGTTCCCACAACCCTCTCCTCAGATACAATTAATTTGCTAGAACGGCTCACAGAACTCAAGAAAACCTGCTTACTCATTAGATTACCGATTTATTACAAAGGATATTAAAGGATACAAATCAACAGCTAGATGAAGAGATACATAGGGCGAGGTCCCAAACAAAGGAGCTTGTGAACAGGCACGGTGGCACGCGGAAGCTCTCTGAAAAAGGGCGACGAGCTGTCCTGTTGGGTTTTTTTGGAGGCTTCATTAAGTAGTCGTGATTGACTAAGTGATTGGCCGTTGGCAATTGATTCAACTTCAAGCCCCAACCCACTCCCTGGAAGATGGGGCGGGACTGAAAGTTCCAATCCTCTGATCACATGGCGGGTTCTCCAGCCAGCCAGCCAGCCAGCCCCCACCCTTGGGTGGGGTTCAAAAGTCACCTTCATTAACATAAACAAATTTCAAGCGTTTTGGGAGCTGTGAGCCAGGAACTGTGGACGAAGACAACATATATATGAGAAATATGTTTTGGTCATCTGGATGACCAAATATATATTTCTTATAAATCACAATATCGTGCCCGGCTTTTAGCCTGTCCTTCCCCACAACTGAAGGTAAAGCCTTGGCTGCCCCGCCTCCCACAGTCCCCCCACTGCCGCTGGGGTTTGGCCGGCTCCACCACCGACTGTCTCTGCTCTCTAAGAATAGGTTTCCCTCACAGATGGCATCTCTCTGGATCCTGCCAGAGCATCTGGTGCCTCCAACTGCTCACTCCAGGGAGAAAGGAGGTGTGGTTCTTGCTGAGAAGCAGAGCTCGGGCTTCCAGCAGACCTGGGAGGGGTCCCCGCTTGGCTCCCTAGCTGAGCCTCCACTTCCAAAGATCTGTAAAACAGGGATTGCCAAAGGGCCCTTGGCAAACAGGAAGCACTCCGTACATGCTAGTTCCTGAAATAGCACAGAGCTTTAACACGTGTTTATTAAGTACCTGCTACATACCTATGAAGTCTTCTGACAGCAAGACTGTAAAAAATAATTTTTCATCAATAGGACATACACATAGTACAAAACTTAAATGGTACAAACGGTGCATAACAGGGAAAGGTCAGGTCCCCTCCTACACCCAAGCTCCACCCCAACCCCCTTCCCTTGCCAGGGGTGCTCACTGTTGGCACTTTCTAGTACAGCCTTCCTGAGATAGCCTGTGCACAGCCTCCTATCTTTGTCTTATAAGAAACTTTTACATTGCACTGTCATTTCAACAACTCTTTGACATTTCCTCCTTGTCCTCTGCATGTTTGGTTTCTCTTGGATCAATAATCTGGTATGAAAGTGAGTCCTTCTTTGAGCCATTTCCCCCCCAACTCCACCCACCACCCCCAATATCTCAGGCAGCTCCTTACTGTGATGGGTGTGGAGATGAACCACCCTGGATGTCCTGAGCCTTCCTGTAGATCGCGCCCAACATTCAGGCCCACGGAACTCCGAGTGAAAGGGGAAGGACAGAACCCAAGTTAATTGGGGGCCCTTCTGCTGCTCCGCTCCCAAATTAGAGATGGTTCAGTGAACCCACGTGAGAGCGATGATTCACAGGCTGAGACGCCAAGAAACCGCCTCCTGTGATGCTCGCTGCTCCCACCTTCCACATTGCAGGCTCCAGAAAGCGTCCTGGAGATGGCATTCCCTTCCACACTGTTCACTTCTCCCACTCCCGTGAGTGCATTTTGGGTTTATAAGAATCAGGCTTTGAACCTACCACCCTAAACCAGAACACTGCTGTGCCCCGCTCCCCGTGCAAACCCCCTCCTCACCACAATCTGCAACTTCAGGGTTGCTTTCTTTGATGAATTAGAGAGTATTTATAAAAAGAAATGTTATTTTTTTCTCGTCTTGACTTGTTCCAGAGTCATAGGGAGAAAGTGTGTCTTACTTCAGCCTTGAAGAGCATTTTGGGTGAGAGGGTTTTGATTTTTAATCAGAGGGTCTCCTGCAGGATTCACTCTGTGAGCTGGAGGCTGCATGGGTCAGGCAGAGGACAGAGGGAAAGCTGGGCCCTCTTCTGAGGATTGTTTTTAGAGAGGGCCTCCTAACAGAGGGCTCTCTGCTTTCTGTACCAGGTCTCTGTGCCCAAAGCTGCTGTAGATGTCACGGTTTCATAAACAAGACAGGACCAGGCAAAACTGAAATGCAGGTCATGGGGTCTCTGTCAGAAACCTTGTTCTCACTACTCTTCCAGGCTCTGCCTTCAGTCTCTGCTCCTTGGCTGGACGTCAGCTGAGGGAAGGATCAGGGCCAGACCACATCAGTCCCCACCCCCAACCTTTTTTTTTTTTCTTTTGGTGAGGAAGATTAGCCCTGAGCTAACATCTGTTGCTAATCCTCCTCTTTTTGCTGAGGAAGATTGGCCCTGGGCTAACATCCGTGACCATCTTCCTCTACTTTATATGTGGGATGCCTGCCACAGCATGGCTCGATGAGTGATGCGTAGGTCCCTGCCCAGGATCTGAACCTGTGAACCCGGGGCCACCGAAGTGGAGCGTGAACTTAACCAGCATGCCACTGGGCCGGCCCCCCAGACCACATCAGCTCTTTTAAGACACTCTTTTTTAGGGTACCTTTTTTATATGTGTCATATACCTTTTGGCACCTGGTGAGGACTATGGACCCTTCTCAGAATGCTATTTTTAAAACTCATAAAATAAAATACATAGAATTACAAAAGACAACAATTATATTGAATGTGGAAATAATTATCAAAAAAATGTTTACATTTGTGATTTAGTAATATATATATATATCTTTAAAACATTGAATAACAAGGTCTAGTGGCACGTCCAAAACTACCACGATTTCACAGGCGTAATAAACATAAACACTATCTCATGATCCCTGTAGCAACTGTGACGTGGAAATAGCTGTGATTTCCACTGGCGATTTCTTTCTTTCTTTTTTTTTTTGTGAGGAAGATCAGCCCTGAGCTAACATCCATGCCAATCCTTCTATTTTTGCTGAGGAAGACCCGCCCTGAGCTAACGTCTATTGCCAATCCTCCTCCTTTTTTTTTTCCCTTCTTCTCCCCAAAGCCCCAGTAGATAGTTGTATGTCACAGTTGCACATCCTTCTAGTTGCTGTATGTGGGACGCGGCCTCAGCATGGCAGGACAAGCGGTGCATCGGTGCACGCCTGGGATCCGAACCTGGGCTGCCAGTAGCAGAGCATTGTGCACTTAACTGCTAAGCCACGGGGCCGGCCCTCCACTGGCGATTTCTATTTCTAAAGTCCCAGGTGCTGCTGTAGGCCTCTGGTGTGTTGCCTACAGTCAGAATTGACGGAAATGTTACATTTCAGTTAGAGGCTAGTGAAAATATAGTTGTCGGGTTTTTTCCTGTCCAAGTTCATGGAATTGGGGTTCATGGATTGCAAATTCAGAAACCCTGCTGGAGAGTGGCCTTCCCGGCCCAACTGCATGGCAGCTGACATGGTTACCAAGCCCTGAACACGTGAATAATAAAAATAATGGCTGATGTTGGCCGGGTGCTTACTAAGTCCTAAGTACCTGGTGATATTGGAGGCTTGGATTCAGCAATGAAAGAAGCCAGTTTCTGCCACCTGGGGCTTACAGTCTAGGGAGGGGAGACTGACAAATGAATAGACAACTATGATAATTTCAAGAGAGCGGTCGGCGCCGTGGAGTCGGTAGTACAGGCAGTGTAATAGAATGACTTGGAAGGAGAGAACAAGAGGGTCTGTTTTCCAGGGAAGGCCTCTCTGAGGAGGCGGTTTGCTTTGGGACCTGAGTGATGAGGGAGAGCCGTGCAAAGACGTAGAGGAAGGGTGTTCCCGGTACAGGATCTGCGAAGTGCACAGGCCCTGAGGAGGGAACTGGCTGAAAGCACTCTAGAGCCTGGCAGGAGGCCCGCGTGGCCCGGACAGAGTGCAGGGTAGGGGCTCATTGGAGCCCTGGAGATGGACTCCCAGAGGCTGGCTGGGCCCATCAGGAGGGCTTTGTGGGCCAGAATAAGGGGGTTAAGTTTTCTTCTAAGTCTGACTGGCAGCCTTTGGCAGGTTTAAGCAGGGGAGTGATGTGCTGTGGTTTACATTTTGGAAAGATCCTTCTAGCTGTGTGTGGAGAACAGAGTGTAGGGGCCAGGCTGGCAGCAAGGATCCAGTGAGGAAGCCACGCAGTGGTCCAGGTGAGAGACTCCTGGCAGCCTGGACCAGGGTGGGGCTACAAGGTGCAGAGAGGCAGGCAGATCTGGGGTGTAATTTGGAGAGAGACTCAGTGGCCCAGGGCTTTGGACGTGGGGGTGAGGGACAGGGGTATAGCCAATGACCCCCCCGTTTCCCCTCCTTAGGCCTTTCCCCCTCCCCTCAGCTGAGAAACAGGCCCTAACCTTGCCCCTCCTCGCCGCCTCAGCCCCCTTCAGCCTTCCATGGCCCCTCCAGGGCCAGCCACCCGCCCACGGGGCCCCTGGCATGCGGGCTTCCCAGCTGGCCCCGATTGTCGTTACTCCCCAGGGAGTCATGGGAACACACTCCCCCTGCCCCCTCCGCCCCCCTCTTCCCAGACAGGGCCAGGCCCTAACAATGCCCCCTCAGCCAGCCAGTGGCCTGGACACAATGCCCCTGTTTCGGTTCATTGCCAGCTCCCGGAGGCCTGCTGGGTTTCCTGGCCTGTTTGGCATATACATAACTCTGGCTTCCAGTAGGGATTTTTTTTTCTTGTTTAAAAAAAAAAGCTCTCTGGCTCCTCCTCTCTGAATATCTTAATATATTATAAAAAGCCTTTCTCTTCCCATTCTGAGTCCTCCCTGCTCCCCTCCCTGCCCGCATTTTCCTTGTGCCTGTCAATCCGGGGACCAAATGCGGGTCAGCATCAGTGAGAAAACGAGAAAAAGAAAAGTTGCTCACTCCACCATGGCCAACCCCAAATGTGCTGGAGATGCTAAAGGTGATGAGAATAATCTGAGGGCTTGTGACATAGCAGGCACGTGCCGGGCATTTGTTGTCCACCATATCTCATCACTTCTCAGATGCCACCAAAGATGACATACAACATTATTTTGAGCCCCTAAGAAAGAAAAGAGCTCCTGCCTAAAAATGGACATGCCATTGGTTGTATGGTGCACCTCAATTTCAGAGATGTTAAATATGAAAAAAAAAGTCTTAGAATCAATGGAATATGGGATTGTCTCATCTACACACTTCACTGCCCTCTGAATGTATTTTTCTCTTGTTCTCTGTGCCCACCTGTGCCTGATGGGGCTTGGGAGGGAGGGCGGGGGTTGCTGCATGAACACTCTCCTGTTCTGCAGCCCGACAGGAACAGTTGTTCTTTCCTCTTTGGAAAAACCGAGTGCAGATGTAGGCAAGTGGCTTCAGTGATCCATCCTTCACTCTTAATGACAGCTGACATTTATCGAGTGCTCTCTGTGCCAGGTGCTGTCCTCAGCACTTTAGTAACTCATTTAATGTCACAACAACACTACCGGGTAAGCATTATTACTATTCTCATCCCCATTTTACCGATGAAAAAACAGAGCGCCTCTGCTCTAAGGGCTCCCTACCCCATCACTGTGGCCCTGGGCAGGGCAGGCATAGCCACTGTGTCTGGTTTTTCCCCTCTCCTTGGAAAAGCATAATCCCTCCTCAGAGGTTGGGGTGATGCAGAGAAAGGAAGTGGCAACTGGTGAGCCTTGGAGAGGAGAGAGGTCCCCAGGGCATGACTCAGGGAATAACGGGGTTTGGGGGAAGAGAGGCTTGCTTATGGATCTGAGACCTGTCCACTTACTTTGGACCTTGGACCCTCCGGCCCTACACCCCACTGGACATATGGACCAACCGATGGCCAAGGATTTGGCCAAGGCCACATAGCCAGGCAGCTGTTGGCTGGCACTAAACCCCATGTCTCCTGTTTGACTATGAAAGCCTACTTTTCCTACACTCCCGTGTCCATGTCTTCTCTTTACTTACCTGCAAAGCAGAGATCACACCTGTGCTGGTGTGATCGGTTCCTTGCAGTAACGATATCACTAAGAGTAGTTAACGTTTATAGGCTGCTTCCTCTGTGCCAGGCCCAGGCATCAGGCATTGCAGACTCAGAAACCTGGAATGGCAGGGCAAGTAAGGTCACTGAGGGAGGCAAGCCAGGCAGGGACTCTGGTGGCCTGGAGGGTCAAGGCTCTGACTAAACGGGGGACAGCAACTGCTTAGCACTGCGATGGCCTGGCTAGTATTGCCAGATATTACTGTTTAAAAGGAAGCCAAATATTTCAATTTTTATACAGTATTTCCCAATTTAAAATTTTTTAAACTAATTCATAATTCAGAAAAAATATTTTGTGGGCAAATTAAATCACATCTATGGGCCAGTTTGCAAACTCTGCCTGTCCTGTTTTCTCACTTAACCCTGACACCCATCCTGTAAAGGAGCCTTTGCCCCTCGGCCTATGGATGGGGTAAGCAAAGCCCTTCAAGTGGGTGCATCACTTCCTCAAGGTCATCTAGCCAACCACATGGCTGGGGTCTGCCTGACTCCCAAGGCTTGCTTCCATGTTAGCCTCGGATGAGTAAGAGGCCTGTGTTCAGACACAGCCAGAAAGAACTGGCACGGTGACAGAGCATCTCCAGGGACAGTAAACCGTCAGTCAAACAGAGAATTCAGTGTAGCAACAAGGGATCATTCGAGACAAACGTGATGCTGCAGACATAAAACTCCCCACCTCCCTCTGCCAGAACTCAACAATGGATGTCTCTGTGCCCCTTAATAAAATTAAGTCACTACAGAATCATTTCTCCCAATTATGCACTCGTTATAATGATGGGATGTTCCTGTTTGGAGATTTTTTTTTTTTTCAAGCTAAGAGTGTATGTTTAGGGAGGTGGTATATGTAGAATAAATAACTTTGAATTATTTGTGTCTTTTGTCAAACTTATTAATGAGCATATTGTGCAGGTACATAGAAATAATTCTGACTCTCCCACTGGACTATGAGCTCCAGGTATCAGAAATGGGTCTTTTTTGCTTCCAGCTGTTTCCCCAGCACCTAGCATAATGCTGACACATAGTAGGTACTGAATAAATATCTGTGGTTTGAATGAGTGAGGCTCAGAGCAAGTGAATTGACTCGTCCAAGGTCACACAGACCAAGGTTCCTTTTGCATCCACCTGATTTAGAAGCCCATGCTAGGGCCGGCCCCGTGGCTTAGCGGTTAAGTGCCCGTGCTCCGCTGCTGGCGGCCTGGGTTCGCATCCTAGGCGCGCACAGACGCACCGCTTCTCCGGCCATGCTGAGGCCGCGTCCCACATACGGCAACTAGAAGGTTGTGCAACTATCTACTGGGGCTTTGGGGGAAAAATAAATAAATAAATAAATAATTAGAAGCCCATGCTATCACTTCTACACTATCCTGCCTCTTGGCAAGAATCGCGGGGAAAATGTCTCCAGGCCCAGGATCGTGGGCCCAGGAGCTTACACCCCTTTGGACTCCTCTAGAGTAAGGAGTTGGTGGAGGTGGTGATGGGGGTGAGCACCTGCTAACTGAGCCATTATCCACCATAATACCTTTTGGAAACCACACATTGTAATCTTGACAGCCCGAGCCTAGCTCTTGGGGTGTTTACAGAGGATGACATGGTATGAAGGGCAGGCCCTCCCGGGTTTTGCAGTGAAACAGGCCAAGTTCTCATCTCAGTTCTGCTTTGCGACCTTGAACTGCACTTCCTTCCTCCTGCACCATGTGGATAAACAAGCCTCACTTATGGGATTATCAGATTGAAAGGAGATTATCAATGGAAGTGGCTGCCCAGTAACTGTGGATGTTCTGGAAGCCTCCCAGCCTGAGGAGAACTGTTGATGTTGAGAACAGCCTTATCAGGCTCTGCCAGGCTTGGGGCCAAGGGAACCCATCTCTCAGGCCTTTGCTGCTTTCAAGTGGGTATTAATAGATACAGAATGCCCTTATCTCTTCCTTGATTTCACACTGGGAATTCTGATCTTCGCTCCTTTCTGCTGCAGCAGAACAGGAGAGATGGTGGGAAGGAGAGCACTGGCTTCTACCTGGGAGGCTGTGTACTTGAATACTTTGGGGAAAGGCAGGGCTTTGAAACACCTCTGGCTTTAGCCTCACCAAGCCTGAATAATAGCCTTTCATATGCTAGGTAAGCTTGTGCCCTTTGGGCCTCAGTTTCCTCATCATAAAATGGGGCAATAATAACAATATCTGTCTTTTCCAGCAACCAGTACAGTGCTTGGCACATGGCACGTGCTCAATAAGTGTTTGTTGAGTGACTATTGGGTATGAGAGTGCTTTACAAAAAGTGAATGTTACTGTTATTGAGACCCTTTGGGAAGGTGTGGAGGAAGGAATCTCCATCTGGAAAGGGAGTGTTACTGGCTTATCTCACCCTCTGTCAGGGTCTGGCTTGGTTATTTGATTTTATTTTATTTTTTTTTTGTGAGGAAGATTAGCCCTGAGCTAACATCCAATGCCGATCATCCTCTTTTTTTGCTGAGGAAGATTGGCCCTGAGCTAACATCTGTGCCCATCTTCCTCTACTTTATATGGGACGCCGCCATGGCATGGCATGGCATGACAAGCGGTGCGCTGGTGTGCACCCGGGATCCGAACTGGCGAACCCTGGGCCGCCAAAGCCGAGTGCGTGCACTTAACTGCTTGAGCCACCGAGCCGGCCCCCTGGCTTGATTATTTTAAATGAGACCTACCATTCCAATAGTAGCTTCTCTAACCGGGGAGGAGAAGGGGGACAGGCTGGCCCCAGGAATGGGAATCCAGTGTAGGCCCCATTCTATCACTGGCTGGCTTCACAGGTCCCTACCCCTGAATGGGCCTCAGTTTTCCCATCTGTGCAGCAAGAAGCTTGTGTAGTCTTTGTGGTTCCTTCTAGTGCAGACACAGTCTAGGATCTGCAATGAGTGATTTCACAAACTGCTTAGGAAACTCCTGCTGCTTTCCTAAACCACCTCATAATTTATAAAACACTTTCAGATCCCTTAGGCTTTTCATCCTCATGGCAGCCCTGGAAGGGGCCAGGGCAATGTGCCCATTTTACAGATGAGGAAACTGAAGCTGAGAAATACCCTCAAGGGGCTGTAATTTGAGGCTGCACCACACATTTTGGTTATACGGGTATACCAATTTGTTCTCAAATGGGAAAAGCACAGAAAAATCACCTGGAATGGGGATCGGGGGCTGCTTGTGAAAATGTGGATTCCTGGGCACTTAGAGATTCTAAATTGGCAGGGCTGGGGTGGGGCTAGAGTTAACAAGTGCCCAGGTGATTCTGAAGCCAGGGGCCTAAGGACTACTCTTGCAGAACCAAGGCCTCCTTGTGGCATTCTAGGTGGCCTCTGGCATCAGCCTCTGTGTTTCTTTCCTAACCCTTCTAGGTACCTGCTCTGGGCCAGGCCAGTGTTGGGAAGAGGCCCCAGTCTGGTAGGGGAGGTAGATGGAGAAACCCAGTGTGTGGTCAGTGCTGGAACAGAGGCAGCATCAGGCAATGGAGGACTCTGGAGGGCTCCCTGGAGGAAGTGATGTTCATACTGGGCCTAGTGATTTGATTCTTGTTTGTGTCTTAACTACTTTTTTTCTTGTGGGTCATCCCCACCAGATGGCAGGCAAATTCGTGTAAATCATGAATTTCACATCTCTGCCCTCAGTGCTGGCACAAGGCCTGACAGAGGAGGGGACAATATTGGTCAAACCAGCTGACCTGCACAATGAGAAATGGCTGATGGAGAGGTCCCAGGGCCTCCAGATTAAATGCATTTTCATGCTCAGCACCCTCACCTGCTCCCTTGGTGAGGTCTAACATGGAGTCACTTTTATGGTGGAAATTCCTCATCGTATCGTAAACATGTGTTACCTCTCTGTTCCCCTCCTCCCTTTTTCACTAAACTGCGAGTTCCTTAGAGCCAGGAGTCAAGAATGGGGCACAGAGCAGGCTGTCTAAACGTTTGTTGAATGAATGAGTTCAAGCAGAAGCTGTGTATGGGCTATTGAAGGGATTCCAGCTATAAGGGAGCTTGCAGGAAAATCCCAAACTGTATTAGGCCAGAAGTCCCACCCCCATTTCCTAGCAGCCCCCTTCTGCTTGGGCTCTGGGTGACAGGGGCTTTGGAGGTGGGCCTGAGAACCCAGAAAAGAGGAGGGGCAGTTTCTAGAGATCTGGGCTGAGGGTATTGGGGCTACAGGTGGGGGAGGGGTGGGTCGGGGGGGTCTGGGGGTCACGTGGGGTCTGCTGATGGTGAGATGTGCAGAATAGACGCTCAGTCCTAAGGTCTCCACAGAGGATCAGCAGCGTGAGGTGTGTCCGGGGGCGGGGCCACCACGCCTCGGGCCGGGGCCGTCCCGGCTGCGCGCGGGGAGTGCTAACGCGCCTGGCACCGCCCCGACAAAGCCTGCGCGCGCCCGGTCCCGCGATTGGTCGCGCCGCCTCGCGCCGCCGCCCCGTCCCGCCCTCCGCCGCCGGTCCGGCGCCCTGCAGCCAATGGGCGCCGTCGCCGTCGCCTCCGTCACGGCCCGGACGGCCAATGGTGGCAGCGCTCGGCGGCTCGTGGCTCTTTCGCGGCAAAAAGGATTTGGCGCGTAAAAGTGGCCGGGACTTTGCAGGCAGCGGCGGCCGGGGGCGGAGCGGGATCCGGAGCGGGATCGAGCCCTCGCCGCGGCCTGCCGCCATGGGCCCGCGCCGCCGCCGCCGCCTGCCCCCCGGGCCGCGCGGGCCGTGAGCGCCATGGCCGTGGCCGGGGCCCCCGCGGGCGGCCCATGCGCGCCGGCGCTGGAGGCCCTGCTCGGGGCCGGCGCGCTGCGGCTGCTCGACTCCTCGCAGATCGTCATCATCTCCACGGCGCAGGACGCCAGCGCCCCGCCGGCCCCCGCCGGCCCTGCCGCGCCCGCCGCCGGCCCCCGCGACCCCGACCTGCTGCTCTTCGCCACGCCGCAGGCGCCCCGGCCCACACCCAGCGCGCCGCGCCCCGCGCTCGGCCGCCCGCCGGTACGGACACCAGGGACTCTGGGCTGAGAGCGCTGCCTCGACCCCCCGCGCAGACCCGGGCGGGGCGCGGTGTTTGGCCCGGAGGCCGCGGGGGCGGGGGAGGGGTGGGCTGAGGCGCCCGGCCTGGGCGGTGCCGAGCCTGGGCTGAGCCTCCGGGCCCCGCCCCAGGGTGCGGGGTGACCTCGGGCCAGTCCTTGTTTGCTTCTCTGTGCTCTGGGCCTCAGCGTCCTCACCGGAGCCTCGCGTGGGTCAAACTCAGAGATAATAATGGCCCACGTGTATTCAACTGGCGCAGACTGCATGTCAGGCCTGGCAGACTTCGAGCCAGCTAAAACTCACAACCATACTGAGAGCTCGGTGACCCATCTGAACTGAGGCTCAGAGAGGGCAAGTGACTTGCCCCGGTCACACGGCTGCAAGTGGTGGGACTGGAATTTGAACTGAGGGCTGCTGGCTTCAGACCAGAGCTTGTAGCTGAGTAGTGGGCATGGCTGCTTGGGGAGGTGAAGGAGGGTGTCCTGGGGCCAGACCGTTGAAGAGCCATTGAGGAGATCCTCCTTCCTGCCTCAGCGCTAGATTGCCAGGTGCAGGCCTGGGCCTCTGGGGACAGGCCTCCTGGCTGGGAGGCCTTCTCTGCAGGGGCGGGGTGGCTGGGCCAGCTGCTGATCCCCTCCCTCTGCCTGTCCTTCCATCTGCCACCCTCCACCCGCCCAGGCTCTGGTTGCTATGGAACCTCATTAATCAGGCAGGCAGACCCCTCTGCCCCTGTGGAAGTACTGGGTAGGCTGGGCCTCTGGGAGCTGGAGAGGAGGCCCCCCACCGCAAGGAGAGAGTAAACATCCCTGGGAGATGCCTTGATAAAGTGCTCCCTGAACAGCAAGAGGCTTAAGACCAGTTCAATCTGGGGGGTCCAGAAGAGGTGGGGGAGAAGGGAGTGGAGGCCTGATGCTTGGACTTGTGGGCTGCAGGACAGGGTGTGGAGACCAGTTTGACTGGCACAGCTTGTGAGTGAAGGTGGGGCGAGCAGGAGGGGTCTCAGCAGGGGGCTTGGAGCAAGTGGGAGGGGTGAGGCAGGGCCCAGCGCAAGGAGGTGGAAGCTGCCCAACTGCTGATGGGGGCCTGGGTGGCAGCTGGTCCCTGAGGCATCCCGGCAAGGCTCCCCCAATCTCCTTGGCTCCATGCCCAGTGCTGCCTTCCGGAATCACCAAGATGCTAATACTAATAACAATAGCAGCCACCATTGTTTTGAGACTGTTTTGTGTGTCAGGCTCTGTGCCAAGCACTTTACCCAATTAACTTGTTTAACCCTCTCAACAACCTTCCCCTTTTACAGATAGGGAAGCTGAGGCCTAGAAATCTTAGAACCTTCCCTAGTCATTCAGCTAGTGAGTGGTAGGACCAGTCCAAATTTCCCGAGCAGTTAACTGCTGTGCTAGGATGCCTTGCCTCCTAGAGATGCTAACAGATTGAAGGAAGCCCAGGGCCCCTTCCTCCTACTGAGTGAGGAGGAGGGGGTCCCAGGATTGGGTCACCTGGCTTGTCTCCTATATCCTGGTGGCTTGTCCCTGCAGGTACCAGCTTGGGACCTGGACAAGTATCCTCCATTGAGCTGACTGACAAGTACATACAGGCCCAGGACTGTGGGTCCTGCCCTCAAGGAGCTGAGCTCCAGGCTCAGAGATACTTCCAGGGATGGGGCTGAGGAAACGTGCCCTCCGCTCCACCCCCAGTGGTGTTGGGGCAGCCTCACTGGGCCTGAGCAGTCCATTCATTCAACAGTTGTTGAGTTAGTGCACGCCCATTAGGTACTAGGCACAGAGGCAAGTAAGGAGCCTGTGCCCTCACAATACTTAAGGGCTAGTGGGCATTTTCTGCTGGTGGGCAGGGATGGGGGGTCAGCTTTTGCCCTCTAACACCCCCAACTCTTGTGCCTTTGAGTAGCCGCTGGCTGTATGCGCTGTGACCTCCGCCGACCCTCTGCACTGGCATTTGTTTGGGGCAGTCCTTGAAACAAGCTACAGGCTCAGCTTCTGCACCAGTGCGCATTCATAGAGCATCTCCTGCATACGAGGCTCTGCAATTCAGCCATTCCTCCTGGCTCTTCGTATCCACCTCTACCCTGTTGTCATGGCTTTAAAAAACAAACTAAATATAATACATATTTACTGTAGAAAAAGAGTTAAGAGGTGAAAGTTGAAGGGGGCAGGATCTCAGCCCCATCCATCCTTCCTTCTCTTTTCTTTTCCTAAGCCTATTTTGTGTGTTTTTTTAAAGGTGGTTATGACAGCTTTCCTTTTCCAAAGTTTTAAAAATTGTAGTTTTTCCTTTATTTCCGTGTTCAGACAGTGCATTGTTCACACTTTACAGAGAAGGCAACAATTCCTCATGGAACCTCTCCCCATACGGAGGTTCCTCCTGAAATGGATTCTATAATAACAGAAACCGAATCAGAGAAAACAGGTTTCAGGAGTTTTTTAATCCAAAAAGGGATCATATAAGTGCATTTCCCTATAGCATTTTTCTTGTCTTTGAGAGGATTCTGCGTCGACCTGCCTCAGTCCTTGACAGCTGCTGGTATTCCTGGGGCTGGATGAATCACGGTTTTTGTGGCCCCCTCCCGTGGATGGGCATTTTGGGTCATGAGATTTTTCACCAGTGTTCTGTGTGTCTTCATCCCTGCCTTTCCCGGCCCCTGTGGGGAGTCTCTAGAGGGGCGACATTTGAGCCCTTGTTTTAGGGTGTGGCATTGACCTGCCTTCAGGGTGGGCAAGGGCCTGGGGAACAGGGAAAAGGCGAGGGGTGCAGTTGGCAGGAGCATGCCAGGTTCCATCCCTGTGGGCAGGACTGGAGAGGGGGTACATTCTGGTTGGCTCTTGGGGACCTGGCTTCTGGAGTAGGCTCTAGAGAGGCAGGACGTGTGGATATGAACGTGGCTCTACCAGCCCACTAGGATTCAAATCCGGGCTCCACCTCTCACTGTCTGTGTGACCTCTCCCAGGTGCAGGCTCCTCGGGAAGTGAAGATCGTAGCACCCGCTGCAGGGTGATGGGTGGGTTTGGTGATTGAGTGCAGGTGAAGCAGTTACTTAGCAGGTGTTCAGTTCACAGGAAGCACCCAGCACATGTTAGCTCTTCTATCTCCAGGACGCCTGAGGGAGCCCATGAATGTGTGTGAGGGAGGGAGTGTCCGTGTCTGTCAGCAGGTGGGGAGGTTCATTCAGCAGACATTTGTGGATGCCCAGGCCTCATGCCAGACACTGTGTACAGAGATGATTGAGACCCAGTGCCCACCTCTGAGGGCTCCCTGGCCTCCGGGTGAAACAAACACATATACAGAAGTTTCTAGTGACAGACTGTGGGAAAAGGTTGGGTTTGAGGCAGTTCAGAGGGGGAAGAGGTGCAGTCTCTATCACAGGATCAGAAAGTCTTAAGTGATGGGTAAGGTCATAGGGGTGGAAGGAGTAGGTGTGAAGGGTGGGAGGCAGGGAGGGACCAGCATGGGCTAAGGCTCAGAGGCATAGGTTTGTGAAAAACCATGTCTCAGCAGAAGTTCATGTGGAGAAGTGGTGGCAGATGAGGATACTAAGGTGGAAGGGGACAGACGGAGGCAGGGGGACCGTTGAGGAGACGGCCGAATGGTCCAGGTGGGAGGTGGTAGTGGCTGTGGTGACAGGATTTCTTGGCAAATAGATATGATGAGGGCGGCGGGCGGGGCTGAAGAGGTTCTAGCTCAGGAAACCCTGTGGATGGGGGAGGGGAGGGTATGTCTGGTTTGGGTCAGGGTGCCTTTGAGATGCCTGTGAGACTTCCAGGGCAATCTCCATCTTCGAGTGTGAACTAAATCAGGGCATCCTGGGCGGGGATCCTGGCTCTGCCACTTCCTAGCTGTGTGACTTGGGGCCTCTCTGGGCTTCAGTTACTTTGTGTGTAAAATGGGGCCATTACCGTGCTGCCAGTCCATAGGATGGAAGGAACTAATGTATGCACATAGTGAACTACCTGAACTAATGTTCACAGATAGTTGGAAACCAGAGAGTCGGTGACTTGCCCAAGGGACCTGTATCTTAATGGCTTAAAACAGCAAAGATATATTATCACACAGTTTCTGTGGGTCAGGAATTCAGAGAAGACTTAGCTGGGTGCCTCTGGCTCAGGGTTTCTTCTGAGGTTGCTGTCAAGATGTTGGTCCAGGCTACACTCCACAGAAGGTGTGACTAGGGTTGGAGGATTTGCCTCTAAGCTTACCCATGTTGCTGTTGGGAGGAGCCTCGGTTCCTGGCCACTTGGGCCTGCCCGTAGGGCCACTTGAGCGCCTGCATGACATGGCAGCTGGCTCCCCCCAAAGTGGTCCAATATAGAGAGCAAGGAGGAAGCTCCAGTGCCTCGATGACGCCGTCTCAAGTGAGGTGACACACCATCACTTTCACCACATTCTGTTCATTAGAAGCAGGTTACCAGGTCTGGCCCATATTTAAGGGGAGGAGAATTAGGCTCCATCTTTTGAAAGGAGGAGTATCAAACGATTGGCAAACTACTACAGGCCTCCAGGGAGGTAGTGGTGGAACTGGGCCTTCCAGTTGAGTGTTCTGTCCTGTGTGGTAGGATTGTGTCCCCTAGAATCTGCCCCTCACTCACACACCTAGGCACACTGGTAGAGAAACTGAGGCCAGGGGTGGCCCAGGAGCACCACGCCTCAGCCGGGTCTCTTGTGGCCTCACTCTCCTGGTTACTGGGCATCCTCCCATTTATTTTGCTGCAGGTGAAGCGGAGGCTGGACCTGGAAACTGACCATCAATACCTGGCTGAGAGCAGCGGGCCAGCCCGGGGCAGAGGCCGCCACCCGGGAAAAGGTACCTGCGGAGCTCAGGTTGGGGCAGGCCCCCTGACCAGGCCCAGGTTGGGGTGTGGACAGACAAACATACTTGCAAACTAAGCTCTGGTCTGCCAGGCCTAGGCCGGGGCCTGAGCCAGGCCTCTGGGAGCCCCGAGGGGCAGCTGGAGTGGCCGCCTGGCATGGCTTCCCCAGGCCCTGGGGGTTCGGGAGTTCCCCGGCTGGAAGAGGAATGCTTTGGTTGGCAGGCAGCAGCCACAGGGCCTCCCTGCTTGGCTTCACCAAGGGGAAGGAGCCATTTGCCCACCCCACCCCTAGGACGGCCCAGCTGGGGGTGGGGGTGGTGCTGAGGGACCCTGCCTTGCCTGGCTCCCCCAGGTGTGAAATCCCCGGGGGAGAAGTCACGCTATGAGACGTCGCTGAATCTGACCACCAAACGCTTCCTGGAGCTGCTGAGCCGCTCAGCTGATGGCGTTGTTGACCTGAACTGGGCAGCTGAGGTGCTCAAGGTGCAGAAACGGCGCATCTACGACATCACCAACGTCCTTGAGGGCATCCAGCTCATCGCCAAGAAGTCCAAGAACCACATCCAGTGGCTGTAGGTACCAGCCAAGCAGGAGGGTGGGTGGGGCCGGGGGCTGGGCCAGCCTGGAGGAGCTGATAGTGATGCTGTGGCTGCCTGCATCCCCATCTTAGAGCTGGGGAAACAGGCTTCGAGAGGAGAGGTGGCTCCCTGAGGCGATGGATGCAGGGAAGTTCATAACCTTACGTATCCAGCTCAGTGTGGTGTACATACCTGTTCACCTGGGTAACCACCATCCGGATCAAGATAAAGAACATTTCAGCACCCTGGAAAGTTCCCTGTGCCCCTTCCCAGTCGTTTCCACCCCTCATACCACTGTTCTGACTTCTGTTGCCATTGCGGAGCTGGTCTAACACAACTTTTATTCCTGTTAATTCTTGTTTTACTGTTCCCTTCTCACCTCTTTCCCCGCTTGTCCTTCCCTCTCTTTTTTTTTTAAATTTTTGTTTATTTATTTTTCCCCCAAAGCCCCAGTAGAGAGTTGTACATCATAGCTGCACATCCTTCTAGTTGCTGTATGTGGGACGCGGCCCCAGCATGGCCAGAGAAGCGGTGCGTCGGTGTGCGCCCGGGATCTGAACCTGGGCCGCCAGTAGCGGAGTGAGCGCACCTAACCGCTAAGCCACGGGGCCGGCCCATGTCCTCCCTCTCTTGAACTCATCTGCCCTTTCGGTTTTTGGTAGATCATTCCATTCTGCATCATTCTTCTTTCTTTTCACTTGACAACACGTCTTAGAAATGCTTCCATATCTGTACATCTAATGCATTCTTGGCTTTTTACACAACTGTGGAGTATTCTGTGGCACGTCTATGCCATCGTTACTTATCTAGCCCCCGTGAGGGACACGTGGGTGTTTATAGACATGCAGGCCTGACTTTATTTTCTTTATTTTTTATTTTTTGCTGAGGAAAATTCGCTCTGAGCTAACATCTGTGCCAGTCTTCCTCTGTTTTGTATGTGAGTCACTGCCACAGCATGGCTGCCAATGAGTGTTGTAGGTCCACGCCCAGGAACCAAACCTGGGCTGCCAAAGCGGAGATGCTGAACTTAACCACCAGGCCACGGGGCTGGCCCCCGCAGGCCCAACTTTAAACCCATGCCCATCTGACTTGGAGCCCAGCTTTAGCCCTCTGTTGTTTTCCCAGCTGAGGAGCCGGACCCAGATTGGGGCCAGGGCTCATCTGGGTCTCACAGAACAGAGGCAGCAGCAGACTGAGTGCCGAAGATGAGGGCTCCTGGGCAGAGAGGTCAGGAGCTGCTCACCCTCCCTTTGCCTCCCCGCAGAGGCAGCCATGCAGCAGTGGGGATTGGCGGGCGGCTTGAAGGACTGACCCAGGACCTCCGGCAACTGCAGGAGAGCGAGCGGCAGCTGGACCACCTGATCCACATCTGCACCACACAGCTGCGGCTGCTTTCCGAGGACGCCGACAGCCAGCGATATCCTTGCACTGCCTGGTGGGCGGGGTCCCACCGAGTGGGACTAGAGAGACTACCCTGGGCCCGGGATCCAGGAGAGGGCTCTGGCTTTGGATGCAAGTGCCGGCACAGTGTTTACTCACTCTGCGATGCTGGACAAGTTTCTTAAACTCTCTGAGCCTCAGCTCCGTCTGTAAAAGGGGAAAATAATCCAATTCTGAAATTGCACAGATTAAAACAAGAAAAGCTAGTACCAGCAATAACGAACATCATTTAGTACAGGGATTCAGTACATGGTTGCGGCTTCAAGGTTAGAGATGCAAGTTTTTGTCTTTCATTTGCAAAAACAGAAACTTTATTTTAAAATAAGCCTTTTAAAGTGACTACCCAGATTACGTTTATAAATTTTGGACACAACCACTAACTGACACCAAGATCATGGGTCAGAATAAATTCTCACCACCAGGCCTTGAGTCGTGTTAGGTAATTTACATGAAATTATTGTAGGCAGCCATCATTACTTGGGATTCGATGGGTACTGTACAGATGTGGAAATTGAGGCTCAAGGCATGAGGTAGGCTCAAGCACCAATTATGTGCCAGGCCTTGGGGTGGGAGATGGGAGAGGACAGGAGTGACTAGGCAGGTGTGGGCTCTGCCTTATGAGCTGTCTGGGTGGGTGACCCCCAGGGGTCAAAGGTCATGTGGTCCTTGACTCCACCAACCCTGGCCTATGTGACCTGCCAGGACCTTCGTAGCATCGCGGACCCTGCAGAGCAGATGGTCATGGTGATCAAGGCTCCTCCCGAGACCCAGCTCCAAGCCGTGGACTCCTCGGAGGTGAGACCTGGGACTCCAGGCTTGACCAGAATAGGCTGGGCTGGGATGGTGGTCAGCTGAGCCTCAGTTTACCCTGCCTGCTGCCTCCACCCAGACCTTTCAGATCTCCCTTAAGAGCAAACAAGGCCCCATCGATGTTTTCCTGTGCCCTGAGGAGAGCGCGGGCGGGATCAGCCCCGGGAAGACCTCGTCCCAGGGGACAGCTTCTGGGGAGGAGGACAGGGCAGCTGACCCTGCCACCACAGTGCCACCACCATCATCTCCCTCCTCATCCCCTGCCACGGATCCTAGCCAGTCCCTGCTCAGCCTGGAGCAAGGTGGGTGAAGGGTGGGTGGGATGGGGCAGGGCCCCTCTCCCAGGTGGGTGGGCAGGCGTGACAGCCCCTTCTGCCCTCCCTGCCGGAGCGTCCCCGGCCTGTGATGCTCCCCCATCTCCCCAGAACCTCTGCTTTCCCGGATGGGCGGCCTGCGGGCCCCCGTGGACGAGGACCGCCTGTCCCCGCTGGTGGCGGCCGACTCGCTCCTGGAGCATGTGCGGGAGGACTTCTCCGGCCTCCTCCCTGAGGAGTTCATCAGCCTGTCCCCCCCCCACGAGGCCCTTGACTACCACTTTGGCCTTGAGGAGGGTGAGGGCATCAGAGACCTCTTCGACTGTGACTTTGGGGACCTCACTCCCCTGGATTTCTGATGGGGCTGAGAGGGGCCAGGGCCTCCTGAGATGCCCATCCTGTCTCTACAGCCCTGGAGCCCCCTGTCCCTGGCTGTCCTCCCAGCCCAATTGGAAATGTTTAATTTATACCCCTCTCCCCTGTCTCCAGAAGCTTCTGGCTCTGGAGTCTGGCTACTGCCAGGAGGCTGAGCAAGCCAGGAAGGGAAGGATTCTGTTTGTGGTGTGTATGTGCATGCACCCAACACCCAACATGTGTGTACACGGGGTGAGTGGTGTGTGAGCATGTGTGTGTGCATGTACCGGGGAATGAAGGTGAACACATCTGTGCGTGCACTGAAAACACGCCCCAGTGTGTCCACGTGTGTGTGCATGAGTCCATGTGTGCGCGTGGTGGGGGCTCTAACTGCACTTTTGGTCTCCTTGCTCCAGGGGCCCCACGAGGCCCAGGGTGGCCACCTGCCCCCAGAATCCTGCGTGCTGACCAGGCCGGGTGGCGAGGCCTTGGCCTGCTTGTTTGCAGGACAGCGAGAGCACTTCTGTCGTCTTAAAGGTTTTTCTGATCGAAGCTTTAATGGAGCGTTATTTATTTATCAAGGCCTCTTTGGCAAGCCTGGGGCACCAGCAAAGGGTAGGAGGGGTGTGGGGCTGATGCCCTAACTCCCTGTACCCCTGAGCGAAGGGTGGGGGTCCCTGAGCTGATTTTTGCCCCATTCCGAAGGAGCTGAGGTCTGAGCGGTTTATTTATTGGGAAAGTGAGGGAGGGAGACAGACTGACCAACTGACAGCCGTGGGTGGATTGAGGGGCGTGGTCCCTCCCCAGGGGGTCACTGCAGGGCCTCAGCTGCCCCCAGGATGGATGTGAGATGGGAGAGGTGAGTGGGGGACCTTCGCTGACAGGGTGGGCAAGAGGGGTGGGTGAAGGGCCTCCCCCTGCCCAGACCACAGGGGCCCTCCTGTGGCGTTTGAAGTTCCCCCCTCCACCCCACTTGCTCTGCCCCATCCTCCAATCTGCACTTTGATTTGCCTTCCTAACAGCTCTGTTCTCTCCTGCTTTGGTTTTAATAAATATTTTGATGGTGTTTGGGCCGGGTTTTGGGTCTGTGAACTGGGAGCAAATATGGGGGGTGGGTGAGGTCAAGGTTGCAAAAAAAAAAATGCCCATTTCCACTTCCCTTCTCCCTGACCCTGCTTGGTGTCATCTCCTTTGAGCCTCACAGCCCCAAGGAAGGTAGGCTTCATCACCGTTTTTGTCCTAACTTAAAATCTGATCCAATAAAGTCGTAAGTGAATTCCCCTCCTTTCCTCAGCCCCAAAGAGGCCACTGTGATCAGTTTTCTATGCTCCTTCCAGATGTTTCTGGGCATCTCTAAACATGCAACAGATAATTACAATGGGCTGATTCTGTGTCAGGTTCTTTCAGGTTCTGGGAACGTGTGTTCCCTCCCCTCATGAGGCTTTTGGGGTCGGCTAGAGACTCATACAAATGAGAAAATCAGGAGGGCTTCTTGGAAGAGGTGGTGCTTGAGCTGAGAGTTATAGGATAGTAGGGGTTAACTGAGGAGGAAAAAAATGAAAAACATGGAGCAGAGAGGAAAGTATGGGCAAAGGCCCTGGGGCAGGAGGGAGCAGGGCACAGAGGATCTTTGAGAAACCAGTGTGGCTGAAGTTCTGAGGTGAGGGCCAGAGTGGAGAGGTTACATCAGTCTTGGGCTTTATTCAGGGGACAAGGACTCGCTGGTGAGTCTGAGACCAGAATGACACATCCTGTTGTATATTTTAAAAGCTCCTTCTGGCTGTTGTGTGGAGGATGGATTGAAGGGGCCAGAATGGCAGAGAGGAGGGGGAAGAGAAGGCTCAGTTGAGTTGGAAAGTGGAGGGGAGTGTCTCGGAGGCGTTCACACCGACCTGTTTAACAAACTCTTAGGTGGGCTCGTGGAGCCAGCCCCTATGGTGAGCCCTTTACATTCACAGTCCCTGCAACAATCTTATGAGCCGTCCCCCACTACTCCCATTTTGCAGACGAGGATCCAGACGCTCAGAGGCGAGGTCACTTGGCTGGTTTTACCCATAGGGTGTCATTCTGTTGTGCTGCAGTTGGCTTTGTGACCCTATGATGGTGTGGGACCTGCCCTCGGTGGGCACGTACAGCCCCTCCCGTTCTGTTCCTGGCTTGTCCTCCCGAGCTGACCGTCATTTGCTCTGCCAGTCCCTGGTGGAAATGACCCCTCGGGTGATTCCTTACTCCGCAGTGGACACCCCTCTGGAGGCTCTGGTGGCAGAACCGCGGAGGTGAACGGTATTGGGGTTCTACGTTGTGCGGCCCTTACCCATCTAAAAGCTGGAGTTCGCCCCCCTTTTCCGGATGGGGAAGCCGAGGGCCACGGTCTGGGAGCGGCGGGCTTGGGCAGTGGGCGGAGCTGCGGGGGGCGGGGCCCTCGGGGCCGCGCCGGCGCCGATGGGCAGGCGTCCCCCGGAGTCCGTGGCGGCGGCGGCGGCGGCGGCGTCTGAACCCCGAGTCGCAGCCGAGCCGGAGCCGAGCGGGTGGCGGCGCCATGGCGTGCGCGGGGCTGCTCACCGTGTGCCTGATCCGGCCGCCCGCGCCCGAGCCCCCGCGGCCCCCCGCGCCCGCGCCCGCCGGACACGCGCTCTTCCAGGACGTGAGTGGGGAGCGGGCAGGGGCTGGCCCGCCCCGGGGGTGTCGCTGCTCTCCAGACTGTCTTCTCTCTCCCTGTGTCTCGCTGGTTCTGTTTCTGACTGTCTCTCCTTGGCCCCGTCTCTGCGTCCCTCTCACTGTTTTTCCCTGTCTCCGTGTCACTGTCTCTCCCTCCAGGTCTCTTTGGGGCTCTGGGTCTCTGTCTCGCCCTCATTGACCCCGCTGTCTCGGTTTTCTTGTGTCTCCCCTATCTTTGTCTCGCTGCCTTCCTGTCTCCTTATCTCTGCATGTCTCTGGTTCAGTGTCACCCCCTGCTGTCCCCCACCCCCATCCCACCCCATCTGTGTGTCTGGTGAGGTGGGGACTGTCAACACTTGTCACAGGAGCACTTGTCACAGGAGCGGTCTCCGCGCCCCTCTGTGGCAGCCCCAGGTGGGCGGACCCGGGCAGGGAAGCCTGGGAGCATAAGCAGTCCCCCGACTCCTGACCCCGAGCCACCTCAGTCTCTTAGATCTGACCCAGGGGCTGTGGGGCTCCACAGTTGGTCAGAGCTGCCCACAGTCATCGTGTGTGGTCTGGACACCCCTCCCGTGGGTGGCAGGTGGCCCTGTAGCCCCCACGGGCACTAGTGTGGAGCAGCCAGGCCCAGCCTCAGTCACTGCCCTGAGCCCCTTGCCCGCCTCGCACTCCACACCCAGCCCGGTGCTGGCCCTTTCATGCTAGCACTCCCAGAGGTCCCTGCCAGTGGGAAGGGCGGTACTCCTGCCCCCTTCCCACTGCCCCCAGTGACTCAGCACCTTGACCTCCTGGCTGGAAGGGACCTGACCCTCCCACTTCCCAGATGGAAAAATCAAGGCCTGAGGGGTTAGGGATATGTCTGAGGTCACACAGGGAGGCAGGGGCCCCCTAGGGTGTGGCCCCAGGTGTCCTCATTCCCAGCTTAGAACCCCTCCCCCCAGTATCTCCATCTGCCCCAGGGTGGCCACACTGGGCTGCTGTGTGACCCTGAGCAGGTGGCAGACCTTTCTGAGTCAGCTTCTGGCTAGGGGTTAGATTCGTCCCTGAGCCTCAGTGACCCCGAGAAAACAGCTGGAGGGGAGTGGCATTCAGGACCTGGAGCTGATAGGGGTTCTCTGTCCAGGCTTTGGCCTGCCCCTCCTTGCCAGACCTGCTGTTCTCCCCTTTACTCCACTGCTTTGGGTGACCTGGGAGTCTCTGGTCCCTTGACTCTGCTCTTCTCTGTCTGTCTGCTTCTGTTGTCCTTCATCTCTGCTTCTCCATAAATACAATCTGTCCACCCTTGCTTTCCACCACCCTCACTCCCCCTTGCACGCAGACACGCATGCACACATACACACGGGCGTGCTCAAGGCTCTCACACTGAGTCACTGCTGGGGCCTCATAGGAAGCCCCAGCTCTGGAAGGGTTAACCTCAGGCTGCTCCCCACTTGCTGGTGGGAAGGCTGAGGCACCCATGAAGAAAGGACTAGCCACTGCCTGCATGTCAGGGTCTTCAGCATGCACACGGAAACAGGCCAGATCCAGCGGAGTCTGGGAAGGAGCATGGCTGCACAGCAGAGTTGAGGTTCAGGTCTGGGACAGGTGCCCAAGATCCTTAGGCCGCATCTTGGCCCATCTCCCTACCTTCCTCAAGCTGAGACTGTGCCAAGGGCTGATGCATCAGACAGAACTCAGAATGGACACTGGGTGTGGGAGACGGGGGTGCAGGAAGCTGGCTTGGAGCACCCCCACGAGGCCAGGCCCCACAGGAGAAGTGAACAAGCGGTGGGACCTGCTGTGTGCGCTTCCTGTGCCCCTTTAGTTGGGAAAGCTCCTGCAGGGCCAAGCTGAGCAGGGAGTTGGGACCAGGCTGGGCAGGAGGAAAGGCGAGGTAGGGGGCAGGCTGGCCAGCAGGGGCCCTGATGTGTTGGGTGGGGCCTCTTACCGCCCAGACCCCACTCACAGCTCCCGTCCATGCCCCTTTGTCCTCTAGGTTTTCCGCAGAGCAGACAAGAATGGTGAGTGTGGCTTCCCCTGGGTCCCACAATGGGGGAAAGGGTGGGGGACATCGGTGAGGCCCAGGGGAGGGTTGAGTGTTTGAGGGCACAGTCTAGAATGGAGAAAAATCGTGGGGGGACCCAAGTCAGGAGAATTATCAAGGCATCCTTCCTGGAGGAAGTGCTGTTTTGAGTCAAGTTTGCCAGGATGGAGAGTGGAAGAAATGTGGTTTAGCCAGAGGCTGGAGGTGGGGGCTTATTTTCACGCAATGCCCTGGCACAGTGGTGGGTACTTCCCATATATGATCTTGTGTTGTCCTCACAACCACCAGCTAGGTGGAGATTCTTTTCCCCATTTCACAAAGGAGCGGAGGGTCAGAGAGGTGAAGCAGGTTGCCTGAGGTCTTTGTGTGGTGGGCCTTGAACCCAGGTCTGTGTGATGCTTGGTCCCAGGCTCCCTGTGTGAGGGGCTTGGAAGGGTGTGGTAATGGAGATGAGGCCCTGTGGGAGTTCTACTCTTAGATTTTTAGAGAGCTCAGTAACTTTCCATATGACCAACCATCTGGACCCAGGGAGGCCTTGGGCAGAATAAAGCTGGGTCCAGGGAATCCTCTCCTCCTGCTCTGGGTCTTGGGCAGTCTCAGTCTCAGTTTCCCAGGTCTGGGAAAACCTTGAAAGCTAAAGGTTTTCAGGCAGGTTGCAGCCCAAAGATGATTTGGAGCAGCGTACTGTGCCCAGAATGGCCAGGTGAGGGTCTGAGCTGAGGCAGCCAGTCAGCCTTGACCTCACTTCCATCTGGGGTCTTCAGACCCTTTTGTGTTTCAGCCTCCTTGAGACAGGATCCTGTCCCCACCTCCTGCCCCTTCTCCTTGGGTCTCTTCAAACTGGTGGAGACCGTTTGTCCCAACTCGTTGATCAGGACACATGGTCTCATTTTGGTCACAGCATTGTGTCTGGGGAGACTCAGACCCTCCCCCAGCTCTGCTCCCCCCACCCCATCTGCTTAGAGACCTTCCAAGACAAATCCCCAGTGTCTCTGGCTATCCCACTTCTGCTCTCAGCCTCTGTTACGTGCCCCCTGTGATGGGGAAGTCATTACCCCACCCAGCCTGCTACTCTTTTTTTTTTGTGAGGAAGATCAGCCCTGAGCTAACATCCATGCTAATCCTCCTCTTTTTGCTGAGGAAGACTGGCTCTGGGCTAACATCTATTGCCAATCCTCTTCCTTTTTTTTTTTTTTTTCCAAAGCTCCAGTAGATAGTTGTATGTCACAGTTGCACATCCTTCCAGTTGCTGTATATGGGACATGGCCTCAGCATGGCCGGAGAAGTGGTGCGTCGGTGCGCGCCCGGGATCCGAACCCGGGCCGCCAGTAGCGGAGCGCGCGCACTTAACCGCTAAGCCACGGGGCCGGCCCTAGCCTGCTACTTCTTACGGTGGCTCCAACTCTTAGGAAGATCTCATCTGCCTCCCTGTCACTTCTCTGTGAAGGGCCTGGGTCCTCCACTCTTGAGTCAGGCTGGCCAGCACGTGGGGCACAGAACTCGGCCCCCAAGTCCTCCAGGTGATGTCTAGGCCGTGTTGTGATCTGGCCGGGTGCCAGGCTGTTGTTGATTTGTTTCTTCACTTGGCAGACATTTGCTGAGTCCCTAGCCACAGCTGTATGTGTACTGGCCTGTCTCTTGGGTGCCTGCAAAGTGGGCACCTCTCGAGGCTCCAGCCCTTTTGTCCCCAACAGCCAGGCCCCCCACCGAGCTCAGACTCCCATTCCACCTGGCTGGGTGGTTGTGAGATGCTGCAAGGCCTTCAGGGGGCCTGGACCTGGTGGCAAGGGTGCAGCCCGGGGTCAGGGGTACCGACTCTGCTCCCTGCCCCCCTCCCCCCAGATGATGGTAAGCTCTCATTTGAGGAATTCCAGAATTACTTTGCCGATGGGGTTCTCAGCCCAGGGGAGCTGCGGGAGCTGTTCAGCGGCATTGATGGGCATCCCACCGAGTGAGTACGCGAGGGGGATGGATGAGCCATGGTTAGATGTGAAGCCGGATTGTCCCAACTCCACTGTGTCCCCTGCTGCCTTGGTTCCTTATGGAGGCTGGGGTCGGGGGTTTCAGGGAAAGGGGTGCCAGGGCTTGATGCCAACCTTACCCGCCCGCCCACCCGCTCCCTGGCTCCAGCCTTGCCCATCACACTGCTTCCAGCTGGGACCCCAAAATAGCCAGGCCTGAGTCACCACCCGTGGTTCAGCCCACAGGTGCCCCCCCACTCCCACTTCCTGCAGGGACCAGAGGATGCCTGGGGACAGCTGGGCCCTGCCTGCTTCTCCCCGTGGCTGCAGGTGCATGAGCACACACGCTCCTCCCCACGGGTGCGCCCACGCCTGCAGGCCTCAGCACGAGTCTGCGTGCTTCTCCCCCCTGCTTCCTCACGTCCTGCACACGTACACAGCTGTCTCTCCCTCACTTCCCTCCCCCGACCCCATCTCCTCAGGATAAATTCCAGAGGCTCCCGTGCCCTCCCTTGTTCTGAGGCTTGGGCTGGACCCTTTGCAGTGCTACCACCCTCCGCCACTAGGTACTCCAGTCATATTTCTTGTCCTTCAAGGCCTAACTTAGGCAGCCCCTCCTCCAGGAAGCCCTCCCTGACCTAACAAGTAATACCCCATGCCTTCTCTGGACTTCCCCAGCCCCGTCTTCCTCTTCCCGGCTCTGACCACTCCCCTCTGGGCCGTGTCCATGTCTGTCTCTCCTGGCCTGAAATCCCCTTAGAGGCTAAGAGTGGGCCTGAGCTTGAGAGTGTCTGAGGGGGCAGAGTACCCTTGCCCCCCTGGCCCCAAAGCCTCTGCCCGCAGAGCGACTTAACCTGGGCTGGAGGCAGGGAGTCGCCTCCTTGTCAGACTGAGCTTGGGGCGGGGAGAGGGAATGGCTTCAAAGTTCTAGTTCACAAAGTCCCAGGCCCAAGTCTGAGGGTCTCAAGGGTGCGTTCTTTTCCCTGCAGCAACTTGGAAACGGAGAAACTGTGTGGTGAGTAGAGCCACAGGAGCTCTTGTCTCCTGGGCCCCTGGGCAGGTGGGTGTGGAGAGGAAGCTGTTGCTGGTGTCCTGGTGGAACAGGATGGGCTGAGCTCAGGCTATGAGGCCTGGTTCGCTGCTGAGGAATTCCAGGTTGGGTAGATGGGGGGCAGGGGGGGCTTGGGGAACCCTTGAGTACCTCCTCTGCCCACAGACTACTTCTCAGGACACCTGGGTGTCTACCAGCCCGTGCTGGCTGCGCTGGAGTCGCTGAACCGGGCAGTGCTCACTGCCATGGACACCACCAAGCTGGTGAGTGGAGGGGCTGATGGTGGGGGCCCAAAACAAGGGCAGGGGTGTCTGCTGTGCTGTGGGAGCCTCTGCCATCGTGGCTCAGGGCTGTGGAGCTAGGGGCCTGGGTTTAAATCCTGGCTCTCCCACTTTCTGGCTGTGCATCTTTACCTCTCTGGGCTTCAGTTTCCTCATCTGTAAACGGGGTAATAAGAGAGGCTACTTCCATACATTTGTTGTGACAATTAAATGAGAGTGAAGGCAGGGATTTTGTCTATCTTGTTCTCTGTTCCCAGCACCCAGCACTATGCCTGGCACACAGTCTTAATACTTGGAGTTTGTATTACCGGCTGGCTCTGACTGTTGAGGGAGGTGAAGCCTAGGACCTGCGGGGAGAGGCGGTGGTGAGGCATGCTCACGCACGTCCACAGGCCCGTGCTGGTGTTCGGAGCCCGGTGGGGCGGGGCTAGGCCTGAGGACACGCGTGAGTGGGCAGGCACATGTGCACCCGTGTGTTTGTGTGCACGCGTGGACAAGCGTAAACAGTGCTCACAGCCAGGACTCCAGGCCCGTGGATGGTGACTTCAGAGAACCACAAGCTGCCCCTCCCTTTGTGTGTTCCTTTTAAGAAATGTCTCCCCCTCCCTTGGTCCCATAGCTCTTAATAAGGGGGCAGGAGGGAGCAGTGAGCAAGCCTGGGATTGTGCCTGTCCCTACTTTTTACAAGAAGGGGAAACTGAGGCCCTCAGCAAGTCAGTGATCAGCTGAGGACAGGCTTCCCCTACTGGTTGCTTTCACATGGGATTTAGTAGCTTTTCAAAGGGTCAGCTCTCGGGGCCTGGCATGGGATGGGAATCCAAATGCTACATGATGCGGGGTTGGTGTGTTGAGCAACTTCCATGTTTGGCCTGGACCCAAATGTGGGCATCGCCTTCCTTGTTGCCATGGAAACAGGACCCTGGGGTGGGCATCTGGACTGGCATTCTCTGAACTGGAACTGGTTAGGGGGATTCAAACTGCAGGTCAAAGTGATGGCCCCGGGCCCTGACCACCTCATCCTGGCCCAGAAAGGGCCAGGGGGTGACCCATCACCACACGATGACTCTGCCAGCTCTAGTCACTTGGGACTTTTATTTGGCACTCGATGCCTCTGATAGAGCTTCAGCTCAGCCCGCCCAGTCCCTGCTTCTGCAGCCCCCGCCTTCCGTGGCACTAGCCCCTCCAGTCCAACATGACTGGCTCAGTTGAACACTTCGTGCACCAGCCTGGAGCCACACTCCTGGTACATGGCTCGGGTCATCCAGCGGCATTGGAAGGAGCGCAGCGAGGCCACCATAGAGCCGCCTGTCCACACCGCTGTGCCACGCCCAGGCTTGGCCACCAGGCGTGGCTGCATTGCCCCAGAGCCATGCCGCCGGCACTGGGCCTGCAGCTCCATCTCCAGGCGCTCAGGAAAGCCTGGGAAAAGTGTGGAGCCACCGGCCAGCACCACAGTGTTAGCCAGCCGTGTCCGCAGGGTTGCCGGCACCCTCTGCAGTGCTCGAAAGGCCATTGTGGGCAGTCCTGGCTCAGCTTGGCCTAGCAGACTGGGCTGGAAGATAGGTTCCGGGCAGCGGAAGCGCTCACTGCTGAGGCAGACGGAGCCCCCATTGCCCAAGCAGAAACTGGCTGGATGGTGGCGGGCAGGGTTGTGGAGGTCACCCTCGAAGTCCAGCGATACATAGCAGCAGCGCTTCTTGAGCTGGGTGACGGCCTTGCGTGGCAGGGCCTGCAGCCGTAGCTCGGGGCACGCAGCCACCAGCAGGTCCCGCAGGTAGCGCGACAGGGTGCTGCCTGCTACGTCCAGCCGGAAGGTGGCCTCGTGCCACGAGTGGCCGGCATAGATGGGCGTGGCGTGGCACACGCCCGCGCCTGCCTCCACGGACAGCCCGCTGAACGCGCCGGTGGAGGAGAGCGCCAACAACGCGGTGCTGGCCAAGTGGCACGCGGGCACTGCCAGGGCCTCGAACAGCAGCTCGGCCACGCGCTCGCGGCCCGCGGGCGGCGCGGAGGGCGAGTCGCTCACCAGCACGGGCCACTGCTCTGGGCACACCCGCAGGCCGCCCAGCAGCAGGCGCTCCCACAGGCCCTCCAGCGCCTCCCAGTCCACCACCACGCCGTGCTTGATGGGGTGCGCCCGCGCCACGCCGCCCGCCAGCTCGCAGCCCAGCGCCCCAGGCAGCACGGGCCGGTCCCAGCTGGGCACCAGGCTGGAGCTCTTCAGCACCAGGCGCGGCTGGTCCTCGCCCGCGAAGCCCGCCTTGGTGAAGCCGGAGCCCTGGTCCACCACCACCGCGACGCGGCCCAGCGAGGGCGGCCGGCGGACCCCGCGGCTCCTCGACACCGACGCCACGGTCCGGGCTCCGCCCCGCCCCGCGGCCACAGGCTCCGCGCCCGGGGGCTCGGTCCCGCCCCCGGCCTGAGACCCCAGCTCTCGGCTCTGCCCCCTGGGCCTAAGTCCCCGCCTCTCTGGCCAGATAACGCTCGCTCTCGATTCTTGGCTCTGACCTCCGGTCCTGGGGCCCTGCTCTTCTGGCCAGAGGGGATGTCTCCTTTCAGCTCTGGACTCCGCCCGTAGGCCTGAGGCCCCGCCTCTGGCTCAAGTGTCAGGCTCCACCTTCGCTGGGCTACGGCCGTTTCTTGCCGTCTTCGCCTCCTATGGCTCACGGCTCAAGGGTCCACCTTGCACCAGGCCCCACCGTTTCTTTGAGGACACGCCTCTGCCGTGCGGCTCCGCTCCCTGAGCCCTTGCGGAGGTGGATGATCACAGGGCCAGGCCAAATCCTTTCAGATATTGAGAAGCCACCAGGAGCGGCAGAGTTCTGATAATGAAGGGGCCTTGTGGCAATGTCATCCCCACGTAAATCCCACCTTGGGGACCCAGGACTCCAGCCCAGTCCTTGAGCCCAGGTAGTCTGGCACCTCTCACCTGGGCTTGACCGAAGTAGTTCCTGGTCGTGGAGGTGGGAGGGGGTGATCAGAGAAGGAAGGAAAAGAACTTGGACTCATTGTGACCTCAGACCTCAGCACTTGCTGCGCTTCCACAGCCCTCTCACCCAAAGAAAACTCCCTGGACTTATCCTCTTCCCTGGGACAGGGCCAAAGGCAGTGATTTTGGCATCCAGGGGTCTGGCCTCAGGTGCCCAGCACAACCAATCTGATTCCTTCCCCAAACCACTTCGGATTATCCGATGTACTCTGGCCAGATGTGCAGCCCCTTCCCTCTCAACGCTGAAGAGAAAGCTCTTAATCACAGATCTACAGCCACTCTTGAGGATCTCTGTGTGCTCAGCCTTGAGGGGCCCAGGCAGCCCACAGAGGAACCCTACCTCCAGGGGCTTCCACATATGGACTCCGGAGGGCCTGAGTTTGTGACTCAGTTCTGAAGCTGACTCACCGTGCACCCCTGAGCAAGTCCTGATCTCTTTCTCGGCTCAGTTTCTTCATCCAAAAGGTAGTAACCCTCATGCACAGGAAAGAGGCCACTTCTTATTTATGCAGAGTCTCATGATTCTCTTTAGGACCATTTTGGTTGCAATTTGAATATCCACTCAGATGAGCTTAAGCTAAAATGGGGATTTTATTACAAAGATCTTGCATGTCTTACGGATACCAAGGGCAAGGGTGAAATCAGGTTTCGGGAACAGACTGGAAGCAGGGCTTGATTGCAGGGCTGTGGGGAAACCCAGGATGTGCGCTGGATCTGCATTGTGTGTTTATTCTTTTGAAGACTGGCTTCAGCCTGTGCATGTTCATGTAGAAAACACAGTCTCTTACAGCTCATAATTACAGTCCCAGGGAAGGAACTGATAGGACCAGTTTGAGCCAATCGCTTATGGCCAGAAGGGGTGGCCACACTCAAGAACATGCTTACCTTGGTTGTAACCATGTGGATGGTAGTGAAGGGTCAGTTCTCACAAATAGCGGGAGAGATGCTATTGGTCGTGCAACCTCCAGCTTGATGCAGGAGATGTGGAGGGGTTGTTGATCAGGTTGACACTGACAAAAGAGCATCTTCAGCAGAAGCTGGACCTGTGGCTTTAGTGAGCTGGGACCTTCACCCCTGCTGCATCTGCCCCCAAAGGGGACATTCTGAGGTTGGTCGCCAGTGGAAGGCAGGCTGCAGGTTCGGCAGGGCTAGGGGGGCACTAGGGTCTGGAGCTGGGTTTGGGACCCAGGAAAGTGAGGAGAAGCAGCTGGGTCCTGCCCACAGAAAGTGTGCCAGGCCTCTCTTGGGTGATTTAGGGAGGTGAGCCTCGGATTGGAGACAAGTGCCAATATGGCCAGAGCAGGGGTGAGGGTGGAAGTCACTGAGAAGCCCTAGAGAGGAAGGCCAAGGCTGGGGGCTGGGCCTGCACATCCCCGATAATAGGTTTGGGTGCCCTGGTGGGCAATGGAGAACACTGCGAGCTGATGAGCATGAACTGCTCTACAGAGAGATGAATGGTTTGGAAGAAACCTTTGCCTGCCATGTGGGGAAGGGGATGGGATGGGATAGGTTGAGACAAGTAACTGAGGTACCTTAGGGGTTATGAAGCGGAGTGGGGTAGGAATTAGGGGTCAGAGGTGGAGGAAAGCCGCCTCTCCTCCCAGGTGCTCTCACGCAGAATGAGCGTCTCAGGCCCACCCCTGCTGGCCGTGGGACAGTTCTTCTCCCGGGTGGTGGCTGTTTGCCTGGGATCCTCCCTCTGCCTAAGAAGGACTTGTGAATGCTGGGGACTCTTGGAGATATCAGGCCTCTGCTGGAAGCAGGCCCCTCCTCCTAGCGTGGCCAGCTGGTTTGCCCAAGCTCATCTCCCTTGGGCCTGCAGACCTGGCAGGGTCTGCCACGGGCCGGGGGTGGGGGTGGGGAACAGCCTCCCTCCACTGAGACAGGGTGCCCCCTCCCCAGCTCTGGGCAGGGGTTCTGATCCGTGGGTCACAAGGAAGGAGAAGGCAAAAACAGCCCTGGCTCCAGACCCTGGCCGTTGCTCTACCCTGAGTACGCCTGTTCATCTCTGTCTTGCTCTGGGCCTCAGTTTCTCGCCCCGCCCCCCGGCTCCGCGCCCTGACGCCTCAGACAGAGCTAGCCGGCGCCAGGGTTGCTATGCGCTCTTTATTGGGCCGGGTCCTGGGGCCGGAAGGCCGGGCCAGCGCTCAGGGCCGCGGGCAAGGGCAGCCGCGCCGCTCGCTCGGCCGCTGGCGGGCGGCGTCGGCCTCCCGCTGCGCCCTGCTCTGGGTCGGCAGGCGCGCGTGGAGCCCGGGCGCGGCCTTGGCCCCGCCCCCCGCGCCGCCCCCGCCCCCGGGCCCGCCCGCTGCGCGCCGCCCCTCCTGCTGCGGCCGCGCGTCCAGCAGCAGCAGCAGCAGCACCAGGGTCTTCTTCATCTCGCGCGCGCGCGCGCCCTCGCGCCCCTCGGCGCCGTCACCCGCTCCTCGCAGCATGGGCGCCGCGGCCCGGGAACCCACCGGGACGCCCGCCGCGGCCTCGCCCGGCTTTCCGGGCTGCGCGCTGGGGCCCGCCGCCACCTCGGCCAGCTGCTGTTCCTTGTCCAGGGGGAAAAGCAGCACGATCTTGGCCTGGGGGTGGAGCAGCGGCGTGAGGGGAAAGAGCGCGCCCCGCCTTCCTCCCCGGGACCCCTACCCACCCCAGTCCTATCTCCCAGGACTCTGCCCCCTCTACGTTTCCAGGACTCTCGCCATGCTCCCGTACCCGGGAGGGGGTTCCCCACCCTGCCCCACGGCCGGAGACCCCCGCCTCCACTCTGGAAACCCTCAGCCATCCAGGCTGACCTCGTGAGACCTCGCTCCCGTCTACGTTTATGGGATCCCTGCCTGTCCTCCCAGCCTTGACACTGGGACCCTCACCCACCCCGGCCCCGGGGCCAGGGCCTCTGCCCACTTGAAAAGGGGGAGAAGTAGCATGGTTTGAGACTGGGGCTGGAAAAGGGGGCATAGGGGAACTCCTGCCCATAGCCCCGGTGGTACCAAGTAGGGGTTCATTCCCCGTGCTGGGACCTCCACCCATCAGTCCGGGGTTGTGAGAATCCCCTCCTGCCCACCTTCCTGGGCTCCCAAGTCTCATCCCCCTCCTGGTTTCTGGAATCCCTGCCCTCCCTTCTGGGCTTTTAGGACCTCATCCACACTCACATGGGTTCCTGGGACCCTCATCCTCAGGAAGGCTTCTCTAACCCTTTCCATGCCCCTAGGCCTAGACTCCCAGAATCCACTCCTGCCCACCTGTCCAGGTTCCCCTGACCCCCACCTGCCCCTTGGCCCCTGGCGCTCACGCTCGGCTTCTTCCGCTTGAGGTGGCTGAAGAACAGCTGTTTCCGCCGGGCTGTGTCCACGTCAGGTGGCTTCTCCTTGCGGGCCTGCTTGGGAACTTTGGTCCTCTTGTGAGAACTATTGTTTCCCATGGCAGGACTGGTCACCACTGGGGGCCACAGCCCATGCTGCCTCTGCCCTGCTCTCTGGCCAGGGGCCCCCTGCCCTAGCTCTGTCCCGGGGAGGCTCCATTGTGACCTCATGGATTGACCTCACCAGTTCCAGGCTCTGAGTTCCTCCTCCCACAACCCGCAGGCGAATATTGGCTCCATTTACTCTGTCTTTGACTTCTTCTAGCCTCAGTTTCTCGGCTGTAAAACTGGGCTAATGATCATAAATGAGATGATGCCTGTAAGGTGCTTAGTGTTGAGTAGAGAGGAATTTCTGTGACCTCAGTTTGAATTCTGGCTCTGCCACTAACTAGTTGTATGACCTTGGCCAATAATCAACTGCTCTAGGCCTCAGTCTTCATCTGCAAAGTGGGGTCAAAATTATGGTTCCTATAAGTTGTTATGAGGATTTAATGAAATTCTGCTTGGAACAGGGCCTGGCACAGAGTGGATGCTTGTGTCAGCTGGGTTCTTTGGTTGCAAGCAACAGAAACTGATCAGTCGTCTTAACAACCCAAAAGGGAATTTATTGGAAGGACTTCAGGTAGCTCAGAGCATGGCCAGGAAGTCTGGAGACTGAGCTTGCAGAGAGAGAAACCACTGGCCTCTCTGACAATGAGAGAACCTAGCCTCCCCTCTGTCCCTACCTCCCAGTTCATAAGCCTGGCCCAGCGGGGCCCATGTGATGGTTGAGTCGAGGCAGGTCCTGGGCAGGAGACGAAGCTCCTGACGGATGGGTCCTCTGGGGCCCCTTGTAGCGGGAGAGCAGGCACCTGGACCACAGCTCCGCAAGACTCCCATCTTGGACTGTGTCCTGTGTAGGAATTGACTCACTGGAGCCTCTCGGCAGCTCAGTGAGATGGCTATCATGCCTGTTTTATAGGTGAGGAAACTGAGGCCCAAGGAGGTGAAGGTAGTTGGGGAGTCTGTGAGCATCCCAAGTGGGCAGCACTTGGCCTGGCACATGGTCAGCCTCCCTATCTCTGCTTGCCTTGGGAGGAGCTGGGGAGAGGCGGGTGATGTAGGTGGGGCTCAGCGCTGGGGTGTGTGTGAGGACAGCCACCTGGCTGTCTTGTATCTGCAGCTCCTAGTAAAAGATGCTCAGTAAATGTGGCGTGGGTGAGTGAATGAATGAGTGCATGCATATACAGATTGTGAGTTTGGGGCCAGCTGCTGTGTATGGGGCCGCATCACACCATGTTTTTGCCTCATGTGTCAGAATTGGCCTTTGGATGCCCTGTGACCTGCCCCACCCCCCACTAGCCTAGCTGTGCTGGGGCCTCACTGGCTGAAGGTGGTGGTCCCAACAGGCAAAGGGCCTGGAGGCCCAGAGAATGGCAGATACCTACCGTGAGTTGGCCTCTCACCTCCCAGGAAGAGGCCTAGACAAAGAGGGGTCTGGTCTTGGCTCGCCCACTGAGCCCCGGTGCCCTTCTGCTTATGCCAGGTCTGCATGCCCTCTGTTCTTCATGCTGCAGCTGTTACTCTGACAGACAGAGGGAGGGGAGCAGAGGAATGGCTCCCCATCCAGAAATATATGCTTGGGGCTGAGAGATGCCAGCTCTGCCCCCTCTGCCCTTAGGAGTATGAGCGGGCCTCCAAAATGGACCAGTTTGTGACACGCTTCCTACTGCGGGAGACAGTGAGCCAGCTCCAAGCCCTGCAGAGCTCGCTGGAGGGGGCATCGGAGACCCTGGAGGCCCAGGCCCGCGGCCCACGGTATGTGAGGCATCCTGCTGGCCTGCAGGTCCTGTTCGTGAATGCCCTTTACATTCTGTAGTCCCAGCATCCTGGAGCCCCAATTCTTGTTCTCGGGCAGGGAGGCCGAGAAGGGGTGAGAAGGGGTGGCTGGCTGTGAGGCTGGGCCTCAGTGTCCCGGGAAGCCTGTCTTGCTCCACCCAGGCTTGGCCCTGTTCTGGGACCCCAGTCCTTGGCCCTGTGGGTCTGGGAGCAGTGGGCTGACCCGCTGCTTCCCTTAGGTCAGATGAAGACAGTGTGGAGGTGCAGAGCAGGCCTCGTGGCAGCCGGCGGGCGGGGCGCAGGGCCCTGAGGAGCGTCAGTTGGTCACCCACCTGGTCTCCTGGCTCCTCTGACACAGGTGCACCTGTGGTGGGGTGGGAGAGCTGGCTGAGGAGGGTCCAGGGTGGGCACAGCATCCCCAGTGCCTGCTCCTCACTGCTCCTCAGTTCATCGTGAGACGCCTCCCAACCTGACTTCCCCCCATGGGCCCCCACCCCCAGGGCGGAGCTCAGAGGCCGAGATGCAGTGGCGGCTCCAGGTCAACCGTCTCCAGGAGCTCATCGACCAGCTTGAGTGCAAGGTGAGCAGCCGTGTACCCAGAGCCCCGTGGGGGCGGACCTTCCTGGAATCCGCCCAAGCCAGGCACATGCTGGGGCGCTTGGCCCACACTCCGTGTCCCTCACAGGCCCCCCGGCTGGAACCCCTGCATGAAGAGGAGCTTACCAAGGGGCCCGACTCGGTGAGTCTGGGAGAGGGACAGGCAGCAGGGTCTCAGGGGCCAGGAGGTGCTCATGAAATGAGGGGGATCGTGGGGCCAGCCGCCCACCTGGCCCCTGCGGTGCACACACACCCCCTTCCTCAGGTTTGGCCCAGCCCTCATACCCCAGGCCTGGCAGGCAGGGTTCTGGCCCTTGCTCTGTGACTGCAGAAATCACTGTCCCTCTCTGGGCCTCAGTTTCCCTCATCTGCATTTCTGAAAGCTAGGTCTGTGGATGGAGGCCGGAGGGGACAGTAGGAAGTGGTGGCATACTGCAGGAGAGAGGGACAGTGGCTTGATCAAAGCAGTGACCTTGATGATGGGGAAAGGAGGTTGGAGTTAGGGATGTTAGGGGCGGATCGGGGCAGGAGCCCGACCTCAGGTGCAGGTCAAGAAGGACAGGGTCCTCCTGGAGACCCCAGCCAGTCCCTCACCCGTGTCCTGCCTTACCCCAGCTAACCGGGCTGCCTCTCTTGCCAGCACATCCTCGTGGCCCAGAGGCAGATGCAGGTGGCAGAGGAAGCCCTGCAGGACTTCCACCGTGCCCTGTGCTGCTACGTGGACTTCACAGGGGCTCAGAGCCATTGCCTGCAGTGAGTCCCCAGCTGGCTGGTGGGCTGACCAAGGTGGGGGCGGGGAGCAGGGAGCAGTGCTGGGCCTGGGTGTCCTGGGCCAGGGCTCCCATTAGATACCCCTGGCTGGGTGGGCAGAGGTAGTGGCAGCCGGGCCTGGCCTGGCCTGGCCATCTCTTTGGCTCTGCAGTGTATCTGCCCAGAAGATGCTGGACAATGCTTCCTTCACCCTGTACGAGTTCTGGCAGGATGAGGCCTCCTGGAGAAGGTATGAGTGGTGGTCTAACAGCTAACCTTTACTGATTATGGGCCCTGGAGTGAGTCAGGCCTGGCTTCAAATCATCCTCTCCTCATCCTGTGTGACCTCAGGGGAATTACCTAACCCCTCTGAGCCCCAGTGGCCTCCTTTCCAAAATGGGAGTGATAACAGTTCCACCCTCATATGAGTTAAATGAGATGATGTGTAAAGAACTGAATGCAGTGTCAGGTACACAGTAGGTGCTCAGTGACTATACACTGTCACCACTGTGCCATACCCTATGCCAAGCACCTGTGTGTTACTTCATGTAATCCTCACAGTATCCCAGTGAAGTTGACACCACTGTCCCCATTTCGCAGAGGTGAAAACTGAGGCTCAGAGCCAACATGAGGAAGGACTGGAATCTGACTCCAGGCAGGGGGACTGGAGTGGGAGTGGGGAGCTCTTAAGCAGGTGGTCCTGATCTCTGGGGGACTAGCTCCAGCCTCAGCTCCCTCCACGGCCCTCCCCAGGCACCAGCAGTCCGCCTGCAGTAAGGCCTTCCAGCGCATCCTCATTGACCACCTGCGGGCTCCCGACACCCTGACCACTGTGTTCTTCCCAGGTGTGCTGCAGCCCCCAACCCTCTCCATAGCCCTGGGACCTGGGAAGGGGCAGCTGGGGCCCTGATGGCCCCTGACCCCCAACCTCTGACCCTAGCCTCCTGGTGGATTATGAATAATAACTGAGCCTGACCTGCATAAGCCAAGGACCCTGGGGCCCTGCCTGCCTCCTTCTGGAGCTTCTGGACTGGTCAACTCAGCACCAAGACCAAGGACGCTGCCGCCTCCTAGGCCTGAGGCCTGGCTTTCAGAGGCCTCCCAGACCCGGCTGATGGAGTTTCAGCCCAGGGGTCAGGGACTGGGCTGCTTGCTTTCTGTTCTTTATGTGTCAGTGTATTTTATTGTTTGTAGCTTTGGCCTCTGAGGCACTCTGGCCTCTGCCCGGCTCAGGAGGCCTGGATCCTGGTCCCCTCTGCTGCTGCCTTGCTGTGTGACCCAGGGCAGGTCGCTTCCCTCTCTGAGCAAGCCTCAGGCCATCTGGCTGCCTAGCGGGTGCCCTGCTTTCTCCCTGCTGTCTTGGGGCCAGGCTTCTCTTCTTCCCCAACCAGCAGCAGAACCAGGGCTGATGCTCAGGGACCCCCACCTGACCCCGAACCTCGACCCCGGAGGCTGGGCCAGATCCGCCAGCAGTGTGGGGTAAGGACCCTGGTGTCCCCATCACCTTCCTGGGCCAGCAGGCTCCTGCCTCTTCCAGCACCCACGGCTGCACCAGAGACCTCTGGAGGATCCTGGGTTGGTTTGCATGTCATTTGCATATCATTTGCATGCTCATGCCCACCCATACTCAGGGCCCTCTGGGAAGCCCCAAGGTGACCTTGCCAAGTAGCAATAATTTGGACCCAGAGTAGCCTGCTGCCCCCAGATACCTCTGAACCCCAGCCCAGGACCCCAGCACAGAGGCAATAAAGGCAGTGGTCACCTCTGGTGTCACGTCCTCTCTCTCTCCCTCGGCAAGGCCAGGCGGTGGGGCTGGTTTGCATCTCAGACCAAAGACACAAGGCAGGAAACCTTCCTTCAGAAATCAAAGGATTCCCATCTCGAGCTGCCATGCCTGCAGATAGTGGGAACTTAATCATAGCTGACCCAGCTTTCCTTACCTCAGGCTCTCTCACCCCACAAGCCCTGGTTCTGGGGTCTTGTTGAGGAAAGGGGAGTGGACATGGTCTCTGCTTTAAACCCGTCAAAGTCAGCTGGGGGTTCTAGCTTCACCCCCACCACCGCCCCCTTGCCAACGGGAGGGTATGATATGGAGTCGTGGGCAGAGCACAGAGCCTTCTCAGGGTCCCAGATAGCGTGGCGGGATTCTGTGAGAAGACCTGTCCCCAGACAGAATCTCCCCTGCCCACCTCACCCCTTTCAGGCTGGACGTGTCACCACCCTTGCCACCTGCAGAGCCGTAGAGCGGTGCCAGGAGAGTAATGGCCAAGTCAGTCCCACCAGCCACTGGGGGACCCTCCTTCCAGCCATCTGGGGGAAAGGGACTAGGGGGGCATGGAGGGAGGTGACCAACATGGACGAGGGCTCTAAAGGGGAGGCACATGGCACCACAGGCACGAGAGCTCAGGATAGCCTCTGACCTCGTCTGAGGGGTGTTGGGGTCAGGAGATTTTAGGCAGAGGAGACGCACATGCTCAGGCTCTGAGGGGGAGGAGAGCTCGCCTTGTGGAACTGAAGGAGGCCCAGCAGTGGGCTGAGGTCGGGTGAGGGGAGAGCGGGCTGAGGCCGGGTGAGGGGAGAGCGGGCTGAGGCCGGGTGAGGGGAGAGCGGGCTGAGGCCGAGGTGGGGAGGCTGGGGAGGCCGCAGGGGCTTGAAGGCACTTCATCCCAAGGAAGCTGTGGTAGGTTTTAACCCAGGCATGACTGGCCAGTGGGCTGAGTGACATTTCACTAATGTTCCTGAGTGCCCTGGTGGTGCCAGGTCCTTGCTGGGCCCTGGGGCATGGCCAGGAAGGCAGCTCAGATGGTACCAGCTCAGGGTGGACATCCTAGTCTGGGACTCCAGGCAGGGTCTTCCCTGAGGTTTCTCCCCAGTGACCCCTGCCGGCATTCAGACTCGCGGGGGGACACACAGCTGCTCGCACCGGCCTGGCCACCCTGGCCAAAGAACCAGCACAGGAGTCCCTGTGGCTCCTTGGCCAGCGCCGTGCCAGGCTGCCCTCCTGCCGCCCCACTTCCCAGACTCCCAGCACTTCCTAGAAAGTGCCGCCAGCGCCTGACCACACAGCTCTGGGCAGCTCGAGGGGGTTTCAGAGTCCGTCCTCGTTAGAGAGAAGCGCATCCAGGAGGAAATAATCCCGCTTTCTGTCCTGTGTTCTAATTCCTTCTGTCCTATTTCCTCCATAAAACAGCAACAGCAAATCCTGAAAACTAAACAATTTCCCAATGCCATCTTTGAACAAAGGCGTTGAAATCCTCAAGCTGACACCCCTTGAGTGCCTCCTTAGAGTCTGTACCCCTGCCCGCCTCACTCTGCAAAGGAGTTCTGAAAGTTAACACCTTAAAAAAAAATAAGACAGGCTGTGTCCTCCCTCCCTTGCTGAAGGCCTGGAGGTGCTGGCGAGCGAACCAGGTGGAGGGGAGATGGTCAGGCCTGCAGGGTAGGGGAAGGCCTGTCGGAGATGGGGATGTTTGGTTTGAGCTGTGGAAGATGAGTAGGGGTCTCCAGACAGATGTGAGGGGCAGATAGGCAGGGAGAATACTGCAGACAAGGGGACCAGGTGGAACCCTGGAGTGAAAGGGATTGCAGTGAGCTGGGGGTGGGCCAGGCCAGACGGAGTTTGAATGATGTCCTGCAGATAGTGGAGAGAGAGGGGGTTGCCAGACAGGAGAGCACTGTGGGTGGGTGAGGGGGCTGGAGTTACAGCCACAGGGAGGACGCAGTGCTGAGCTGGGACTCGGGGGCACAGAGGAGGTCCCCAGGCCTTTACATTGTGTCTACTTAACTCTTGCAAGCCCACCTTCCTCTCCATCTTGCCATCCCCTACCCCCCGGGTCTTGGCCTTCATCATCTCTGGCCTGGAAGACTGTGGCAGCCTCTTCATTGGGCTTCCTGTCTCCACTCCACTGCCAACAGTCCTCTCCCTGTCAAGGAACAGCCAGAGGGGGCTTTTAAAACATTGCCATGATGCTCACACCCCTCTGGTTAAGACCCTTCAGTGGCATCCCACTGCCTTCAGCATCAAGATCAAGTTTGATTTCCTGACTTGGCATTCAAGGCCTTTAGCAATGAGCCCCTACTCCCAGTATGTGCAGCCTTGTCTCCCTAGAACACTCGAGCTGAGTTGGGTTATTTGCATCCTCAGTCACCCCACTCTTGGCCTTTGTTCTCCACCCCTCCCCCACCCACTACAAAAACACCTTCTTAGCCTTTAAGTAGCAGGTTAAAGCCATCAGGTCTGGGTTGCCTTTCCTAATCCTTGCCCTCAATGCCCTGTTCTTGCTGGCTCCTCAGCTCATTTCAACAGCCCCTGGGCACTTGCTTTGTGGCAGGTGCTGCGGATGGTGAAATGTCCCGGGCTGTGACAGCACCCAGAGGGTGCTGTCAGAGTACTGAAGGGCAGGCAGAGTACTGAAGCTGGGAGGGCCCCTGGCTCCTTCCGCCAGCTGCCACCCCCCCACGCTCTTACCCACTCCCTGCACCTGCCTCTTCTCTTTCTTCCCACCTGTGCAGTGACTCACCTGCACACCTTCAGACCTGTCCTGGGGACTGGCCCAGTGCCAGACCAGGTGCTGGAGAGACAGCAACAGTCTAGGTAGCTGCCACTGCCCTCCAGCTCTCAGAAACACACTGTCCCCTTAACACAGCCTCTGATGAGTCGAAACAAAGGGACTGAGAATTAGGTGAGTCTTCAAGAAGTTATTCTCAAAACAAATACTACTTGAGTAAGACACAGGCTCCAGGCAGGATGCGGGGACAAAGACAAATCCTCAAGGAAATCACATGGTGGCAGAGAGAAGCCAGTTGTGATGGCAGCCTCTGTTTACAGGGGCTTCCTGGGTGCTGGGCCCTGTACTACGGGTCACTCCCACGTGATCACATTTCACCTCACAACAACCCAGTGGTGTCGGCTTCATTAGCACCCCCAGTTTACAGAAGAAGAAACAGAAGCTCAGCCAGTGAGTACCTTGCTGCAGGTCACACAGCTGGATCTACTCCCTGGCATCAATAGCAATTTGCTGTCAAGCGTGAACAGTGCTGTGGGAGATCTCGGGCATCCTCTGGTAACGGAAACCAGCCCAGGAATGGAGGACGGCGGCAGCTATAACAAAGGAAGGAGCCAGGCCAAGCCCTGGGGCTGCAGGATCACAGGCAGCAAGGAAGAGCCGTGGGAGCACAGTGCGAGGTGGACCTGGTATGAGCTATCCAGGGCCCGGCCCTCCGAAGGTAGTCGGGGCTGAGTCCTGATTATTTCTGGAACTCCCCGGGAGGCACCCAGAGAACGTTAGCTGAACTCATGGGGCAGACAGGCAGCCTCAGAAAAGGTTGGTGCAAAGGGGAAGGCGAAAGTTGCTGGGGTGTGCACCCAGGATAGGAATCTATTCTATCAGAGGTAGCAAGTCTGGCTTTGTCCACAAGAGGGCGCCTGGCACCAGGCTGTGAAGCGTCCTGGGGGAATGGGGGATGGTTTGTTGCCGGTTCCCCCAACCCTCTCTGGAGGCAGGACCGCTGAGCAGGGGATACACTCAACTCACGCCCCTGAAATTCTAGCAGCCAGAAACAAGCACAGACGGGCAAGATGGGTTTAGAGCCACGCACGTTTGCTCGTTCTGAGTTTGTTTCATCATCTCAGGCCAATTTTTTCCCTTTATACTGAGAAACACGTCAGTAGGCTCCTTGGACTCCACGCTCGGTAAAATTTGAAAGGGCTCTCCCCTTGCAACCTACCTTCCAGGACTAACTCTTTCCTATTTTCCATCTCCTTGTCTCTATGACAAGAAATCATATAGTAATGCTTCACTTATTTTCACATTCATCTAGCTTGCTGTTCAATAGTGCACCAGTGTTTATTTCAATGACTACTTATTTCCAGAATTCTTTTCAAATCTGCCTATTTTTAGTCTCTTACTTTTTGCTCACTTCTTTCCAGCACCATCTTTAGAGGTTTCATAGTTATTTTATATTCTGTATCTGATAATAACAATATCCAAATTCCCAGAGGTCTAAATCAGTTGTCCACTGTTCTGCTGACTCTTGCTCATAGTGGCTCATTTCCTTGGATGTTTAGTAATTTTTTGGAACAGTTTCCAATTAGTTGTTATGTAAGATTACGATTGATAGTTTTGGTATTTTTGTCTAGAGGATTTGCATTTTTGCTTCTGCCAGACACCAGGAGATACTCCAGGCCTAGAATCATCTTAGTTTCTCAGCCCAGGGATTCTCTGACCTCCTGGAGTAATGAACATCTGAACCTCAGCCCAGGAGAGGGCAGACATGAGGACGGAATCTGGTCAGACTTTCTCTGTCTTCAAGCAGGGGCAGGAGCTTCTGCGCAGCTCCTACTGCAGACAGGCAGAGTCTTCTGCTTAGCACTGTGGCGGAAGCCAGAGTGACCCGGCTTCATGGACAGCTCCCGGTTTTGTTTCTCCATTTTGTATAGGCTCAAAGCCTAGTCTCACCTTCCCCCTAGAAGCAGTTTATCCCTCAAACTCTAACTTGGAATTTCTTTTAACCCCCGAGCAGCATAGGATTTCCTCTTTTGTGTTCACCTACCTCTGTGGTTGCAGTTTACTCTTAATTTTTTTTCTGGCCCTTGGGGATTTCCTACACTTTTTCATCTGTGACCTCAGCAATGTAGTTAAAAGTACATTCACTAGAATTTATCCAGCATCTGGGTGTTTTATGGTAATGGCAAAGTTCCCAGCCTGCCATTTCTATAGCAAATTTAACACAGTATTATACCATGTTATCACTGGAGTCCCTGGGACCTTTCTGCCAGAGCTAAGGCAGACCGTGGATGACTGACTTGTCTACCAAATATGTTTTCGTGCTCGGCCGACAGTCAGGCTGAGATCCTGTCATTATTCTAGGCAGTGGATTGCAACGCTGGGCACCATCTGCACGAAGATCAGACAGCTACGCCCCCACCCTGCCTTCTGGGGCCAAGGCCACAGCCCAGCCCGAGATCAAGTAACCAACCCGCCCTTTGCATTTTGGGGGCCTATGAAGCTGCTGGTGCCCACAAACCTCTCGGGCAAGGCTGCTCAGCAGCAGGCCTAGGGCAGAGGCCAGGGATGGGTCTTCAGGCGACAGGAGCGAGACCTCAGTCATCGGCTAAGAACCTTCCCTGAGCCCGAGAGCCCACACACAGGTGCACCTACACCGATCTGGGGCACGTCACAGTAGGTTAGGCCACCTCAGAGCCATAGAAAGTGCTATCCGGGGCCTGTCACAGGCACGGCAAGCTGGAAGGCTTTCAGGGAAAGCAGTTTGAAGATCTGCTTCAAGGATTCAAGAAATGTTCAGTCCTAGAAATCCCATTTTAGAAAATTATCCCAAAGAAATAAATCCCGTGAAGGAGGCCGGCCCGGTGGCGCAAGTGGTTAAGTGCTTGCGCTCCGCTTCAGTGGGCCGGGGTTCGCTGGTTCGGATCCCGGGCGCGCACTGACGCACCGCTTGGCAAGCCGTGCTGTAGCGGCGTCCCATATAAAGTGGAGGAAGATGGGCACAGATGTTAGCCCAGGGCCAGTCTCCCTCAGCGAAAAAAAGAGGAGGACTGGCAGATGTTAGCTCAGGGCTGATCTTCCTCACAAAAAAAAGAAAGAAATCCTGTGAGGGAAGATGTTCACTTCTTTATGTTGGAGAGGGAAAACTTGAAAGCAATCCAAGTGCCCAACAGGAGGTGAAGAGTTAAGAAAATTATGGCCTCGATGAAATCATTCAACCATTAAGCAAATAAATGTGAAGGCAACAGTGAACTTACAATCTAACATCAGTGTAAAGAGGACATGAATGAATATTCACAAGTCCAGGTAACATTAAAAATTTTTAAGGAACTACATAAGAGTTATTAGAAAAAAAGTACCTACAAGCTCACTCACTACCCTATTTTTCAAACTTTCCGTGGTTGTATTTTCCTTATTAAAAGATCACTTAATGGTGAAGAAGAGCGCTAACAGGGAATTGGGAGGGTCTGTGAGACGTTGCTGGCACTTGACTGCAGGTCCATGGCATGGCCAGTCGGGCCTGGGTCGTCCTGCCGGCTTCCCAGAGATCCAGCAGCTGGACCTGTCTCCTCAGCAGTATCTCCTGCTTTCATTCCCAGGAGCTCTTCAGGCCACAGCAAGAACCACTGGAGCCCCCCTATCCCACAAGATTGGGCAAGAAGCGGGAGGGGACACAGAAGCCTGTCAGCAGGACATTTCATAGTGACCACCTTCCCTCCCAGTCCCATTCCAGCCTGAGTCAGAAAAGGAATATAGCCTTTTTATTGACTACTTTAAGTAGAACAAACTAAATACATATTTAACAGTTTTGGTTCATTTATACAGTACATTAAATAAGTTATGCACAGAATTAAGTAACAAAAGTTCCTATCAGAGTAAAATGACAAAGCACAGAAAAACCGGACTCTAGCGCATCCTGTGGGTGGTCTCACATTCATCATCCGCTTTCAAAACCACGCTTGGAGGCTTAGTTTTCGATTTATTTACATTACTGGCTTTCTTCTATGGATGGGGCTTTTGTAGCCTCACCAGGAACTTGGAAAGCCATGAAAGTGGACTGAAGGCCTCTCAGCCAAGCAGCACTTTCAACCATTTGCCTAATGCTTATTGCTGCTTCTCTCTGCCAACTCCTACCCAGGGACGGGGCTGTCCCTGCCAGCCACACATGCCCTATTTGGTATAAGCATCAACGAGTGTACACCGGGCAGCTGTGGGCCTGAGTAGATGGGGTCTGCAGGGGAGGCGCCATCTCTGGGGCTGTGGAGGGGAAGGGGGGAATGCAAGGTCTGCCCTCAGGCCTCCTGACCTTCTCCTGGCTCACGACGGAAAAGGTCACCTGCACCATCATCTTTGGAAATGAGCATGTCAGTGCACGTGGGCAAAGAGGCAGGCAGTCAATGTTTTGGTTTCACAAGAACTACAGACACTCCAAGTTGGAAGGGCCCTGTTCAGCAGCTGGCCCAGCTCCCCACCCCACCCTGGGCAGGACTCCTCCCCAACAGCTGTCTGTCTGGCTCATGCTGGAACAGTCCAGGTCCCTCTGGCTTTTCTTACATTTGGTTCAAACATGCCACCATCCAGTTCTCTGAAATAGCTAAAAACAAATTTAAGAAACTTGGCTTGGTCTACTGACCCAGGAGCCTGGAAACCAGTTCTGAAGAAAGCCCCCAAGATGTGTTCTATTTTAAATGATTTGCTCAATCCATAATCCCTTCTACAGTTTCCAGGACAAATGGCCACCTGGTCATTATTTATGCTTTCATTCTGAAGAACTCACTACCATACAATTGCAATTGTGTTGTTGAACCGTCAAAGCCACCTGCTGAGATATCTTCTGGAACAAACCAGAACAAGGTCAACACCCTTTGCAAGCAGGTGACAGCACTGGAGATCAATTTGACTTTGGGACAAGGCCATACATAGTAAAGTGTAGATTTTCTGTCTAGAAGCTGAAGATGCTCATGTAGACATCAAGAAACAAGGAGCTCCTGGTAGACCAACCAGCTCGGATGGGCAAAGGATGTCCACACTGCAGCCGATGCCAGACAGAGACCGAGCTGAGTAGATGTGTCCTGTTTCCAGACTTAGATCCACTGAGAGACATACATGACTCAGCACCATCTAAGAAAAGATCCACTCACTCTATGACCTCAGGGTCGCGTGACTGTGCCTGCGCAGATCTGCTAGAGCCCCACTCCTGGAGCGGCAGGGACCCTCCACAGTGGAGTGCTCACACCTTATAAGGTGGGCTGCCTATTCCCGACTAGGTGGAATTAACCAACCTCTTCCTGAGTCAGTTTTCAGCACTGGATGGAGTCAGGCACGGTGCAGGCAGTGGGGACACAAACGGCAACTGAAGATACAAAGATTGGGCCCAGCATCCCTGGAACACTTAAAGATGGCTCCCGTTTTGGCCACTTTTGGTCTTCTCTGTTTCCTGCCAGCACTCCTCACCGGGCAGAGGACAGTGATGCCCCATCACTCGTCAGTGTCCCTCGGTGGGCGATGCTGAGCACTGGGCTCATCCTCCAGATGTGCTCCGAAGGGTGGGTAGGCACGTGTCACATCTGCTTTTGGTTCTAGGATAACATTGAAGAGCCTGTGACTGCCCTGACAACACCCTCAGTACCACCACTTTGAGACCCTCTTTCTTTTTTGTCCCCCTAAATATTAACTATGAAGGTTGGTCCTCTAAGCAGCCTGATTATATTAAGATATTTTAAATCTAACTAGATGAAGGTGGGAAGCCTGAACTTGTACCCCTAAACTGGGTAGCTGGGGTAGTGTCAGTAGACACTGAAACCAAGTGGAAACCTGGACTCCCCCACTGCACCCCTCCACCCCCAACCAGAGAGCTGGAGAATTTCAGAAAGGAGGGAGCCAGAGAAAGGGATTCTTTACATCTAAATAGGAAGTCTTGGACAGACACCTTAGCAACCTATGTGTGAAACTGACTAAAATTAACACAGCAAAAGGTTTGAGAACTGAGCTACAGTGTGAATTACTGCCCAGGTTTTCAGCTTGGCCTCTGGGTAGCGCATGAGCAAAGCAGAATGGAACCGCATTACAAAACCTCTGAAAACGAAGCTGTTATTGGAACCACAGCCCACAAAGGTAGGCTAGGACCTGCACACGCAACCTAAACTTTAGCTGTAGAAATGGGCACCAAGCCCTGATGAAGAGTTATTTTGTTGGTTTTGTCTCTTTATTCCAACCCGAACTACTCTGGCTAGTCTTGTGGTCAATGAAGATTTAAAGAACCTGCCTAGGCGTTCAACTTGCCGATGAAAAGACAGTGAGCTGAGGACAGACCCAGAGGACACCACGAGACAGCCTCTTGCTATAACTGATTAACAGGTTCCACGACCTCCTCATGGGACATCCCACATCTTATGGAAATATAGGCAAGTCCTGTCTGGGGTACTGATTTCAAAAGTCAGGACACCCCCCAACTACTGCAGTTTAAGGAGTTCCACAGTAAAGTAACATTATTCTGTTAGTCTTTCTCTAGGTCTACTTTATGCAATGGAAATCCAGGTAATTTAAAGGTGCCTTATACAGAGTTTTCTTGTAAGATAGAAAATCCTTGGGTAAGGTAAATCAGGGATTGAAGATTCTTAAAGTAAGATACACCTATTTGCAAGGACAATGCTACCTATGCTGATCCCTTTTCCTTTATGGGACCGAGAACTTTTATTTCACTTGGGTCAGTGCACAGAAGGTGGCCATCTAAAGCTGAGCTTTCAAGGGCCAGCAGGAGCAGGGCCAACCAACTCACCCCAAATGATTCCTTGGGGCGAGTGGGTGCTGTAGGCTTGGAGGTGGAGAGTGGGCAAGTCAGGGTCCTTGGGCTCCCAAGGAGACCTGAATGGCAGGGAAGAATGCACGTGACCGTTCTTAACATTTTCAAAGGGGTATAAGTGATGTCATGTTTGGAGAGCCATGTAAGCTGCTGGAAAACTCTCTGAAGACAGGAAGAAAAATTGGTCAGGCTCTCTCAAAATGGTTCTCACATTTCACAAAACTTCTCTTAGCCCAAAGAGGGTAGGTATCAAACAACACAAGAGAAGGGAAACTGAGATCGTATGCCCAATGGTAAACCGATCTAGTATGTATAATGACATGAAACCACAAGTTTGAAGAATTCTTTCAGGTACAGGAAGGCTGCTCAGAAGTGACCAGGCCTTGACTGGTGAGGAAGTCCTAGCCACACCACGTCACATCCTATGGGACAACTGCGGCTTACGGGGTGCCAAACAGAGACCACAGGAAGAAGATCCACACAGTGATCTGGACACGAGTGGTCTGAGATCAAAGGACACAGAACAAGACGACTGTGCAAACAGCCAAGCGGTGACAAAAGGTTCTGCATTTCCAATAGATGATCCATTCAATAACCTGACGATACTAGTTTGGCCAACATGCTCAGAGAGAACAGACTACCCACAATTGAGTCTCATTCTCCCTCAGACCAATCCATGCGCCGGAAACCATTTTCTGCACAAGCAAAATCAAAGAAGAGAGAAAAAAATGGGTCCCAAACTAAAGTAGCCAGCCAAGTTGGAAAATCTTGTCCAAAATGATCTGTGATGCCTGGCAGAAGTTTTATTTATTTTTTATTACTACGGGTGCTTTTACTGAAATGGTGACTTCTTTCCTGTGGTTTCTGAGAATCTTAACAAGTCTGAACAGCAGGGTCGAGGAGGGAGTCCTGAGTGCTGCTTTTTGCCTGCCCAAGTCTCCAGGGGGCCAATCAGTGGCATCTGCTGAGGATGAAAATGGGGCTCAAGGAGCTGTCCGGCATGAGAGGGCCACTTCCCATCAGAGAGGGGCCTCTCCCACGCGTGCTGTCGGCCTCCAGGCTTCTGCTGCGGGAAGAAGGCGGAGGAGCAGACAACGCATGGGGTAAGCTGCCTCCAGCCTGGCTGGGCACGTTCGGCAGTGCTGCCTCAAGTGGCAGGGAGGGGAACTGGTCGTCTACATTGAAAAGGGGCTGGCCATGCCAGCTTCAGCTGGGAGAGGAACAAACCAGGAAGCCACGGAGGAGGCAGCTCCAGCCAGCTGCCTGTGTGCAGAGAGAATGGCACATTAGCTCCCCCAAAGACACAGAAGGGAACTGGGGCACATGTCCAGAGAGGCTGTGGAGCAATGTTTGCTGGGCTTGCTCTCTTCCTGCCTCCACTTCACTGCTTGCTGATGACCCAAAAGCCACTTGCAGTGGTTCAAATAGGCAGCCCCCCCGTGCAGTGCTCTGCCATGCTGCACGGTCATCAGGGGGCAGTGAGTCTGGGGCTCAGAGTCCGTTGGTGTCGATGGCTGTCACAGAGGCAGGTGTCGAGGAGCGCGAGGTGGTTGCCGAGGTCTTGTCCAGGGCCGGGCTTGGCACACTGCAGTCGGCAGACCGGGCTGAGGAGCCCCTCCCTCCAGGAAGCAGTGGCCGGCTCTGGCTGTGGGGACTCTGGCCGTGCAGGTTCTGACCACAGAGGCGGTGGTGCCGCTCCCAGTCCTTATGCTGGCAGAAAGAGCCGCAGTATCGTGCGATATTGCAGCCACTGCAGGTCTCACTGGCTTTGCGGCCACAGTTCCAGCAGTTCTGCAAGACACAGGCATTGGTTAGTTGCTTGGATCTCGTGGGGCAGGCTTGTCATCACTCGTCACCTGCACTGGAGAAGAGGGGGCTGTATGGGAGGGGCGTGGGCTTTGGGGCTACACATACCTGTGCTTGTCCTGCCTCTACTGCTATCTGCTTTCTGAGTGTCTTTCATCTGCAAAACAGGAAAACTATCTACCCGGCTGACGGGACAGAGAGATGAGGGGTATGTGAAAACACCCACAGCACCATCACAGGGCAGTTGGAAGTCCCACCTCCCACTGGAGACAGCGACTCACTGTTTTGACTCATATTTTAACCCTCAGTGACCAAACCAAACTGTGTCCCAGGGTCCCCCCACCACAGCTATCTATTCTAAGATCACACATAACACGTGTGTTTAGACAATGTTTTCTCATCTTGATTGTTTTCACTGACAACACATGATCTTTTAAAAAATCACCTGCCAGGGTACCAAGAAGGGTGAACAGGAGTGGGGGTAGTTGTGCTACTTCCTCTGTGCCCATTCTCCTTCCAGTGATGTGTCTCGTCATAGGTGGGCTGGGGATCATGGGGATACCTCTGGCTTGTGTATGGGGGCCCCAGAGGTCTAGGTCAGGGAGTTTTTTTCACTATTCTCTGCACTTTCCTAAAGGGAGGGCAGGTATTGCCAGGGTTTAAATAGAAACCCTCCGGGGGTGATGGTGGTGAAGTGTACCAGCTGAGAATGCACTAATTCTACGACAGAAGATACCAGCCAAGTGATGCTTGGTTAGAGCTAGAAGTAGCAGCCATGAAAGAAGCAGTAGCAACAGTATTTGAACAGATGATGGCGCACTTCTCCCCCTCGACTAGGGAAGAGCAGCATCACGAAGAATGCAGCCACCAAGCGCAGCTCCCAGCACCTGCCCCTTGGCGCTCTCCTTCCTGTAGGCTCCCATGAGGACTCCGCTGGGACACATGAATGTTCTACACCTGAGGTCTCCAGGGCCCACTTATAAGAGACAAGACTTACGGCATTGCCAGGTGAAGCTATCAGGAGGGGGCAAGGCTTTCTTAGGTGTCAGGAAGGACTTGAGTAGCCAGGACACCCACCCTTCCCGCCCCGTCCCTCGCCCCCAAGGTCTCCAGAATGGCAGAAGCCAGTCACGACGCCTGGCCTGACCACTCCTATAGTTAAAGACACAATTCCCCAAGAAACCAGGACACTTGCTCAAGTGAAAAACAACGGACAAGTGCTGAAAAGGGCTCCCTAGCCCACTTCTTGTATTACACAGATGGGACACTGAGGGCCAGTGGGCAGAGACTTGCCTAAGGTTATAAAATGATTACGTGGCTACGCAAAGCCTGTAACCCAGACCTCCTGACTCCACGATACTTAATGTACAAGCTTAGTTTCAAAGAACATGAGGAAGGACTGCAGATTCCCTTCTAACACAAGAGGCTTCTCAGGAAATACACTCTGGGGACTGCCCAAACTTGTCAACACCAACACCAGAGGACCAAAATAGGAGACAGAAGTAATTCTTAGGTTACATTTACAGATCCTCCAGCAAACTGCATTCCAGAGAATTTCAGTACTTTGGAGTCTGATAGGCTGACTCCAAACAATGCTTTGGCAGAACATTATCACTGGTGGGGAAGAACTCAGTTGTTGCCTAGATGGGGTTGCTGTGGAAACACAGGCCACGGGGTCAGCCCCAGGCGAATGGGAGAGCCTTTACTCCCTCTGCCCAAGTCTGCAAGTACATCTCAAACCGGGGCGGAGTATTAAACCACTGGTACTTTCACCTTGGCTGCCATTATATTTAAAATAGCTTATTTCATGATTTATGAGACACAATAAAACAAGATAAACAGCTTCCCAGAGTCAGGATCATAGAAACGCAGGAACAACGTGGTTAGTGTCAGAGCAGCCAGGGTGAACAGGACACTTTCACATTCTCTTTCCCTGTGGCTTTTCCCTGACTTAACCATGAGACTTTTTGCCAGATATAAGATAAAGGTTTATTGTTGTAGTCACCCTTCAAATCAGCATTCCTCGAAGCTGGAGCAACACATTTGGCAAACAGCCCTTTGTAGTTAATGGGAGAAGGTTATAAACCTTCTGAGTTACTGGCTAGGGAAGTCAGAAATGGGATTCCAGAATTTCCTCTGTCAACCACGGACCATCAGCTTATGCCAATATTACTCCAAGTATGGCCTGGGGACCACCTGTATCAGAACTGCTTGGTATTTTTAGTGTCAGCGAGTAGATTCCGACTACTAGCGACCCTGTATACAGCAGAGTAGAACCCTGCCTGGTCTTTTTGCGCCATCCTCTCATCTTCCAGTGCTATATCAGACAATGCTCCACTGCTGTTCATAGGGTTTTCATGGCCAATTGTTTCGGAAGTGGGTGGCCAGATCCTTCTTCTTAGTCTGTCTTAGTCTGGAAGCTCCGCTGAAACCTGTCCACCATGGGTGACCCTGCTGGTATTTGAAATACCGATGGCATAGCTTTCAGCATCACAGCCACATGCAGCTGCCACAGTACGACAACCAAAAGATGAGTTGTGTGGTTCCCTGACCGGGAAATGAACCCGGGCCGTGGCGGTGAGAATCTTAACCACTAGACCACCAGAGCTGGCTAGAACTACCTGGGGTTTGTCAAAATCCCTGGAACCAATCCCAGACCTCCCTGACCTTACTGCAAATCTGGCCCAAAGGAGAAATGACTCCCCATCTTACACTCAATTGCTAGCCCATTGTGTTTGCCAGGAAACCCAGGCTGGGGACAGAAAGAGCCCTGTGGTGGAGATGAGGGAACCTCTCACTTCATCCCTCCATCCCAGGCATTATAGGAGAGATGCTTGGGTCTGGCCTCACAGGAGGCAGCTGTGCTGCAAGAGCAGGAGCTGCCACAGCTTATACACGTATGTTGTTCACAACCTAACAAAATCCCTTCCATCTGCACAGCGCACTGCAGTTTAAAAACACTTCCACAGCCATGATCGAATTCTATCTTTCTAAATACTAGGAGACTAGCAGGACAGGGGCTGACCATCAGAGAAGGAAACTGACTCCTCAAGAGTACACTGCCATTGTGAGGGGGACTGGGACTGAACTCAGGGCTCCTACCCTCCAGTCAGGGCTCCTTCCACTATACCAAACCACCTCTCATAGGATGAACAAGAAGCTTCAAGGACACCTGCTGCACTTCAAGTAGAATTTTCTGTATGAAATGGAGGGAAATCAGCCCTCCTTGTTCAACGCAAACTCACCCAAAGCTTCGGCTCTGCTATCCCTGCCCTGTTTGGGAAAGAAAGTTTGCTGGGATGGATGCTGGTGTGTGCCTCACCTGCAGGCCACTCTGTGCACTGTTTAAAATCATAACTCCTTAAAAGCACAATCCTATAAATGGAAAGCTGGGATTTAAGCCATGGGGTCCAGATCCAGAACTCATACTCTTAGCCAAAATGTTATACTCCTTCTTTGGAGACAGACATAATTAAAGATAAATATAGATATAGAAGTAGGTAAATATTGACATGGATGGCTATGAATATAGAATTAAATATAACAGAAATAGAGATATCACTGCTCAAAAACAATTCTAAAGAAAAAGCATGAGAGGGGCTGGCCTGGTGGCCTAGCAGTTAAGTACGCGAGCTCCGCTGCATTGGCTGGGGGTTCAGATCCTGGGCGCACACCAATGCACAGCTTGTCAAGCCATGCTGTGGCGGCGTCCCATATAAAGTGGAGGAAGATGGGCACGGATGTTAGCCCAGGGCCAGTCTTCCTCAGCAAAAAGAGGAGGATTGGTGACAGATGTTAGCTCAGGGCCGATCTTCCTCACAAAAAAAAAAAAAAAGAAAGAAAAAGCAGGAGGGGAGAAGGAAAAGGGGAGGGTTAAAGGAACTATTTCCTCACATTTCAGTGTCTTTGTTGGAGCACTACAATAGGAATTTTTCCACCTCTTCTGTGATGGCCACATGATATTTAGGCATTTGATCTTCACATTGCCATGCTTGGCATTGTTATATTGAAAGGGATCATTTAGGGGCTGGCCTGGTGGCACAAGCGGTTAAGTGCGCGCGCTCTGCTGTGGCGGCCTGGGGTTCGCCGGTTCGGAGCCTGGGCGTGCACCACGCACCGCTTGTCAGGCCATGCTGTGGCGGCGTCCCATATAGAGTGGAGGAAGATGGGCATGGATGTTAGCCCGGGGCCAGTCTTCCTCAGCAAAAAAAGAGGATTGGCAGATGTTAGCTCAGGGCTGATCTTCCTCACAAAAAAAAGAAAAGAAAAAAGAAAGGGATCATTTAAATAGAATGAGAAAATAAAATTTCTGTTGTTTAAAAAAACAAGCCAACAAAAAACTCCAGTTCTTTATAACTTCAAGAGAATGTCCCCAAGAGAGCTGATCTCTCAACTGGTAGATGGGATCTATCTACTTTCAGAAACTGGCTTGTTTCAGGTCTCAAGTTTATCTTTTTTTTTTTTTTTATGAAGTATTTTGCTTTTTTTTTTTTTTTGTGAGGAAGATCAGCCCTGAGCTAACGTCCATGCCAATCCTCCTCTTTTTGCTGAGGAAGACTGGCTCTGAGCTAACATCTATTGCCAATCCTCCTCCTTTTTTTTTTCCTTTTTCTCCCCAAAGCCCCAGTAGATAGTTGTATGTCATAGTTGCACATCCTTCTAGTTGCTGTATGTGGGACACTGCCTCAGCATGGCCACACAAGTGGTGCGTCGGTGCGCGCCCGGGATCCGAACCCAGGCCGCCAGTAGTGGAGTGCGTGCACTTAACCGCTAAGCCACGGGGCCGGCCCCTGGAGTTTATTTTAAAGCTGAAAAATACTAAAATACAAGTTACAGAAAAATTTCATTACCATTCCAAAAGGACTGTTACGATGTTTTTGTCATATGCTTTTTTCTTTCCAGTCAGTTCATTTTTGTCCTCATCGTGGTACAAGAGTGTCCTGTACAGAAGCATCACCAAGTCCTGGGCCCTGGGTGTGGGAGAGCTGGGGAGGTCTGCCAGATCTGTCATTTCAGTCCATAAAAGACCTATCCTATTTGTAAACAGACTGGATGCTACAGGGCCCTGCATTTCCTCACTCCTGCACCCTGACGTCAGCGCTGTGGGATTGTCAGTTAAATTCCCTGAGCCACAGTTTCCTCATTTATAAAATCGGAATCTAACAATACCTACCTTTTAGGGTCACTGTGAGGATCAAAAAGACAATATACACTTAGCTCTGTGTCTGGCACACAGAAAGCCCACTCGGTCAATGGTGGTCATCATTATCATTCAGTTCCACAAACTCTGTCTTTAGGGTGAGTTTTCAAAATTTAAACCAATTATGAGCCAATATGTATAAGAACATAATATAATAATTGAGGAACAAAACTCTTCTGGTACTGAATAAAAATGGTAATTATCTAGTTCAAGAGCAAACTGTTGTGCTTTACTACCCAGCACTTGAGAAGGAAGCAGAGGGCTTGGTCACTCCAGCTGCCCCAGCCCCAGCCCCTAGGGCTAACAGAGCTCTGACCTCCGTTGACTCTTCCTGCTCATTTATGACGAGGAAGGCGTCCTCTGCAGCCTGCCGTTTCACGTCTGCTATGGTTTGCTCCATCCGAGCTCTCTCTGTTGCAATCACTTCAAAGGCTTTTTGCTCTGCCTCAGCAACGGCTTTCTGTACTTCTGACATGGCCTGAATTTTCACTTTATTCACAGCTTCTTCTAGAAGAAAGTGACAATAAAATCAACTGGCCGAGAAATCTTTTCCCTCCCACTTCACACCATTTCTAAGAAGCAACAGAGCTGAAACAAGATGACTTGTCTAAAAATACACAAGGATGAACATATGACATATGCATTCACTTTTATTCTTATACTCCCTTGTCCACTCATGCAATCATTTGTTGGGTATGTAGATGGAGGTGGGCACTGTGCTAGGGGCTGGGGATACCTATGTGACTAAGATCCAGTCCATATTCTCATAACTGTTTGTGATCAAGTATAAAGATGGCTTAGGTGCCATGACATATGTCAGTATAAGACAAGAGTTCCAAGGTGAAAAGTAATCAGCTTTACAAGTGGCAAGGGAGGATCAAGAAAATGTGTCTTGGTTGAGATGGTAGGTAGAAATAATTTTTGGCAAGTACTGCATCCCATGCTAAGGAATTTGGCCCTTTTTCTAAAGAAAACGTGAACTCCTACAGGGTTCCATGCAAGGAAAAAAGACTGAAGACAGAGATACCAACTGAGAAGCTAGGGCAATAATCTAGCTAACAGGAGAGACTCTGAATTTAGGCAGAAGCAAGTGGCACAGAGGGGATGAGGCACAATGAGTTGGTAGCATCTAAGGGTCTGGAGGTGGGGGTAAAGGCGAAGAACAGTGATATGCAATGAAATAGATAATAATAAAATGCTGGTGTGGAGGCAAGTGAGAAGGTTAAGGTGCCTCTGGGGTATCCAGGTACAAATGACCAGAAGGCAGTTAGGAATATAGGAAAAACTGAACTCAACAGAGAAACATGGGCTCAAGATACAGATTTGGGCAGGTGCCAGGAGCCCTGGGCTTTCAAAGCCCTGGTCCAGTCACCATCACCTCACTTTGTTCCTAACCACTTCCTCCCATCACCACTACCCTGCTTGGTTTCCATAGAATGGCCATGCCAACGACACACTCTATGTATTTGAGCCTCGGCCCTAAGTCCCAATGTGAATGACCTCCCTCCTGAGTCCACAAGACTGAACAACCCAGAAGCCTAAGGAAACTCCCTTACTGCTTGGCTCTTGCACATGGCCCAGGCTCAAAGGAGGTCTAAAGAGAGTGTTCAAGGCTGCCATCCTAGAACTTTCCATCTTATCGTTCCAGCCTTAAGAAAAGAAAGGGGGCCGGCCCAGTGACGTAGCAGTTAAGTTCGTGCACTCCGCTTTGGCGGCCCGGGGTTCGCAGGTTCGGATCCTGGGTGTGGACCAATGAATGCACCGCTCATCAAGCCATGCTGTGGAGGCAACCCGCATGCAAAATAGAGGAAGACTGGCACAGATGTTAGCTTAGGGCCAATCTTCCTCAACCAAAACAGGAAGATCAGGGCCAATCTTCCTCACCAAAAAAAAAAAAAAAGAAAGAAAGAAAAAAAGAAAAGTTTTCACCCAAAGGCCAAGAAGGATGCTGAGTTGACTTGACACTGAACTCCATGCTTCCTTTACTCTTGGTGTCCACACAGGTCCACTGGCCCACCACAGCTACCCTTCATAGCCTCTTATTAGTTACCAGGTAAGTTTTAAGTGTCTCTTATTGAGCCAACATGATAATGCCCTGAAGTACATTTTACCCTCTCAGTTTAAGGATCAATCAATAAGAATCATAGTTTGGATAAATTACCTTGCTGAAGGTCATCTAGGGTCACAGATGGCACCATGGCAGAGCAAGGACTCAAATTTAGCCGGCCTAACACCAAAGGTTGGCTTTTAACCAGAGTTAACCAAAGGTACCTCCCAAGAGGAAAATCACTAGTTATCAAGGAGATCTTGTACACGGTAATCTTTCTCTCTACCTTAACAATTGCTATCTTCATTTCCCACAATTCTATTCCACTTCTCAATAATATAATATACATTTCCCCATTTTTAACTGCAAAGATTTTTCCAAGTTGCTATGTAGTTTTCAAAATTATTTCTAATGGTAATATAATATTTTGCAGTGGTGTCACATGGTAAATTCACATAACCATTCACAGATATCTGGGCATTTCCCAGGTTGCCTCTTCCTTGCCCCAAGAATATACTAAAAATAGTGTATACGCACTGCTGTGTGTATATATACACACTGCTGCCTCTTTAACAATTTGTGTGTCTAAGTCTGGATCATTCACTTTTGAAAGGAAGGATTCAAAAGCATGAAAGTGAGGACTCATTTCAAGAATTTGTATGTACTCATGATTAGTAACACAATAAATTCATATTTAAACCTCTGATGAATTATTTAGTGTCATTTACAGGATCCTCTAAAAATATGTCAATAATTGAGTATTAAAGACTTTGGGAGCTAACTGATTAAGGTTGCTTTATTTTGTACTTTACTGATTGCCAGTGAGAATAAACATTTGCAATATGTTTATTTGTACTTCTCATAACATAATTTGTCTGTTCATATCTTTTGTCCCTTTGCTTATTATGGTTTGGAGGCTCTTGAAAGAGTCTTTATGAATGATAGGTATTTGCTTTTTTGTAGAAGTAAATTTTACCTTAGGACAAAAACCAAAATCTGTACTGGACTAAAAAAAATGTTACTGAAAAAGGGTGGCAAGAAGGAAAAGGTGGCTAGTATTTGGATAAGGGAAATCTTAGGGGCGTGAGGTTAATTCAATCCCCTATCTTACCATGACAGGCAGTCCCCACCCTCCTCTATTCTTGTAGAAAATGAGGTCAACCAAAAACAGTCTCGATGAAGCTAGGGACAGTGAAGGTGCAAGGAGGAGCAGAATGAACCAAATGTGGTAGCGTGTCAACAGTGTGTGTCAATTCTAATGTGGAGAACAGGCAGAAATGAATTAAGCTATACGCCCAGAAACAGGGCATATAAATAGGGCAAGAAAAGTTAGTTACTTAATGTCTCGGTGTGACCCAGTAGAAGGGTGTGAAAGCGACTGGCACGGACTATAGGGAATCATTCCAAATTCCTGACCTGCAAAGTAACATGAGAGGCAGGCCAGCTGTGTGGGAAAGCCAGAGGAGAGGCAGGAGCCTAGAGCTCTATGAGGAGGAAGTTATGAGAAAACCACTGTTCCCCCCAAATAAGCGCTCCAAGCTCACACAAATTAGTGAGTACATGCAACCTATAAGCAGACAGACACATACCAGTTTTTTTCCAAAACTCCACAGGTACATATCCCGTTGTTGGCCTACTGTTGAATTCCCGCTGAGAATCTACAGAAGAGAGATAAACAGCATAGGCTCAGAAGCTATCTACAGTTGACATGTTTTATTTTTATGAAAAATTTATCAGACCTCTCATTCACCACTTAGAAAGATTTAAACATACACGCTCATTTAGTGCAAAAAATATTCAATAAGGGATAAAAACAGATTATAAAATAGTACACTTTTTAGTTTTAAAACACACACATGTGCACACGCACACACACACATATGCCTCAAATATTAACAGTATTTCAAAGTAGTGAGATTAAAAGTGATCTTCCCTTTCTTCTTTTTACTTATCTATATGTTCTTATTTTCCCTTATGAACATGTATGTATTTTTAAGGTACTCCCTAAAATATAACTAGAGATAAAAATTTATGTGTATATAGGTTTGTGTGTCCATATCCAATTTAATGGTCTCCATCACGCACAGGTAACTGCTCTGTAGATATGTCAGGGAATGTGATTTTTGTTTCTTGTCAACTCTGAATCCTTAACAGGTAATTTAAGGTTTCTTTTAAAGTTTCTTAAAATGCTTATAAGCAAACAAACAAACAAATAAGCAAGTAGTAAAGAAAATACTCCAATCTCGAACAGTGTATTTCAAATGTACCACCAGAGACACCCAAGGGGACGGCTGGGAAGGGCACAGGGGTGAGAGTGACTTATCATATACGTTTATTGTGATTATAAGATATAATATTTTATAAGAAATGGTTCCATTGCTTTAAAAAGTGTGAAAACTAATTAAGGTAATTTGAAATTTTTTCAATGAGTCAGTGCCAGCTGACTTCCTCATTTCCTTATGCTCTATTGAGGCTAATCTGAAAAGTAGATTTTATGCTCTGAACACTTACTAACCCATGATGCAAAGAGGAATCAGGGGAACAGTCAGTGTGGCAGGGGAGGCCAGCTTGGCATGAAATGTTTGCCTGAGGAGCTTTATAAAAATGGTTAGTCCTCATGAGAATGCCCAGGAATTGGCTGTAAACTGGTCTTGGATAGGGAAGGAATCTCTCCTATTCCAAGAGCTATCAGCACAAAAAAACTACTTCTGTATCCCGTGGAGTTATTTGGGGATAATGAGATTTTTTTTAAATCATGTAAAACACCCAAAAAACTTACTATTTTAAAGTGTATAATGTAGTGACATTTAGTACATTCACAATGTTGTGCAACCATCATCACTATCTAGTTCCACATTTTCATCACCCCAGAAAGGGAATGTCGTAGGTTTAAAATTTTGATAGTATTAATACTTTCTGGAATGCTGGGCTCTCTAGGAGGTGCCACTACTACTGCCTGTAAAAAGAAAACTGCAGGGCTCTCTTCAACATAGGTGAGGTTCCTGATTCACGCAGCCATTTGTCAAAGACCTAGAATCTCAAGTATGAGATTCATGAAATAAATACAGGGAAAAATCTAGGACCAGAAGAGGCAAAGTAATACAAGCTAAGAAGGTAGTGGATCAATTTCAACTGAGTCTCAAATAAGGAAAACCAGTGAGAAAAAGAGTTGGAGTGTGTAGATGAGCTGTCATTGGTGTTAAATGGCAGAAAAAACACTATTTTACTTGTGGGGACATGGAGAAGTCTTGACCAACTTAAGGAAAAGCCACTTCACTTCAGTCATCAATACGCCCTTGGTTACATCCTTTGTACGTGCCCAGTCCTCAGCACTTTATTTCTCTGACAGCTGTAAAAGGTGAGATGCACTTGACCCTAAAGAATTTCTCGGCTTACTCAGGACACACCAGGAAGCCAGGGACATTTTCATGGTATTTCCAGAAGCCAGAGTAACTGTTTTCATGTATCTAACCCAGAAAGAGAAGTCAAGATTTTCAGCTGGTTCACTAAGAAAACTAGAGTCTTGGAGGCTACTGTAAATGAAAGGCCAGACACATTAACACAAATAAATGGGTCAGAAATGGGGAACTAATAGTTATGCAGGAGAATGCTCTAGTTCTTAGGAGAAACAGGATGAAGCATTAAAGCATGAGTGTCGTGATGGTTTGGGGGAGACTGTACCTACCTACCCACCCATCTATGAGGGGATACAGCAAATGTGGCAAAACGTGTAAAACTGAAGAATCTAGGTACAGGGCACATGGGCATTCACTGTGCTCCTCTTTCAACATTTCTATGCGTTTGAAAAACTTCAAAATAAAAAATTGGGAAAAATTTACTTTAAATATATGCACAGGAAATTCTGTAGGAACACACTAATTTGCTAATAAGTGAGCCTAGGGGAGCAGGAGAGAAAAAGTGGGGTGCGGGCAAGATTTTCACAATTTATATGTTTCTGTATTGCCTGACCTTTTTACAATGCAATTCTTTTGTTGAAAAAAAAAAAAATTCCACTTAAGAATAAACAAATTAAAATATCCAAGAAAACAAGGTAGATCTAACATTGCCAGATATTAAAACACATTCTAAAGCTATAATAATTAAAAGTTTGATATTATATTGATGCAGTGTAACATAATCACCAAGTGTGTGAGATGGTTCTGGAATGTCACACTTGCAATCCTGACTTACTAACTATATGATCACTTTGGCCAATTTTTTATCTTATTTAAGCCTCAGTTTTGCCATCTGTAAAAGAATATAATATCTCCTTTATCTCAACAGGCAGTTTTGAAAACACATCTAAAAGGTTTAGCACTGGCTGGAACATAGTAAGCTATTATTACCAAAAGTGATAACTAATATAGTCAGAAGGACAATGAAGGAAACAGACTGAAGTATTTAATAAAATGTAACATCCGACAATTACATCATTTCAATAGATAGAAGATGGGTATCATTAATTGATGGTAGGAAAATTTAAACTACTTGGAAAAATTTAAATTTATGTATTTAATAATCAAACACATAAAATTCGAATATAATATAAATGAAATTTATTGTACCTTGGGTAGGGAATCAAGGTCAAGGAACAAACCATAAAGGAAAATGACAGATTTGACCCCATAAATATTAGCTATCCTAGCCATCAAAACAAACCAAGATCAAATGAACAAAAATGCCTATATCCACAATTCATTTATTTTACAGCTAAGAATATATCCTAAAGGAAAAATGCAAGCTATCTGAAAAATTCTTACATAGACTGATTTTAAAAATTGCATTTCTCACTGAAAAACAAAAACAAAATAAGAAAAAAAACATAATGTTCAGCAACAGGAATAGCTTAAGGAAATTGTAGTATATTTACATGGTAGAATATTGTATAGTTATTAAAATTATGTTTACAAAATCTTTAATGATGTGAGATGATCTTAACATGAATGAATACGTTTTCAAAGAAATCAATACAAAGTTGTAATACAGTATTCTCAAATACATTTCAAAATTCTTCAGTTGGAATGATGAGCTAGTAAATTCTGTATATGTTTCTGTACTTTCTGCAATAAGCCATACAGAAAAAAAAAGATACTTACCTCATGAGGTTGCTCTGAAAATTAAATGGTAATGTAGAGAAAGGAATGGTTCTCAACTCTGGGAGCCCAGGTCCCATCTCAGACCAATTAAATCAGAATCTCGAGGTGGGGCCGGGCGTTAGGAGTTTCCCAAAAGTCCCCAGGTGAGTTCTAATGGGCACCCAGGGTTAACCACTAAGAAACGCACCTAGCTTAGAACCCAGCCTTCATGGTAAAGGTCTTCCAAACCACACTAGGACATTCACTTCTCTGTAGGTCATGTATATTTTCTATTGTAACAACGGTAAAGTGTCTTTTTTTTTTTAGCTGATTCTTCCTTCCGGTATTGCTACATCTTGATTTTTTCAGCTGCAGATATTATTGATTGACTAGCCATTTCAGTAACAAATAATTTCCTTCTCTTTTAACTCCCAACCCTACCCCACCACACACACTTTCACAATTCCTTCCTCTTCCATGCCCCCAAATAGAGATATACCCAAATTCTGCTACATCAATAGTCATCCTTGTAAATGCTAATCACAGCTGAGTCAGGAGGTTCAGATTCTATGAATCTTTTTATCTTCCTTGACAAGTTTTCGTTTTTCTCAGAGTGAATAATTGCCTTGTTTATTCATGCACTAAGTTTTTTATGTAATTATTTCTAATCCAATCTCAAATTCTCTTCCTATTGTGTAAATATTTATAAATTTCATTTTCTTAAAGAAATCTCTAGCAAGCTTCTGGGCTATTCCAGTCTGAACTGGCTGCTTTCCAGGCTTGCTGTACCACTGTTGCTTGGGCTCCTCCTTCACCATCGTAGGGTTTCCCTCTTTCTCTCTTTCCACTTTCTGGTTTACTTCTTGCATTGGGGTAAATCCCATCCAACCGTGGTAGACACCATGATAAAGGGTAGATGGGAGGTACATTTTTCTAAAAATTCTGGGTTGTTAATCTAACACTTAATTGTTTTGGTTCAGTACAGAATTCTAAGTTAAAATAACTTTCCTTCAGAGTTGTCTTCTAACTTTCAATGATGCTAACTCATAAGTCTGTTTCTTCCACTGTGTTTACTCAGTAGACTAGTTCAACCTGGAATACTGTCTTTCAGTTCTAAGTAATTTTTTGGAATTATTTCAGTAACTATTCTATTTTCTCTTTCTGTTCTGTTCACTGTTTCTGAAACTCATATGATTTGGATATATGAGTTTGATAGATCCTCTAATTTTCTTATCATTTTTACTCCAGGGATATTAACAATATATTTCCCTGAAAAGCTGCTGTTAACTCCCATTTCTGTTTCTTTATTTTGGTCTCCATCTTTAATGTTAGAGGCTTTCCTAACTGAGAGTTTGGTCACCCCCTTGACTGTTTGCTAATACATGACACTAAAAAGCTTCATGAAAGCCCCATGATTGTGGACAGGGCTTATCAATTGTGGGCTTGATTATAGGCAGCTTTCCCAAGACCGTCTGATTACTGGACTCATTAAACATATATATTCAGATTCCTGGGTCCCTGAATCATAATCTCCAGGGAAAGGCCTGGAATATGTATTTGTTCTAAACACCTAGGAGACTCTCATTCTCAAGCTGAGTCAGTTTCTTCCCTCTTTTTTTTAAACTTTAATTGCAAAATATTAGGTGGCTAACGTTCATAAAAATACTAACGTACAATTTAATGAAAAATTATAAAGTGAACACCCATAAACCTCCAGATTAAGAAAGAGAACACTTCCAGCAATCCCAAATCCCCAAGAAGTGAGTAACCCACAGTAATGTTTAAATGATGCTAGCCAGACTTGCAATCCTGTCTTGAGAACAGCTGATCAAGATGATGAGAGCTCACTTTGCACTCTATATCATCTATATCCTCCACCCTACACCCTAGAGGAAACCACTCTCCCAAATTCTAAAATAATTATTTTCTTGTTTTTCCTTATGGTTTTTGTACTTATTTATGCATCCTTAGATAAAATACCAAAATATATCCCTTGGTGTCTGAACAAAATCTGTTCCTGAAAATACCGTGAATCACAAATTTTCAGATAGAGAGATCTGGTATTTCATTATTTTAAATGGGAAAAGTAATAATGCTATCTAGTCTCTAGTTGATTTCTCTCCAAGTCACCAAAACACTTAAATACTAAATACTTAAATAACAATCCACCAGGGGTTTCTGCATAACCCCAAACATTTAAAACACTAATTATTGGGGCCAGCCCTGTGGCCTAGTGGTTAAGTTCGGCGCGCTCCACTTCGGCAGCCTGGGTTTGGTTCCCGAGTGCAGACCTACACCACTTGTCTGCGGCCATGCTGTGGTGGTGAACCACATACAAAATAGAGGAAGATTGGCACAGATGTTAGCTCAGGGCAAATCTTCCTCAAGCAAAAAGAGGAAGATTGGCACCAGATGTTAGCTTAAGAAAAATCTTCCTCAGCAAAAAAAAGAAAAAGAAAAACACACCCACTAATTATTTAAAAGTCATTGGTGAGTATATTGCGTGCTATGCCCAAGAAAACTGCCCACTGTAGGACTACTACACTACTAGTGCTACTCAAAGCGCTGGTCTGCAAACTGTTATTGGTCCATGAAGAGATATAGAACTTATGCCAGAATGCAAAACAATTATGTCTCTAAGCACACTGTTAGTTTAGAAGACTCTTCTCAAAGTGAAGCAAATGGTGCCCAACACATCCTGAGGCAAGCACGTCACATCATCACAGACCAGTAACAAGTAGTTTCTGGAGTGGTTTTGGTCCACATTTTGAATAGCACGCTTGTTTAGGATATGAATTATGCTTTCTTTCTACACTGCAATAACCATGTACTATAAGAGAAATCAACAGTGAAATTAAAACACTAAATATGTATAATATGCACAAATAAAGACACTAAAAGATACTAAGTCAGACAGATTGACAGTGACCTAAGAAAACAGAGAAGGAAACACTGGGATCCACGAAGAGCTAAACCTAGAGTGACAATATAATTGATCATCCCAATTGTCCTCATTTTTGAGAGCGGGGGAGATACCAGTAACAATTATGACAGGATAACAGGCATAAACTACAAATGTCCCTGCCAAATCCGAACATACAGTCACCCTAGCTAAACCCTCAAGCAAAAGGTGAAAAAGATGAGTAGAGGTTAATCAAAGCCATGTTTAAACGGCACTAGCAAGACCTGCAATCCTGGCTGGAGAAGAGCTGACTCGTGACCACAGCTCACTGCATTCTGTGCCTTCTTAGCTGCATGGAGGCAGACTCATTGATGGAAGGTCTGTGATTTGGATGATGAACTTTCTGCAAGCTGTTACAGGGAATATTTGTGAAGGTTCAGACGGTGAGGGATACCTGAGGATTAGCTTTGAAGTTTTTATAAAAAGAATCACACTGCAAGTATTCTTTGATGTCTTGCTGTGCTAGATATCCCACAATGGTGCCAATCTATGGCTGGCCTAAGAGTCACCTCTGCGGGTGGGGTGGGGAGTGGGATCCCCTAGTTACCAGTGTCTTTGCCTCAATTTTTGTAGTCTTTTTGAGACTAACAGCCGTCTTCTGTCGAACACGCTAGGTCTGCCATAAGAAGACATTCATTCTCGTTGGTGAAAACTGAGAACTTAAAGTGGGTGGGTGAGGAAAGAGTGATCAGAGAGGGCCCCTCACTCAGCGGTGCCTTTGGATAGGGCACCTTTTCGGTTACTAGGTGAATGTGACGGAACATTTTTAGGGGAATAGCTGTGGTGTCCTGCAAGTACCCTGGACTGAGAGAACAGTGGCTCTGATCTCTGCTGCTTCAGACTGGGAAAAGGCAACCCAGCTTGGTACAGTAAAACGTTTTGTAGGAAGCAGTCAGGCAGTGGTTGATAAATGGTATTTTCCTGAATGGGGTGCAGGAAAAAGAGGAGGGAAGATGAGGTAAACACTTTTCAGGGCTACTATGAGGAATAAATGTGATGTACATGAGAGTACCTAGTACATTCAGCCAGGCTGAATTTAACAACCAAACACCTTTTGATTATCACCTAGCACATATATAGAGACAAAGTTAAAAAAAGAACAAAATCACAAATATTCTCATTCTCCATGAGGAAGACAATATGTCTTGAATGTGCCAGATACTCAGTCTTTGACATATTTTCTCACTTACTCTTCATAATAACCTGGGTCTCTAACTCCACGATCTAGTACCATCTTCCTTTAAAGTAAAATATAAAAAGCCTTCCTTGCCATGTTAGGTGAGACTCTCCCCTTACCATTGCTGAGAGAATCTGCGCTCCCAGGACTGTGCTGCCTGGAGACCAACTCGCTCCCCGTTTTCCTCATCTCTGTGTTTTCGTTATATCGTCTTTTCCAGTAGTTGAGTTCTTCACGATCAGATTCCTGACAGCGCCGCAGAACTGCCATGGAGCGCCTTGTTTTCTCTACCATTTCCATAATACAATTCAGGGCCTGAGCCAGAGAGGAAGTCAGGCAAAGGCAAGGTGAAGACATTCAAGCAACCAATGTCAAATATCAAGAACAGGTAAACTATAAAGAATGAAAGTTTAAGTATTTTACAGGTTTAGCAACATCAAGTTTACATGTGAAAGCACTTCTCATTGCTTCTTTTTATATATATACGTATATATACGTATATATATATATACACACACGCACACATTTAATTTTTTTCTTTTAATTTCAAAATAATATTTTTTGGATTCAAGGTTGAAGCAGCCAGAGTCTCAATATAATATGGTCCTTTAAAGACTATGGTGTAACCACATTATATATCTGCCCAAAACATACCAAGACATCTGATAAAGCCGGAGATTTATATATAAGAACGCAATCAGAAAAATAACCTCCAGAGACAACATCACTCAAGAAGGAAAAGCTACTGTATGTGTATTTCAAGCAGATGCTACATCTCCTCTTCCCTCTTTAGTGAGAGGGGAATCTCTCTTCCACTGGGACAGAGAAGTGAGGCTTACATTTGGTACTACTATACTAATTCTCATTTGTATTTGGAGAAGCTCCATTTATTTAAGATTTCCTATATACCAGGCGCACCTTACATGTTATTACAACTCTCTTATGAATTCAAATAATACAGCTTCTTTTTTTTTTAAGATACAAAAATTAAGGCTAAAAATGGTGAAGCAACTTGCCTACTACACAAAGGTAGGAAATGGCAAAGCTGGGACCTGAACTCACAAACCTATGTTTTTAACCATTATACTACATGACTTCACCTGGTTATGACCTGAAGCGATCACCCCATCACAAAGATCTGGGAATTCTCTTAGCTCTTCAGCTGGGGAGTAGTAGATAAATCAGCTTTTATTGCAAAGACACTGTGGCTCTGGTTAAGCTCACTTTAAGCACACATACTCTACAGTATACTCAATTACTATTTGTAATACTAAGAATTAAAAGTAATGGGGGGGGGGTCAGCCCGGGGTTCACAGGTTTGAATCCCAGACGCAGACCAATGCACCGCTCATCAAGCCATGCTGTGGTGGCATCCCATATACAAAAAAAATAGAGGAGGATGCGCACGGATGTTAGCTGAGGGCCAATCTTCCTCAGCAAAAAGAGGAAGATTGGCAACAGATGTTAGCCCAGGGCCAGTCTTCCTTACACACACACACACACAAAAAGAATAAATAAATAAAATTAACAAAAAAGAATTAAAAGTAATAAATACTTAGGAAAATTATACACTGTAAGATTCTTACATGATCAAGATGTTTCCATTCATCAGCCCATTCCCTTTCTGTCAAACGGTGGTCTACCAACTCATCTTGATAGCCTCCATTTAGACCTATTAGAAATTAGAGATTAAATTTGAAGATAGAGGGAAGAATACAGTAAACAGAATTTCACCAAGTAAATACACACACATTCATACCAACTATGAGACCACTACTAAGGCAAGGATTCATGATGGGAGTATGGGACCCACAAATAACATAAAACCAACAAAAAGTCACCACTCGGAATATATAACAAACTCCCACAAATCAATTATGAAAGACAAATATCCCAAAAGAAAAAGAGGCAAAAGAAATAAATAGGTAGGGCCGGCCCCGTGGCTTAGCGGTTAAGTGCATGCACTCCGCTACTGGCTGCCCAGGTTCGGATCTGGGTGCACACTGACGCACTGCTTCTCTGGCCATGCTGAGGCTGCGTCCCACATACAGCAACTAGAAGGATGTGCAACTATGACACACGACTATCTACTGGGGCTTTGGGGGGGGGGGGAACCCACAGAAATAAATAGGTATATCACAGACAGGAAGGTACAGATGGTCCATAAACACATGAAAAGACACTCAAACTTATTAGTCACATAGAGCAAATAAAATCTTCACTGGGCCGGCCCGTGGCTTAGCGGTTAAGTGCGTGCGCTCCGCTACTGGCGGCCCAGGTTCGGATCCTGGGTGCGCACTGATGCACCGCTTCTCCGGCCATGCTGAGGCTGCGTCCCACATACAGCAACTAGCAGAACATGCAACTATGGCATACAACTATCTACTGGGGCTTTCGGGAATTAAAAAAAAAGGAGGCGGATTGGCAATAGATGTTAGCTCAGAGCCGGTCTTCCTCAGCAAAAAGAGGAGGATTAGCACGGATGTTAGCTCAGGGCTGATCTTCCTCACACACACACAAAAATAATAAATAATAAAATCTTCACTAAGATAGCATTTTATATCCATATATTATAAAAAATTAGACTGTTAGATAATACTAAGTGTCAGCAAGGATACAGCACAATGCAAATGCTTAACCACTACAACTAGAGTAGATACTGTGCAAGCACTTGGAAACAACTTAGTATTACCAAAATATTAATTTTTGCATGGTTTTGATATATACTGAAATTTGCAGGAATGCAAAGACTGTGTGAATCAACGGAATATAAAATTAAGAGTTTCCACTATTTTGAAAAATCATGTCACATATTGCAACACTGCTCCAAGTATTTGAGAATTGTTAATATAACACACCTGTTATCACTCTGAATTTATGGGTGTTGTATTCTGTGCAAGCAACTGCTTATTTGATTATATCTTCTTCTATAGTCATGCCTGAGAACTAATATATTATAAAATACTTTCTTATATATTACACTTTAGAATATTGATCCTAAAATTATGGGTCTAAGGTAGGCTATGGTATCCATAAATTTCATTTTAGGAGAATGGAGGGGGAGAGGGTGTTACAACATATTTGCTTACAAAGGGCCAGGGGAATAAATGGTTTGGTAAGAGCTGAAAACATACTATGGCATACGTTTTCAAAAGAGGACTGGGGAAAATCAAGGAATCTGTAATCAGCCTGGAAGACAAATGGTTAAACCTGAAATAAACCATGAAGGTAGAGGATGAAAGGTCTTTCAAGTAGAACACTTCAAGATGAAAAAAAGTTTTTCTAAAATTGTTAGAAATGCAAGGAAAATCTGACCAAAACACAGTTATAGCTAGTTTTTAGGATACTTTTTTCTCAGAAAGTAATACATTACACTAGCAAAAAATGTGTATGAATATAGAAGAAATCAACAGCAAATCTAGTTTTTAACATAAAAAGAGAGACATAGGCAGAAATGGGATTGGATCATACAGAACAGCTGCTAAGGGAGGCATCATAACATACTGGCAATGTGCCCAAGCTTTGGGCATCAGACAGCCAGGGTCTGAATCCTATCTCTGCCACTTTCTAGCTATGTGATTTTGGCCACAGTTCCTTCATCTCTCAACTGTTAAAAGGGGATAACAATTGCATGGGACTGCTATGAGGATTAACTGAGATAATGTATGTACACCACAGTCTACGTGGTACCTAAGACTCAGGAAATGTTGGCAGCTGAGAACACCATTGCTGTCACGGCCCTCACCATTCAGCCACCACTGCAGGAAGCCAGGGTCCTACTGTGGGGTCCAAGCTCCTGAAAAATGCTAGTGAGCCTAAGTCAGAAGAGGGATGGGCAAATGTGTTGCAATTTTTTATTCCACAAGGTACCCCACGAATGGAAATGGAGGGAAAACCCTGGAAGCTGGTAGCCTTTCGTTCTCTGCTCTGACACACGCTCAGCAGTTAAATTCCAAAGAACCTCCTGCAGTAAACTTGAGTACATGACACAAGAGCTCTTGTTCAAAACTGATCATGTGAGGTTTGTTAGGCGCCTTTTTGTTTCTTCCTAAATTTAATGGTTACAGAGGAGGCATGTGCCAGGCATTCCATATGTAACAATGACCCAGCACAGGTGGTGGTTATCTCCATTTTAGAACTGAGTTACCTGAGGATCAGAGACCCTTGCATAAGATCACACAGCTAGTTAGGATGCACAGCCAAGATTTAAATTTAGATATGCCTTACCTCCTGACCTAAACAACCACGCACTTTCACCTCCAAGACCACATATTTTACATCTTTCTTAAATTTAAAAATGTTTCATTCCAAAATAAATTCAGACTTACAGAAACGTTGCAAGAATAGTACAAAGACTTCTCATTTACCCTTCACCCAGATTTCCCAGATGTTAATATTTTACCTCATTTACTTTATCATTCTCTATTTTTTTCTGAACCATTTGAGAATAAGTGATACCCCTTTATTCTTAAATATTTCATTGTGTATTTCCAAAAATTTGTTTAATTCTACTTCTATCATATAATGATGATAGCAAGAAGGTATGAAGTAAGATCAATTTCAAATGAGATCACTACAACTCTAATATTCTTTTTTATGTATAACACTGCTTTAGCTTATCTGTGGGAAAAAGCAACAATGATATTATTTTGCTTTATCACTGAGTAGAAAAGAAACTCAAGGATTCAATCTGAAGTTAAATCATTACCATGCTGCTTACGTCACTTACTAAGATTGTGGTGTCTATCACGAACTTCTCGATGTTCTAGCATCTTATTGGGTTCACGATACAGGTGGGAAGTTGCAATATCTTCTAAGGTGTAGTGCTGAAGAGGCGGAGGAGTAGGATGAAACTGGCCCCCAGGATTCATGAGGGGCACAGTGAGGGCAGGACTGTGCCGGGGAGCAGGGCTGATGGTACACACTCTCTTGGCAGGAGGCTCAGGAGCAATGGTATCTCTTTCAAAACTACTCTCTTCCCTCCTGTAAAAGAACCAGAAGTACATATCTGAGCCCGTCAACAAGTGTTCATGCAAACCTTTCCTGAGCACCCACTTTGTGCTAAGCACTCTCACAAACAAGAAACCAGTAAGGAGGGGCAGGCCCGGGGGCGCAAGCGGTTAAGTGCACACGCTCCGCTGCGGCGGCCCGGGGTTCGCCGGTTTGGATCCCGGGCGTGCATCGACGCACTGCTTGTCAAGCCATGCTGTGGCGGCGTTCCGTATAAAATAGTGTAAGATGGGCACTGATGTTAGCTCAGGGCCAATCTTCCTCAGAAAAAAGGGGAGCATTGGCATCAGATGTTAGCTCAGGGCTGATCTTCCTCAAAAAAAAAAAAAAAAAAGAAAGAAAGAAAGAAAGAAAGAAAAGAAAACAGTAAGCAAAGCTTTGACATGAGGCACGAACTGAAATGTCCGAAACTGAATGTCTTCAGGGACCAAGCAGATAATGGAAACTGCTGCTTTATTCCAGCAGTAAAAGAGAGGTCAAATCCATTCATAACCAGGCAGAAACATCTAAACCTCATGAAGCAAAGGAGAAACTAAGGAGATGACAGCATTTTCTTATGTGATAGCAATACGGAGGAACATGGGTTCAACTATGTTTGGGAATATTTTGAGATCAAATTTGCTACTATGGAGGTCAGTTATTAGAAAGAAACAATTCTCCACCTGGGAGAAAAAAGCCTCACATAATTAATACACTTGTGAATTGGTAGGGTTTTTAATCATTTAGCTTCAATTGTAACGAACTTTCCACTGTTGTTAAATTATTGCTTCCTTGACAAACCATAGAATATTGCTGTAGACACACTAAAATTTCCAGAATTAATATAATTTCAATCTTCAAAGTAAAGGTGATTCATAAACAAGCACCAATAATTAATTGTTACACTTTTACAAGACTTCACAAATTAGAAAAAATGCCTTGGGCAGATTGTATTTCTTATGGTTCTGGAGCAGTGGACCCACAGAATGTTCTAGAGCAGAATTTCTCACCAGGTGTATACAGACACCCGAAGAGTTTTTGAAAAATACTCACGTCTGGGAGTTATGCCTATAGATTTGAAAAGCATTCTGCTGGCTAATATTGGGACAAAGCAAAACTAACCTTAGAAATTTTGAGTCCATACCCATATATAACCACAGTAATCAAATTCTCCTTCTTTCACAAGCAAAGCAGCAGCTCAGAGTGGTTCCAGAAAAGCAAGAACAACAAAGCTCCTCTCTGCTCACCTCTCTGGACTGGGCCTTTTTCCGTTTCCATGCACTTCCATGAGCAGCTCAGAAGAGTCAGCAGGAGACGCGATACTTGTGTTGAGCAGAAGGTGTTCGTGCTGAGCCAGGTACTGGGATGGGGTCTGCTTAGCGGCCCGAGCGCAGTGCAGCAGTTCTCGCTGCAGCAGGGGCAGGTTGGCCTTGAAAAGAAGAGGCAGGGGTTGGAAGGCAGTTTTCCCAGCATTGAGCACTACACAACAGGGCTCATCACCTCAAAAGGCCTTCACAAACCAGATGACACAAGACAAAAGCCCTTCTCTCCATGTCAGTCTGGTTTCCACAGGCCTCTCTACAAGTAAAGTGACATCTATTACACTGATCTTGAGTTATCGGTTGACTTGTCTCTTGCCCCTACAAGATATAAATCCCCTTAAAGAGGAGACTGTGCTTTATTTACCTCTGTGGCCTAGTAACAGAGTCAAAGCTCAATACTGGTTTGTTGAACATAATAATTTAAAAACTTACACATTTTTGAAGACTTCGGTCAGAGAATTAGTACTGCCTAGACGGGAGAAGGAGGAGTTCATTCTTTCCTCTATCATTACAAGTCCTGGTTTCTCTCTTCTGAATCCCAGCTCATCTCTGATAGCACTACTCAACCCTCCCTTCAGTGATCTTTGAGAGCTACCATGGAATTCCGGAAACAGTGATTATTCTGGCTTGGTTGGAACATGGGGTTTTGAAAAAAGCATTGGGAATGATGGGAATGAAGGCAACAAGCCTTAGACTAGGTTCTGAGGATAAACAGGTAACACACGGGCACAACCTATTTCTATAGTGTGGCATCCTAGTTGGGCACGTTTCCTTATTTTGTAAAAGGATAATTAATCATGTACTGATTATTTTTCCTTCTCCTCAAACTTAGAAAAACTTGAAAGGTGACAAATCATATAAAAAATGCTATACATCTTTAAACTTAACTCTAATTTCTTCATATAAAAATGTACTTTTCCCATATTCCCTTTCATTAAAAAAAAATAAAGAATTATACTTCTCTCCCCAAATTTAAAAATAATTTAGACTGAGCCCATAATAGAAGTCTCTATCCCACGGGAAACAGATGAGCAAGTAAAAGGAGAGTTTTAATACATGCAAGTAGTCATCCTTTTACCAAGGGTTAATTTAGCAGGCACCATAATTAGTGACTGTTTTAAAGCAGAAATAAATTGACAAAAACCCAAATGCTAACCAAAAAGCTGCCATAACAACCTACCTCATGCTGTTTTCCAAAGTAACAGAGTTAAGAATAGGGAATTTGATGATACAGAACACTTTTTAAGTCTGTTCTATAACCTCGACCTTGTAGCAACTGTAAAAACTTAATTGAAAAAAATACCATGTCAGATCTTTAGACATCTGTGACATGTGCCCTTTGATGAATTAAAACAAAAAGCTAATTATTTCCTATTACACCAATTCCACAAATCTCTCTTGATTCCAGAGTCTTAGGGAAATAACTGTCTACTGGCTCTGACATACAGAAGAGAGACCAAGATAGAACTAGCACAGCTGTTTCGGGGCTGAAAAAGGCACCACAGACTGCTCTGAGAGGGCAAGGCTTCAACACTACCAGAACAGAGCCACAACACAGGCCAGGTAGCTGAGACCTGTGCATTTTCCTGTATGCCTGCTATGCTCTAATTTTTTTTTTTTTTTGTGAGGAAGATTAGCCCTGAGCTAACATCTGATGCCAATCCTCCTCTTTTTGCTGAGGAAGATTGGGCCTGGGCTAACACCTGTGCCTATCTTCCTCCACTTTATATGGGACACCGCCACAGCGTGGCTTGACAAGTGGTGTGCCAGTGCACGCCAAGGATCTGAACCTGTGAACCCCGGGCTGCCAGAGGGTAGTGCGCACGCTTAACTGCTGAGCCACCGGGCTGGCCCCTACTCTAATTTTTCAAGTTATAAAAAAAATGGTAAGATGACCCATCTTTTTGATGGTACTATATTTTCTTAGGAAAAGAAGGTAAAGTAAAAGGAGGTAAAAGGGGCATACTTACTTGGCTAGATACTTTAGGCTTTGTGAATCAAGAGGCAAAATTGAAGATATTATATGTGTATTCATATACAAGGCAGGAGAAAATAAATTTCCACGAATACTCTACTGACAAAAGTCAAATTACAAACACAATTGAGGTATAGTTTTTTTGTACTATCATTCTACTACTAATGAAAAAAATGGAATTTATTTTGGGAGGGGTGATGGATTGAGGATAACATGTAGCTTAATTGGGCTTCAAAGTTATTCTTCCCTATTATCAAATCCATTACAAATGTTCACCTGTAACAACCATTCCAGGGCTGCACAAAACCATGTGTGGGCTGGATTTGGGTCATAGGTTTCCAAACTGTGCCTGGTCTAAAGCACACTGGTATCTGACTCCAGTCTTTCATGGCCTTTGAACTATTTTACAACTCTGCAAGTTACAGACAACTGATAGCAATGCAAAATAACTGTTGCCTATGGACATGCATAAAATTATGACCAGTAGAGGTTCAACCAACTTCCCTTGCCCACTGTAGAAGCCAATTTTACTTCTGTTTGCAGATTCATATCAATAATCCTGATCTAGGGGCCAGCCCCATGGCTTAGTGGTTAAGCGTGCGTGCTCTGCTACTGGTGGCCCGGCTTCGGATCCTGGGCGCACATCGACGCACTGCTTCTCCGGCTATGCGGAGGCCGCGTCCCACATACAGCAACTAAAAGAATGTGCAACTATGACACACGACTATCTACTGGGGCTTTGGGGAAAACAAAAGAGGAGGATTGGCAATAGATGTTAGCTCAGAGCTGATCTTCCTCAGCAAAAAAAGAGGAGGATTAGCATGGATGTTAGCTCAGGGCTGATCTTCTTCACTAACTAACTAAATAAATAAAATAATCCTAGGGCCGGCTCCGTGGCTTAGCGGTTAAGTGCGCGCGCTCTGATGCTGGCGGCCCGGGTTCGGATCCCGGTCGTGCCCCAGGGCACCACTTCTCCGTCCAACCCAAGGCCGAGTCCCACGTACAGCAACTAGAAGGATGTGAACCTATGACATGCAACTGTCTACTGGGGCTTTGGGGGGAAAAAAATGAATAAATAAAATCTTTCAAAAAAAAAATAAATAAATAAAATAATCCTGATCTATAAACATGTTTGTTCTGTGGATTCTTCCCCGAACTGGCTGTAAGACCTTACTGATTCCCTCACCAATAATGAGTTAAATAAAATCTTCGATGTGGGTTCGTTTTTTATCTGTATGAGTCATAATTTTACCTGTTTTTGAAAATTATAGTTAAATAGGAAAAAATGGTAACTTGACAGTGGGAAAGCATGGCAGAGACTGCCTTTACGAAGCGATCAAAGTCAACATCACCAATTCTGAGACAAGTTAACATCTCCGTCTCCTGAGAGCACGCAGTGATACCACTTACTAGCTAGTCCTGCCTAAAATGCATAACTCGATTCTAATCATGAGGAAGTATCAAAAATATGAAAATTGAGGTATATTGTATAAAATAACTACCCTGTACTCTTCAAAAGTGTCAGGATCATAAAAGGCTGAGAAGCTGTTCCAGATTAAAGTGGACTGAAGAGACATGACAATGAAATGCAAGATATGATCTTGAATTAGATACAGGACAAACAAAAAAATTTTTTTTCTTTTCTTGTAAAGGATATTAGTGGGATATTTGGTGACACATTAATAAGGTCTATTGATAATAATGTTTTATCAATGTTAATTTCTTGATTTGATAATTATACTAAAGTATTTAGATGTACCATGTCTGCAGTTTACTCTCAAACATTTCTGAGGAAAAAATAAATAGAAAGACAAAGAGAACAATAATGCACATGTGATAAAATATTAACATTTGGAGAATCCGAGTGAAGGAATTTTATTGTACCATTTTGCAACTTTTCTGTGAGCATGAAATTATTTCAAAATAAAAAGTTTTTTTAAAGGGGCATATTACATATAAATCTAACACTGCTTCACTTATCAGGTAAGCACAATTTTGAACAGTGTCCCCAAAAGTTATGTTCCAGGGAACATACATTCCAGAGGACAAAATCAGAAGCCCGTCTAACTAGGGATTGGAGAGAGCAAACACGGCCTTTCCACATGCTCTTCCGTCCTTAGGTAAATCCAAACTGCGAAGGCCTCTCCTTTGCCTGACAGATTCCTCTCAGATAATGCACACTCTTCACCCTCTGGCTACATCCAAAAGATTTATTGTCCAGTTACTTCCTCTGCTAAGAGCCCAGCCCGCACACGCCATACCTATACCTCTGGCCCACTCACCTCCTGCTCCCCTGTTGACCTGCTCCTTCTATGTGTTACCAGCAACATCTGCATACAGACCACAACTGAAGACTTTTGTAATTCTCATCTCATCAAGTATAAGGCTTATCTGCAGACTGCCCTCACATTTCTCTAGCAGCCCAAAATAAAATAAAGTCATGAAAATACGGCAAGCCGCCCTGATTTAAATCACATAACAGGGATCACCAGCAGATCTTGAGGAAATGTTGAAGATATATTACATTTGGTAATTATCTCATAAAAATTACCTTGAGGAAAAATAAAAGTCCAGGACCAGATGGCTTCTCCAGTGAATTTTACCAAACATTCAAAGAAGATTTAATACCCATCCTTCTCAAATATTCCAAAAAATAGAGGAAGATGGAACACTTCCTAACTCATTCTACAAGGCCAACATCACCCTGATACCAAAGACAGACAAAGACAATACAAAGAAGGAAAATTATAGGCCAATAACGCTGATGAACATAGATGCAAAAATCCTCAACAAACTATTGGCAAACTGAATACAGCGATACATTAAAAAGATCATACACCATGATCAAGTGGGATTTATACCAGGGATGCAGGGATGGTTCAACATCTGCAAATCAATCAATGTGATACACCACATCAACAAAATGAAGAATAAAATCCACATGGTCATCTCAATAGATGCAGAGAAGGCATCTGACAAGATGCAACATACATTTATGACAAAAACTCTCAACAAAATGGGTATAGAAGGAAAGTACCTCAACATAATAAAGGCTATTTATGACAAACACACAGCCAACATCATACTCAACAGGGAAAGTCCGAAAGCCATTCCTCTGAGAACAGGAATGAGACATGGCTGCCCACTCTCGCCACTCTTATTCAACATAGTACTGGAGGTTTTGGCTAGAGCAATTAGGCAAGAAAAAGGAATCCAAATAGGCAACGAAGAAGTGAAACTCTCACTATTTGCAGACAACAAACCCTAAAGAATCCATTGGAAAACTATTAGAAATAATCAACAACTACAGCAAAGTCGCAGGGTACAAAATCAACCTATAAAACTCAGCTGCATTTCTGTATGCTAATAACAAACTAACAGAAAGAGAGTTCAAAAAGATAATACCAGGGGCTGGCCCCGTGGCTTAGCAGTTAAGTGTGTGCGCTCCGCTACTGGTGGCCTGGGTTCGGATCTCAGGCGCGCATGGACACACCACTTGTCCGGCCATCCTGAGGTGGCGTCCACATATAGCAACTAGAAGGATGTGCAACTGTGACATACAACTATCTACTGGGGCTTTGGAGAGAAAAAGGGGAAAAAAAAGGAGGAGGATTGGCAATAGATGTTAGCTCAGGGCTGATCTTCCTCACACACACAAAAAAAGATAATACCAATTACAACTGCATCAAAAAGAATAAAATATCTAGGAATAAATCTTACCAAGGAGGTGAAAGACCTATACAATGAAAGCTACAAGACATTATTGAAAGAAATCTATGATGACATAAAGAAATGGAAAGACATCCCATGCACATGGATTGGAAGGATAAACATAGTTAAAATGTCTATATTACCTAAAGCAATCTATGGATTCAGTGCAATCCCAATCAGAATCCCAAAGACATTCTTCATGGAAATAGAAAAAAGAATACTAAAATTCCTTTTTTTTTTTTTTTTTTGTGAGGAAGAGCAGCCCTGAGCTCATATCCATGCTAATCCTCCTCTTTTTTTGCTGAGGAGGACCAGCTCTGAGCTAACATCTATTGCCAATTCTCCTCCTTTTTTTCCCCCAAAGCCCCAGTAGATAGTTGTATGTCATAGTTGCACACCCTTCTAGTTGCTCTATGTGGGACGCAGCCTCAGCATGGCCAGAGAAGCGGTGAGTCAGTGCGCGCCCAGGATCCGAACCCGGGCCGCCAGTAGTGGAGTGTGCGCACTTAACCGCTAAGCCACGCGGCCAGCCCAAGAATACTAAAATTCATATGGGGCAACAAAAGACCCCGAATAGCTAAAGCAATCCTAAGAGAAAAGAACAAAGCTGGAGGCATCACAATCCCTGACTTCAAAACATACTACAAAGCAATAGTAATCAAAACAGCATGGTACTGGTACAAAAACAGACACAGATCAATGCAACAGAATTGAAAGCCCAGAAATAAAACCACACATGTACGGACAGCTAATTTTCGACAAAGGAGCTAAGAACATACAATGGAGAAAGGAAAGTCTCTTCAATAAACGGCGTTGGGAAAACTGGATAGCCACATGCAAAAGAATGAAAGTGGACCATCTCTTATCGCCACTCACAAAAATTAACTCAAAATGGATCAAAGACCTGAAGGTGAGACCTGAAACTATAAAACTCATAGAAGAAAATATAGGCAACACACTATTTGACATTGGTCATAAAGGAATCTTTTCGGATGCCATGCCTACTCAGACTAGGGAAACTAAAGAAAAAATAAGCAATCTGACTTCATCAGATTAAAGAGCTTCTACAAGACAAATGAAACCAGGATCAAAATGAATAGACAACCCACCAGCTGGGAAAAAATATTTGCAAAACATATATCTGACAAGGGGTTAATCTCCGTAAAATATAAAGAACTCACACAACTTAACAACAAAAAAATAAACAACCCGATCAAAAAATGGGTAGAGGAAATGAACAGACACTTCTCCAAAGAAGATATACAGATGGCCGATAGGCATATGAAAACATGTTCAACAACACTAATCATCAGGGAAATGCAAACCAAAACACTAAGGTATCACCTCACACTCGTTAGAATGGCTATAATCACCAAGACAAAAAACAACCAATGTGGGAGAGGTGGTGGAGAAACGGGAACCCTCATACACAGCTGGTGGGAATGCAAACTGGTGCAGCTTCTATGGAAAACAGTATGGAGATTCCTCAAAAAATTAAAAACAGAAATACCCTATGATCCAGCTATCCCACTACTGGGTATCTATCCAAGGATGAACCTGTAATCAACACTCCAAAGAGGCTTATATACCCCTATGTTCATTGCAGCATTATTCACCATAGCCAAGAAGTGGAAGCAACCCAAGTGTCCCTCGACTGTTGATTGGATCAAGAAGATGTGGTATATATACACAATGGAACACTACTCAGCCATAAAAAAAGAAAAAATCGTCCCATTTGCAACAACATGGATGGACCTGGAGGGTACTATGTCAAGTGAAATAAGCCAGAAAGAGAAAGACAAACACCGTATGATCTCACTCATATGTGGAATATAAACCAACACACGGACAGAGAAAACTGTATTGTGGTTAGCAGGGGCAATGGGGGTGCGGGGTGGGCACAAGGGGTGAAGGGAGACATGTATATGGTGACTGACAAACAAATTTGTACAACCAAAATTTCACAATGTTATAAACTATTAAGACATCAATAAAAAAAAGAAAAAAAATTACCTTGAGGAATGGAATCACAAAAGGACGAAGAGGAAAGTTTGTAGCCTCTTGGAGTTTGCAATGGAATTCTTCAATTGTTACTGTTGAGTTCTGAAAAGATAAATAACATTGTTCGACTTCTAGTCCTCTGATATAAGTCTGATAGTGCTGAACCCTTTTAAATCATAAGTAAAAGGATAATTCCAAGAGCACTACCGTGAACTCAGATACCTCTCAAAGGTTAACCAAATTGTTTCCTTTAAGTAAGAAATTTGTCTCCTTGATTTTCTTTTCTCTTCTACCCCAAATCTAAATTCTCCTCTGTGCTCAGCAGCCTGGGCTGTAGAACAGAGCAATGCCCTCCTCACTACCCGTGAATGGAGGCAACTCAGGTCTCCTGTACTGAAGGGTTCATCGCGAGCTGCCTCAGGCACAGGAAACCAAGTTTACGGTGTTTCCAGTTGAACAGATCCCAAATCAGCCCAGGACATAACTTGAAGACTCAACAACTCAGAGCCTCATTTCTTCAGAGGTTCATTTCTTCAGAGGTTCTGCCTACCTCCTAGCATCAGTTCCCCAAATCTTCTAAATCAGAAGTTAAAACAAAAACAAAACCAAAACAAAACCCAATAGGTGCCTTCTACCTTCAAGTGGTTGTTTGCACATCAGAGCACCTCCAAATAAGCAGACTCTCATTGGTAGGATTTTAGTATTTCCAGGAAAGTTATATGCACTTCCCCTGTATTTTTTTCAAAAGTCTGGCTTTAAACTAAGATTCTCAGCCCCTTTGTTAAGAGCAATGGTACAAAAACAAAATTTTCTTCAAAGTTCACAAAATATGTTTATTTCAATTCCCTAAAACATAGTATAAAAATGAGTTAAAAAATAAAACAAAACTGGGCATTAATCTGAATTATAGCTCCCCTGAAAGAACAATACCACTTTTAGCAATTTATTTTTATAAAATCATCAAGTGTTCAAAGATGTAACGTGTATCCTACAAATTATTCATCAGCACAACACTGCTTCTTAATAAGAAATGAAGAGCATGTAGGTCCACCAACAGGAAACTGCATTAAAAACTATGATACAGTCATAAATCAGAACACCTAAGGAGGGGCAGATTTGTATGCATTAATGAAGAAAAATGTCTGTAATATACTGTTAAGTGAAAAACCAGAAACAGAATAGTATGTTTTCCAACAATCCACTTATGAAAATGACACACATTTATATAGTATTTTAAGCGTCTGGAAGGACAATTACAACAGCAGTTATTCCTGGATGTGAAATTATGTTGGATTTTCCAAATATATTAATATTCATTAAAAATTAAAACATTTCTCTTTAGGGAAAAAGAGTATATCAAATTTAACCATGTTAAATGAAAATTCACAGTTTATCTCATTTCAGACAAAAAATCCTTTTAACTTTAACTGAATACTTGTTTTAAGTACGTGACAGTTGCAAAACACAACCAAAGGTACTGGTAATCAGGAATAAACATTAAACGTAAAAATGTAAAAAGAATGATCTTCTTTCCCTACTACAATGAATGTAATCAGGCATCACAAAGTAAACACAAGTAGAGTAAATCAATGGAAAGATTATACGAATGACTTTTAAGTTTTCTTGTGGATAGACAAAGGAGGGAAAGGACGGACTGTGTGGCACAGAGAAATCGACCACAGAAACTGACTTGGGTCTATATACACTGTAGATGCAGGGCAATCCTCTATCTGAGAGGGATGATAAGCTGCTGCTCTGTTATCCTTCCCTCTCATTCAATTATTTAATAAATAAGAGCATAGTTTTTTTTTTTCCTAAGAACTCTAGGAAGTTGTTGAGTCTAGTGGGAAAACAGACAAGTCAGCTATTCATTACAGTATAATTGAAGTACACATGTGCAGGACACTACTGGCACACAGAGAAGACATGTTTGAATCAGACTTAGGAAGACAAGGAAGGCTTTACATAAGTGTCATCTAGAGAAGTCCAAGTGCAGCCTTGGGAAAGATGCTTCTGACAGAAGAACGTGAAAAGGCAAAAGGTTATGGGATCTGGTCTCTGGATCGCAAGGGTAACATCTATAGTGGTCTTAGAAGACAACAGGTACAGATATGGGACTAAATTTTTTTTATCTTTTAAAATTTTCATATAATTATAAGAAGTTGCAAAAATAGTACAGATAGGTTCCCACGTATCCTGCACCCAGGTTCCCCCAATGGTTACATTTTATATAACTGCAGTGCAATACCAAAACTAGGGAACCAGCACTGGTCAGACGTGTATATAGTTCTCAGCCATTTTATCGCATGTGTATATTCACGTCATCACCAATGCAATCAAGATACAGAAGTGTAGAAACCTTACCCACTCCGGTTCATAATATAATTTTCTTAAATATTTCTTTTAGATACTGACAACCATATCAGACATGTTATAATTTTTTGCTTCAACCACCAAACTTAATTTAGAAAACTCAAAAGGAGAAGAAAAGTCTATTGCATTTACTTCTATTTTTACTCTTTGCATTTTTCTTTCATCTATTCTGATATTTCAAGATTCTTTATCATTTTCCTTCTGTTTCAGGAACTTCCTTTATAATTTTTATTTATTTATTTATTTATTCATTCATTCATTCATTCATTCATTCATTCATTCCCCAAAGCCCCAGTAGATAGTTGTATGTCATAGTTGCACATCCTTCTAGTTGCTGTATGTGGGACACGGCCTCAGGCCGGAGAAGCGGTGCGTCGGTGCGCGCCGGATCCGAACCTGGGCCGCCAGTAGCGGAGCGCGTGCGCTTAACCACTAAGCCCTGGGGCCGGCCCCAGGAACTTTCTTTAGCCATTCTTTTAGAGTAGGTCTGCCAGAAACAAATTCTCTTAGTTTAATTTCGCCTGAGAATATTTTGATCCCTCCACCTTTCATTCCAGAAGGATATTTTCAACAGATATAAGATTCTAGGTTGATAGTTCTTTTCTTTCAGCTCTTGAAAAATGTACCCCTTCCTTCTGGCCTCTGCGGTTACTGATGAGAAATCCACTGTCACTGGAATTTTTTCCTTATAGGTAAGATGTTTCTCGCTGATTTCAAGATTTTCTGTCTTTCTGCGGTATCTTGTTTGAGGCCTGCTCAGCTTTTTTGAATCTGCAGGTTTAGGGTTTTTATCAAATTTGGGAAAATTTCAGCCATGATTTCAGCTCCACATTCTTTGTCCTCTCCTACTGTGACTCAGATCTTTTGTTATACTCATTCAAGTTCCTGAGGTTCTGTTCATTTTTTTTTTTTGGTCATTTTCTCTGTTGTTCAAATTAGGTAGTTTTTGCTATTGTTCTAGCTTCTGTTGTTCACTGATTTTTTTCCTCTGTCCTCTCCATTCTACCTGTGAGTCCATCAGTGAGTTTTCAATTTTTTTATATTTTTCAGTTCTAAAATTTCTATTTAGTTCTTCTTTATATCTTCTATTTCTTCGAGGAGTCTTTGTATTTTTTCATTTGTGTTGATAATTGCTCACTGAAGCATTTTTGTGATGGCTGCTTTAAAATGCTTGTCAGATAATCCCAACATTTGTGTCAGTTTAGCTGATGTTTCTTGGTTATCTCTTCTCATTCCCGTTGAGGTGGTCCTGGTTCCTGATATGACAAGTGATTTTCTATTGTATCTTGGACATTTAGAGTTCTCTGTTGTAAGACACTAGATCTTATCTCCGTTTTCTATTTTTGAGGCCTCCTCTGACACTGCACCATTGGGACAAGGAGAATCCTCGATGCTGTCAGAATCCTTGATCCTAAGTTCTCCACCCAACCTCTGTTGATTTGGAGAGGTGAGGAGGGAGGGGCTCATTACTGTTGGGAAGTGGTGGAAGTTTGGGTTCCTCAGTGGGCCTCTGATAAGAGGGGGAAGGGTGCCCATTATTGCAGTTTTTTCTGAGGTGTTTGGCTGCAATAGGGTGGTTATTGTCTAAGCATTTTTTATCTTGCTTGTTTGCTCCTTTCCTGGTCCTCTGCATAGAAATAGGCTTTTTTTTCTTGGTCTGTGCTCATGAGTGTTTCCAGGTTACTAGTTTCTCCAGACCACAATCCGGGATATATGATGAAAACATAAAACCTAGGGAACTCACTGCTCTGTACTTCCTTGGGTCCCAAGGTCACTGGCCAATCCACCTTCTTTGCTCCATCTTTTAGAGTCTTCTTATTTTTATTTTATATATAACGTCCATGGTTTTTTGCTCTATTTGTCAGGAGGAATAGGAAGAGGCATGCCTTTCTGTTCTACCTCTGAACCACACCTGATCTTTAATGACTACATCATATTCCATTAAACTGATGTATTGTAACTTACTGAAGCTTTTCTAGAACATATAGCTGGTTTCATTTTTTTTGGCATTATAAATAATGTAAACTGATTATCTTGGTGTACACTGTTTATTATTTTCTTCGGATGAATTTCAAGGAGAAATTGGTGAGTCAAAGGAACTGCCTAGTGTAAGGTACCTGAAACACTGCCAAACTACCCTCCCAAATGTGTATTCTCCAAATACTCCACCCAAATAAGTGGGTGGAGTACAAAGCATTTCCCTTTACCTTGCAGTGGAAATTGGCCAGGCTTGCTCCCTGGTATAGTTAGGGACTACCAGCACTTTATCTCCTATATACCAGAAACACGGAATGCACATAGGGGAACTAAACTCCAACTACCTAACTGTGTGGCCCTTTCTGAGTTGGCTAACAATGTCTCCTCCATATGGAAGGACTGTTCCACTTATATATGCCCACCAAAATCTTAACCATCCTTTTCATAAGTAGAAGACTAATTAAGGCTTTCTTGAAAGAGAAATATAACAATCTAAAGATGTTCATTCTCCTCCAAATTAGACAAAGTTTTCAAGAAGATGGTAGCAAAACCCAAAGAAAAAGAAAAAAGAACTGAGTGGTAAGTTCAAATGCAACACACACAAGACAATCATTTTATCTGTGAATAAGAGCAGTTTTATTTCTCTCTCTCCAACCCTTATATCTTATTTGCTAGGCTAGAATGGTCAGGATTACATTGCATAGAAGAAACATGTTTTTTTTTGTTTTGTTTTTTAGTGAGGAAGATTGGCCCTAAACTACCATCTGTGCCAATCTTCCTCTATTTTATTTTTCTTGTATGTGGGACGCTGCCACAGCATGGCTTAGAGCAGTGTGTAGGTCCACACCGGGGATCTGAACGCGCGAACCCTGGGCCACCGAAGTGGAGCACACGAACTTAACCACTATGCCACTGGGTTGGCCCTCAGAATCATCTTTATCTGGCTCCTAATATTAGAGAGAGCTTTCAAAATTTCACCATTAAGTATGAGGCTTGCTATAGGTTTTGTTTAACATGTATATGTAACTGTCATCAGATTAAGGAAGTTACTGCTATAACTGGTTTCCTAAGTTTTTTTTTTTTAAATAATGAATGAGTGTTAAACTTAACAAACACTTTTTTCTGTATCTTTTCCAAATATATTTACAGTTTCAACACCAATTGCTATAGACTGAATGTTTGTAACCCCTCAAAATTCAGATGTTGAAAACTAATCCCCAATATGTTGGTATTTGGAGGTGGGGTCTTTGGGAGGTGATTAGGTCATGAGGGCAGAGCCCTTATGAATGGCATTAGTGCCCTTATAAATGGCATTAATGCCCTTATAAAAATGAGACCCCAGAGAGCTCCCTTGCCCCTTTTGCCCTGTGAGGACACAGTGAGAAGATGACCATCTATGAACCAGGAAGTGGGCTCTCACCAGGCACTGAATCTGCCGGCACCTTGATCTTGGACTTACTAGCCCCTAGAGTTGCGAGATAAATGTTTCTTGTTTATAAGCCACCCAATCTATGGTATCTGTTATAACAGCCCGAATGGACTAAGATACTGATCTTAATGAAAATCCCAGTACGTGAGAGTATAAATTAGTATAACACTTGGGAAAACCATCTGGCCTTATATACTAAATTTGTACGCATGCATACCCTATGAAATCCCAATTCCATTGTTTGGTGCAGTGCTTGCACACATGTATCATGTGTAAGAATGCTCACAGCAACATTATTTGTAATGGCCTCTGTACAGAAAAGAGTTAACATAGCAGGTCTAAAACTGTTAACCTTAGAAAAGCTGGCTTGCAAGGCTGGACCATTGGCTGGCGTTTAGGAACTCGGCTGATGAACAGTTTCCTGATATAAAACAGTTTTGCTGATATAAAACTTTCCCTAACCAAAAAGGTGGAAACACACCTCAAGTGTTCATCAACGGATGGATAGATAAGCAAAATATTCGTCATAAAAAGGTAGAAAATTCTGACACATGCTACAACATGGATGAACCTTGAGTATATTATGCTAAGTGAAATATGCCAGCCACAAAAAGACAAATACTGTATGACTCCACTTACATGACGTAACTAGAGTAGTCAAGTAGAATGATGGTTGACAGAAGCTGAGGGCAGAAGGGAATGGGGAATTATTCTTTAATGGTACAGAGTTTCAGTTTTGCAAGACGAACAGAGTTCTGGAGGTGGATAGTGGTGATAGTTGCACAACGGATATACTTAATACCATTGAATCAAACACTTAACAGTAAATTTTATGTTATGTGTATTTTAACACCTGCTAATGATGTCATAATAAAAACGACTGGAAGAAAAAGAAAAGTTAACCCAAGCATGGCCTTTTAAGAGACGATGGGCTACATCTACATATACTTTTTTCATAGCTAGGAAAAGATTTTTTTTTTTTGGCAAATAAAGTTTGTCATTTTTTTCTTTTACTCTTGAAACTATCTTTAAGCTTAGACTCAAAGTAATTTGGTGATGGAATTTGCACAACATTCTGCATTCTGATGTCTGCTTTGCTTCTAATTATGTTCCAACTCATTTTGACATTTAAAGACAATTTTATTAGTCTAGATCCAGTAAGACTTTTCCATAGTAGTGTAAAATTGGACCAATAAATACTTTTTTCCAAAACAAAAACAAAACATCTTTCCCTAACTGATGAGGGTGGCTCACTGTGTCTAGACTGTTTTTGCAAACAAGATGGTTTATGCTGAACATTAGTTTTCCTTCTGGGAGTCTGGAATTTTGGTAGGTGCTAGGCAAAGAGTGCCCATGTGCCCAGACGCCAGTAAAATCCTTGGGCATTCACTGGGTCTCTAATAGGCTTCCGTGCTGCATTTTCATTGCTGGGGGAAGAGTGAGCTCTGTGTGATCTAGTCATGTATCCTTATTATGCCTCTGTAATAAATCTTAGTTGTGAGCACAACTATACGCCAAGTCCTGTGAATTCTTCTAGCGAATCTCAGAATGTGGGGGTGGTGTTGGGCCCCCAACTCTGCCTCAAAATGCAAACAACTCAAATGTCCATCAGAAGCAAAAAGTATAAATTGTGGTACATTCCTACAATTAAACACCATATAGCAATGAAAATGAATAACCTACAGCTACACAAAACAAGGACTGAATCTCAAACGATGCAAAAGTCATTTATTGTACATTGCCTTGCACAAAAGTTGTTTCGTCCACACTAGACTGAAAAATCTATTAAATTTATGTGGGTTACACCTATCAATAATGACCATATCAGAAATTAAAACTTAGAATTTGAAAAATATTTATTATTAATCCCTTTCCAAGTAACTATATTTTCCCAAAAAACGTAGTAAGAAGAATGGCAGTGGTGTTACAGTTTTGCAAATCTCTTTGATATCTAGCTTAATAAAAGACAAGTGGGTTCTCCTATCAGCTTCTGCATTTAATCTGTTGCACCATCCTATATCACTCGGCCTCTAGAAAATTCCACTGTACACTCATGAGAAAATAAGAGTGAAAAGGTAAGTAACATCTTAGTATTATTATGAAAATACTTTTGACCTCCTAGACTTCCTGAAAGGGTCTGGGGGAATCCCAGGGGTCCCTGATTACACTTTGAGGACGGCAACGTTAAGGTTTAGTACTGTGATTCGTCTTTCTCTCGTATAGAGGCTAACACACAGGAGCATGGGGTGCTTTTACAGGAGGTAAATCTTGAAGAATTTGATTGACAAACATTGGGAACTGGCAGTACTTCCCTTATATATACTGCGAGTCAAACCCCACCTAGCTGTCAATGTCAGAAAATCACTCCCTTATACCACAGGTGTCACCACGCTCAGTATAGAAAGAAAAATTATGTGTACCTTCAAAATTCTAAAGAAACTGTATTTGCATGAGGAGCTGAAGAATGTAATCCCTTTGATACTATTTACTTAGACCATGAAACTTATAATTTTACAAATTATTATTTTGAAAATTAAACTTGCTGCTTTTCTTTCCTCTCTGGTTTGGAAACAATGCATGACACACTGAATATATTAAGTAACAAAACCTTGCATTAACGTGGTTGAACCTCAGTGGCCTGCTGAAACTCAATTTTAAGACAAATTCAAAGCTGCTTATTGGAATTAAATCAACACTATAAGAAACAATAAGGTAAACATTATAGTTTCGTTTCTTTGATAAACATTGTTATCCACAATTGAAATCCACAATTCAACAGTTTTATACAAGTTACATAACTAATCTAGTGTGCAGATTTTGCCACATTGCTATAGGTTTGGGAATGAGCAGAAAGATGTACAACTTCTCTGCTGCTGGCTTCGGTTCTAAGACACATACTCAGGCAGTTGTCAACAGCGATGCTGTACTTACCACCAGTGCTAGAACAAGAGTCCGCACCTTCTCCCCAATCTCAGGTGAGATGTCATTGCCAAACTGTTGCAGAGTGGTGAGGAAGCGTTTCAACTTGCTGAGCTGCCGAGCACCACAAGTGGCTGGCAATTGTTGATTTGTTAGTGCAGATGATGTGGAAGAGGCAGGACCATTGCTGAATCTCTGTGGTGGTGAGGGGGCACCGTTCAGGGTAGGGGGAGAATGGTTGATGCCATTGCTTACTAAAAGAAAGCCAAAACGAAAGACTCAGTTTAAGTGCAAAACACAAGGATCTTTGTTAATTTCTTCTGGTTTGCATTCTCCTTCATTTTTTTTATTTTTTGTGAGGAAGATCAGCCCTGAGCTAACATCCACGCTAATCCTCCTCTTTTTTTGCTGAGGAGGACCAGCTCTGAGCTAACATCTATTGCCAATCCTCCTCCTTTTTTTGTCCCCAAAGCCCCAGTAGATAGTTGTATGTCATAGTTGCACATCCTTCTAGTTGCTGTATGTGGGACGCGGCCTCAGCATGGCCGGAGAAGCGGTGCGTCGGTGTGCGCCTGGGATCCGAACCTGGGCCACCAGTAGCGGAGCACATGCACTTAACCGCTAAGCCACGGGGCCGGCCCTCTCCTTCATTTATTCATTTGAATTTTGTAAAGCACATGTTAAAAGACTACACAAGGGACCGGCCCCATGGTGTAGTGATTGAGTTTGGGGCACTCCACTTTGGTGCCCCGGGTTTCCAGGTTCGGATCCCAGGCGTGGACCTACACCACTCGTCAGCCACGCCATGGCGGCAACCCACATACAAAATAGAGGAAGACTGGCAAAGATGTTGGCTGAGGGCTAATGTTCCTCAAGCAAAAAAAAAGAGGAAGATCGGCAACAGATATTAGCTCAGCGTGAATCTTCCTCAGCAAAAATAAATAAATAAAAAGAGTACACAAGACGCTGTTTCTGTCCTCAATGAGATTGCTATATAGTTAGACTGTCAGAACAAAAAATGACAACAGAATAACATAGAAGCGTTAAAAAGGAAGGTACAGAGTACTATAAGAGCACAGAGAAGGGAAATCTAACTCTGCTTGTGCCATGGGCAGGGGTAGGTAGCTTTAAGACTTCCTGCAACAGGTAATGCATGAAATGAGCCTGGGAGAATAAGTATTTCCAACGACTGGACATTCATGCCCATCTTTTATGTCACATCTCCTTCCCAATCTTAGGGTCCCAAAGAAGTTACGCAGTCAATTAGAATGTAGCATGTGGATAAGACAACCAGAAAACAGAAAGTTATGTTAATGGAAGAAATGTTTTTTCTAGGCTATAGGTTTAATGACCTATTCCTGAAATAAGATACATATCTCTTTGACCATTCAGAATATTCATATCCATCAGAATCAGTTTCTCTCTGCCCTGACAGTGTTAGATTAATACTGCCAAATTCTTCGTCATTCAATAAAGCATTTTTTAGACACCATACAGGATACTCCCATTCTAGATTTCTGATCAAATTATAATACATGTGATTAATTACAGTTTTCCTATTTTCCCATTGTTCTTAGTGATTTCTTGCTTGTTTTAATTTGGAACACAACCCTAGAGCTAAGTTCTTGGCAGCATTAAGAAAAAATCTCCTTCTTTACTGAACAGTGAAATAAAATTACCTAGCGCCTAAGTGTCAATAGATTTTCACTTAATCATACCCCGGCTTGAAAATCCAAGAAGGTAAAACTGTTGTCTAAAAACATAAGAAACAATTTAAGCCAAGACTTAAGCCAAATTTAAAGAGCCCAATCATCTAATCTTTACCTAACTTAGAAAATTATATTTACTTATATTTTGCTTAATGCCAACTCATTAATCACGAAAAATCTTCCACTTCCCTTCTTCTTCCTCCAAGTCAGTCATAGTTGGTCCACCATCACTACTCTTACTTCTTGACTGACCCTTATTCAAATTTGATCTGGCAAACTCTTCTTCATCCTATATAGCTCAGAAATCACCTGAAGCATATATCACCTGAAGCATATTAAGAAGCATTCTTTGACAGACTCTGCTGCTCCACGTTAAGGTAAACCTAGTAGATTTAATGACTCTTCCCTGGGCTGCCTATAGATACTTCCACTATGTTACTTTACATATATCATAAAGTATGTTACATTTGTTCCATATGTATGTAACATTATGTTCCACTATGTTACTTAGCAAATTATATTTACTTCTTTCTGTACTTGCACTGCCTTAATAGGTTGTGCACTTCTTGATGAACACTAACTTACAAATCTGTGTATACCATAATTAACTAAGTTTTGTAAACTGTGTATACTGTATATACGTTGGCTTTGTTCATTAGCCAGCAAAGTATAAGTGTTCCGGAAAATGCCGCCAAATGATTCACTGCATAAAAGACTAACAGGCTGAGTAAAAGAGGGTGAATTCTCTTCTGTGTCTTCCATTAAAAAAGATCACTGGAGCTACTAGAAAGGAAAGCTCAACACACAGCATCAGCAATCCAGAAAATGAGTGGCAATGGTCTGCCATTTCTTTGTGTTCACAGAAGGGTCAACTGCCATTGGAGGGCTGGCCTCTTTGAAGCAAGCCATGAAAATAATACATTCCTGTGCTTTCAGCCACCCTGACACTCAGACAGGCTTTTTCACAGTCTCTTCAGTGAAAGCGTATCATCACCTTTTCCAAAATAAAACTTATCTACCCCCAACTAGTCAAATATGGAGGTAAAAAGGGCTGAATTTATATATACATATCCCTATTGTCTGTATCTTGAAATCTGAATGATAGTCTGGGTTTAAATGTTTCATTTCAAGACAGTACCTATATCTAAGGATGTATAACTTTGGGAGACGGAAAATAGAATTTAAGAAAAAGGATATCAAACTTCATTTCATTCACTTTGTCTCAGACTGCTGCAGTTGCCACTCACTCAATTTCAAATGTTTTGGGAAAATAATTAAACCTTCTACTAAAGCTGTACCTCTTAGACTCTCTTCTCTTGCCTTTTAAAATAATAAGCACATGGGGCCAGCCCGATGGCACAAGCAGTTAAGTGCGTGCGCTCTGCTGTGGTGGCCTGGGGTTTGCCGGTTCGGATCCCGGGCACGCACCGACGCACTGCTTGTCAGGCCATGCTGTGGCGGCGTCCTACATAAAGTGGAGGAAGATGGGCATGGATGTTAGCCTAGGGCCAGTCTTCCTCAGCAAAAAAAGAGGAGGATTGGCATCAGATGTTAGCTCAGGGCTGATCTTCTTCACACAAAAATAAATAAATAAATAAAATAATAAGCACAGAAAATATAAATGTTAGCAAAGATAGTGTGTAAGCTTGTATGATGGTGTTTAAATAAGGAAATGCATACAGCACCTAGCACAGTACTCTGACACACTGTGGGTACTCCAAAAGTAGCAAGTGTCTTCTGTTTTATGAGGCAAGAAATCTATAAAAGAGTCAATGTGAACGAAGGTAGCATGGGCATGGAGAGGCAGAAGAACTCAAATTAAAATCTAGACATATATATGTATGTATGAATATAAGTCTAGGTTTTAAATTGAGGGTTTTTTTGGTATATATGTAGAACTAAAATTGCTGAGTTATAGGGTAACAGATACCGTCAAACAATTTTCTCATACTCAGTGTATGAGCGTTCAGGTTGCTCCACACATGCTCACCAAAAGTTGATATTCTTTTTCATTTTGAACATTCTTATGGATGTATATGGTATTATATTGGGTTTAGTTTGCATTTCCTTGATGACTAGTAAAGTTGACCACCTTATTATATATTTATTGGTTCATATAATTTTTATGGACCTAATTGTGTTCCCCACAAATTCCTATGTTGAAGTTCTAACCAACGCCCCCACCCTGCAGACACTGTCCACAGCACTCAGTACCTCAGAATGTGACTATCTGGAGACAGGGCCTTTAAAAGTTAAATGAGGTCATATGGGTGGCCCCTAATCCAATAGGACTGCTGTCCTTATAAGACGAGGAAGGGACAACAGGGACGAGTATGCACAGAGGCAAAGACATGGGAGGATATAGCAAGAAGACAGCCATCTGCAAGCCAAGGAGAGAGGCCTCAAAAGAAACCAAACCTGCTGACACCTTGATCTTGGACTTCCATCCTCCAGAACGGTGAAGAAATGAATTTCTGTTGTTTAAGCTACCTAGTTTGTGGTATTTTGTTATGGCAGCCCTAGCAAACTAATACAATAATCATTGTCTTTTGTAAAGAGACTTACCATTTCAGTCCTGGAACACTTTTAGAAGAAGTTTGGTAATTTTATGAAACTACTTTGATCCCTATAAATTAATATAATAATTTAAATTCATTATTTTAGAGACAAAGAAATTAAAAGTTACCAGCCAAAGAGTACAAAAACAAAATATTTAGACCACTAAATTTCCAAAAGCCTAAATTAGCTCAGTACTATTCTCAGAGGGCAAAAGCAATGTATAAAAGTAAGAAATAACCAAATATACATACATACATATATGTGTGTGTGTGTGTATATATATATGTTTAAAATGTTGACTAATATATACAGAAGGCTTAACAGCAGTCAATCAGATCCAAATATCACTCTGAACCACAGATTCAAGTAATTAAGAGGTCTCACATGCTGTAGGAGTAAATGACACTGGCCTGGGTCCTCCGGGATTTATTGGTGGGAGGGGTGGCATGGTGGGAGGTGAGGATCTTGACTGTATCTTCACTTCCACAGGCGATCCAGGCATTGCTGGTACTCTTTTCTCAGGACCAACTGTAGAGAATCAAAGGAATGAAGGTCAGAGTTTTCCACAAGATAATAAAAATGTGACAATAATTTGAAATACCAATATATTTTCCTAGAGAATTGAGAAGTTAAGAAGATGCTTAGTTTAATAGGCTGAATGGTGGCACCCAAAAAGTTATTAATCCCTTGCACTGTGAATGTTTCCTTATTTGGAAAAAGGGTCTTTGAAGATGTAGTTAGGGATCTTGAGAGGAGATCATCCTAGATTATCTGGGTGGGCTCTAAAGACAATATGAATGATACCCTCATAAGACGAGCTGAAGAGACACGTACAGAGGGAAGACTACTTGAAGACAGGCAGAGTCACACAGAGAGAACACAATGTGACGATGGAGGCAGAGAATTGGAGTGATGCATCTACAGGCCAAGGAATGGCAAGGATTGTCAGCGACCACCAGAAGCTAGGAGGTATGGAATAGATTCTTCCTCTGAGGCCCCAAGAAGGAATCAACCCTGTTGACACCTTGATTTTAGTCTTCTGCCCTCCTGAATTATGAGAAAATATTGTTGTCTCAAGCCATCTAGTTTGTGAAATTTTGTTACAGCAGTCCCAGGAAACTAAAACAAGGAACAAGGTCAAGGGGTGACATGACCTGAAAGTTAACAGTGAGAACAGTGGCTGAGAAAGGAAGAAACCAGGTTATAAATTCAGCTTATCTCAACTGCATTCTTTCTTGACTTCTCTTTATAAATGTATCAAATTAATAGGGGAAAAAACCTAATGAGGGACCATCTAGACCAGTAGGTGTCAACTGCATGGCCTGGAAATAGAATCATAAGCAGTTGTGTATAAATTACTAGGAATGATGAAGTACTAATTTTTATACGTATCAACTAAGTAGGAAAAAAACAAAGGTAAATTCAACATCTTTGACACTGGGCACGTAAATGCTATTTATGATGTCTGGTGTCCAAAATGATGAAAAGTAGGGCTGATTCTACACTAAGCACACGCTACTTTACCCAGGGGGACAACTCATAAGTAGCTATTCGATAACACTAGACAGTAATGAATTCCAGAAAGAGAAATTTGATAGATTAAACTTAATGATGTTAGAATTGTGAGGCAATATGAATACGACTTGATACTGAGGAATAAGACTTGACAAAATTCTAATATCTTCAAAAAAGTTATTTTTCCCCATTAAAGGGAACTTGTTATATACTTAGTTACTAACAAGGCCAGGGCTACCGTAACCACCTTTAAATTGAGCTAGCTATGTTCCTCTCAGTTAAGTCCAAGCTTTTCACTTAAGTACCATGTATTTATCCTCCAATAACTGCTGAATTCAATTTAAAGTACAAGAAATGGACACCAAACGCTTAAATGAGAATGTTAAATCAAAGATTTCTGTGAGATCATAGCTATAAACACAATACATACAAGAGCATTCATGACGCTGGCAACAAGGCACATCTTCGCACATTCATGGGTACCTTCTAATGAGGAAAACATCCCCAAATATTATTTTTATGCTTCAGTTTGCAATGGCCACATTTGGAGAAGAGATATAATGAATACAGAAAGTCAATCAAGGAAGCAATGCCTCCAAGTTACAAATCCCCTGACAAAAATGTGCAGCTCTCTGAGAGCCATGTGGGCAACACTCTGTCAGCCCATCCCATCTCACTGTCCAGGACATTTTCTTTGTGAAATTGATGATAGTCCTGTCTGCTTAGCGGACTAATGAGCTGTTGCGTTTGCCTTTTTCTTCTTGATAGTAGTTTCTCAACGTCCTTCAGAGAACAGTTGACACGTTTCCAGCTCTTCCATCTGGGGCCCAGCTTTCTGGAGGGTGGGAGGAGAAGGGAAGGAAGGAAACTGACAGTTGTCTCGCACTGTTGTGTGTTATGTATAGTGCGCAACAACCTAGAGGGAGCCTTTCTTCAGACCACCTGTCTTTATGGTAAGGGCGCCAAAGGCCTGAGGAGGGCTTAGCAATGAGATGTGTTTTAACATTCAGCACTTGGCAGAATGAAATACTCAGAGCAGGCCAACTGTAGAACACTGAATTGTATACTAACTGAAAGCTTAGATACTGGGTAAAACCTAGCTTTCAGAGTACTGTTTACAGATTAAAACTACCCATCGCTGGGGCTGGCCCCGTGGCATAGCGGTTAAGTGCACGCGCTCTGCTGCTGGTGGCCCTGGGTTCGGAGACAGGGTGCGCACCCACGCACTGCTTGTCTGGCCATGCTGTGGCGGTGTCTCATATAAAGTGGAGGAAGATCCACACGGATGTTAGCTCAGGGCCAGTCTTCCTCAGCAAAAAAAGAGAAGGATTGGCAGATGTTAGCTCAGGGTTGATCTTCCTCACACACACACACACAAAAAAACTACCCATCGCTTGTGCATGCCACTACTCACAAATCTGCAACACTAGTGTTATTCCTCATGTTTCAATAACATTGTCTAGTAGAAAAAGCATGGGTATGGAGACTGAGGGATTTGGTGAATTCTTATTCTGTTGCTCACAACCTACATGAATTTTATCAAATCATTTCACCTTTCTGGGCCTCACTTTCTTTCTTTTTTTTTTTTTTTTAATTTTGGGCCTCACTTTCAACATATGTAAAATGAGAGATAATAAGACCTACCTGGCAGGAAAGATGTAAGGATCAGAGCAATGCCTAGATTAGTGCTAGGTTAAAGAAGGTTGTACTCAGTAAACAGTACTGATTAGAAACTAGGAAGCCTAGCGTCAAGTTCTGGATTTACCACTTAACTAGCCATGTGACCATGTCCAAGTTATATTTGTTTCCCATGGAAAATGAGTATACCATCAACAATTAATCTATCTAACCTCAGAGATATTGCATGGAACGATCCAAGAATTAACAGTCGCAAAAGCACCAAGTACAACGTAAGGTGGTATTTTTGTTGGAGGCTGGGTGGCATGAATGCACTTCATGGTATGAGAGATCTATCCAAGTGGTTTATAATCTGACAAATTCAGCAGATGCTCAGATGGCAGATAAGGGGTACACTCCAAAGTAGGCATTTTAACCCTCTGCTTGGTGGCTACGACATGCCTTTACGTCATCACTGATAGAGTGACTTCATTTCTCAATTTTTATGAAACTGATGTTCATGTTTTATATTCTAGCTGGATTCCTTGAAAGAACCAACCATAGCTTAAGCTCCTTTCAATTCCAGAGAACCTTAGATAAAGTTCAAGGAGAAGAAGTTCCTTTCTCTCAAGTGTGACTTGAGTCCATATACACGATTGCTCAGACTATCAAAGAGACATAAAGTCTTCATTCCTAGAAAGTCAAAACAACGTTTAGTTTTGTCATAAAGGTTCAACTCGACTCTAAACATGGATTCTAAGATTCAAAGGAACTATTTATTCACTCTATGAGTTTATGCTTTGGTTATTATGAGTATTTGGATATATACAGATTAAAAAAAAAAACTCGAACATATGACCACATGCATTTCCAAAATCACTGATGCTTCAACACCTCACCACATAAAGCCAAACCACTTGAGCTAAAGAAGAGGAGCAAACACGGAAAAGTACACCTAAATAATGATTTTACTTCTTCATTGTGCAATATGCTAAGGATGTCATGAAGATAGAAAACTGATGAAGGAGAGAACAAAGTAACAACAGTTCTCTGTGTGATAGCAGTGCTATTGTTTCTCCACACAGGCACTGGAAGAATCGAACATGAAACTAAAGAGCAGAACTATTCTGTAGCTCTAAGAGAAAGGAACAGCACTTAAACACAAACATCCCAGGCAAGAGCTACTTGAAAAGAAGCCTATGATAAATTGCCCACAAACGAGGGCATTTACAAATCACTAGAAACTGCTTTCTCTTTAAAGTTTTTAAAAATTACTTTGAGGCTGACAAAGGAACAATAAACAGAAGAGGTATAAATATGAGATTAAAAAAATGCAATTATGTGAGGGGAAGAGCTACTCAGAAACAACTGGAGAGAAGGGAAACTCCCTGGGCTGCAAGGAGGAAGTGTGTTTAGGTGAAAGAAGGTGAGCCTGATGTGAAGGATGCTCTATCACTTACTAGTTGTGTGACAATGGCTTTCCTCATCCACGCCCGGGGATAACACTCATAACACAAGGTTACTGTGGAGGGTACCATAATATATATAATAATGACTGGTACACAGTAGACACTCTTACATGTTTACTTGAATCAGATTAAAAATCAATTAGAATTAATCATTTTATTTGGCCATTCAGATGTTTATCTATGCTGAACTTTGGGTAGAAGAAGATATAGTCAAGTGCTCCAATTGTCATCATTGAGAAAAATGAGCTGAAAACAGATCTTTCAGATGTATAGTACAGGAATACTGATCATTCCAAACAGGTTGACCAACTGAAGCCATTACATCTGCTTCTTTAAAACAAATCAGGGGCTGGCCCTGTGGCTTAGCGGTTAAGTGTGCGCGCTCCGTTGCTGGCGGCCCGGGTTCAGATCCTGGGCGCGCACCGACGCGTCGCTTCTACCGCCATGCTGAGGCCGCGTCCCACGTACAGCGACTGGAAGGATGTGCAGCTATGGCATACAACTATCTACTGGGGCTTTGGGGGAAAAAATAAATAAATAAAATTATTAAAAAAAACAAATCAGACTAAGAAATAATTCGAAAGGTTTAAACAGAATTATCTTTGGGAGCCAAAACAAAGGTAGATGATTTTCTTTTTTATATGTATAAGCATACATTTCTATGGTTCAAAAATCAATATGATATAAAAAGAAATACTCCTTGCTCCTGTCCCTACATAACCCACATCATAGGTAATCATTTTAAAATGTTTATCCTTCCATTCTTTGTCTGTGTACAAATGAGCAAACATAAATTCTTATCCCACCTCTGTTTATACAAGGGTAGCATAATTATATTAAACTGAGCGTCCCCAATAATGGCCTCTCTGCAGCCACGCCTTCTGGACTGCTCAGGAAGTGGGGTCTGTTTCCCTATTTCCTGAATCTGGCCAGGTCCTCTGACTTGCTTTGGCAAATGTAATGTGATGGAAGTGACGGACTGCCAGATCTGAGCCCCTCTTGGAACCCTGACCCCACCATGAAAGCAAATCCAGTCTAGTTTGCTAGAGCGTGAGACCACAAGAAGCAGAGATGAGTTCTCCCAGCTAAGGCCAGCTGATCCCCAAACATGAAAGAGGCTAACCTAATGAGTCTGATCTGCAGCTAGCTGACTGCAGACATATGAATGAGTGAGCAAAACCAAGAGCAGAAGAACTGCCTGACTCACACTCCTAGCAAACAATAAAAAGCTTATTGTTTCAGACCACTAAGTTTGAGCATGGTTTGTTATACAGCAATAGACCAATAGGCAACGGATCTATAACACACACAAACTGTACTGTTCCTTGGTTTTTTGTTGTTCTTTTGTTTTGTTTCATAATTTCACAATATGTCCTGAAATTCTTAATTTCACAACCGTTTTTTTTGTTAACAGATGCATGATATTCCACTGTGTGGTGTACCATAGTTTATTTAAACAATTCCCTGTTGATGAATAATTGGATTGTTTCCAATCATTTGTGGATGAATTTTGAGGCTCTCATGCTACTGACTGTCCTGTATCCCATGCTACTGACTGTCCTGTATCTGCCAGGCTTTGGGAAAGAGATAAAAAAAGACAGGCTCCTGAGTTATGGAAAAGACAAATATATTGAAATGTGTACAAAAACACTAAAAAAAATAAAGAAGTAGAAACATTACTATGTATATAGGCCAGGGAAGTCTTTACAAACCATTAAGTAGTTAACTGGGGAAGCTAAACGGGCTTTCCAGGCAGCACATAAGGACAAAAGCATGAAGGATATAGTTTGAATATTGCTCCTACAGTTGGGATCAGAACCAAGGGAAAAATCAGGAAAAAGATTTCCTTGACCATAGTCTCTCTTTAACCATTGCCAAGGATAGGTAAACGTTCTGAACGTATAATTGTCAGATGAGAAGCATTTCCAAAGTTGGCAATTCTAATCTGCTAAAAATAGAGGAAAGAACATGAAAAGTACTTTTGTACTTACAGGCTTATAAGGCTGGCTAAACTGATTATGGGCATAGCACATGCTTATGGATACCCATTTCCCATCCTTGTAGCTCTGCCACTAACTTGACAACACATCCAACTTTCTAATAACATGCAGGTTTCATATGCAGAGACAGCCAGGAATAACTGTTTACAATGACAGATAATTTATCAAACAAAAAGTGAGGCATAAGGACATAAGAAATTACCAGAGGGGCCGGCCCCGTGGGTTGGCGGTTGGGTGCGCGCGCTCCGCTGCTGGCATCCCGGGTTCAGGTCCCGGGAGAGCACTGATGCACCACTTCTCTGGCCATGCAGAGGCCGCGTCCCAGCAACTAGAAGGATATGCAACTATGACGTACGGCTATCTACTGGGGCTTTGGGGAAAAAGGAGGAGGAGGATTGGCAATAGATGTTAGCTCAGAGCCAGTCTTCCTCAGCAAAAAGAGGAGGATTAGCATGGATGTTAGCTCAGGGCTGATCTTCCTCACAAAAAAAAAAAAAAAAATTACCAGAAAATATTTTACAAGGGACTTCGAAGACAGAGCTTAAGTAAAACAAAATTAACGCTGTACCATATATTAACAATAGGGATTGAAAAAACAAATTTTTCCATTCCACATTTAGAAATACATCAAGAAAATTAATTTATCTAATACATTCTTATAGCTCAGGGATCAGCAAACTTTTTCTGCACAGGGCAAGATAGTAAATATTTTTGGTACTGTGGGCCATACGGTCTCTGTCACAACTATTCTATTTTCCTGTTGTAGCACACTCTAGACAATAAACGAATGAGCTTGGCTGTGTTTCAATAAAACTTTATTTACAAAAATAGGCAGGGGGCCATAGTTTACTGATCCCTGCTATGGCTGATTTAAAAAATGGGCAAATTCAAATGACTAATTCTTAGCTTATTTCTATGCCTATAAAATCTATTTTATAGCATCCACTGAAGTGGTTCATCTGAATAACATTTTTATTTTCCTAAGACTGGATATAAAGAGACCTTTACTTACTGACCTTCAAGGAAAATAACACACAAAAAATTATTTGGAAACAGAAAAAATTATTTAAACACAGAATACTAACAACATGAAGTCAGAGCTGAGGAGTTGCAAAGACGAGGTTATCTGAGTCTTCCAAAAATCAGACAAACCTAAGAGAAGAACCACAAAGATGACTAGCATACCTGTGAAGGATCACTTGATTTATGATTATGCTAATTTCATCCCTAGTCATCACTCTTTTCTCTATCTTCTATCAGCGCCATCTGACTCCAGACAGAGAGATACCCAGAATATACAACTAACTCTAACACCTTGATAATAACAAACAACTCAAATTTAAGAATGAGCAAAAAATATTTAAAGAGACAATTCCCAAAAGAAGATATACAAATGGATGATAAGGACATAAAAAGATGCTTGACATACTAGTCCATCAAAGAAACACAAATTATAATACATCAGAGAAAAGGAACACAGTACTGATACATATATCCAACAACATGAATGAATGTTAAAAGCATTAGGCTAAGTGAAAGATGATAGACACACAATAAAACTACATACTGTATTATCCTATTTATATGAAACTTGAGACAAGACAAAATTATGGATAAAAAGCAGATCAGTGGCTGCCTGGGACTGATGGGAAGAAACTGACTAAGGGGCATGTTAAGGGGTACGATAAATCTTCTTACAGTGATGGAAATATCCTATATCTTGATTGTAATGGTGCTAACACAACTATATACAAAAGGTAAAACTCAAACTGTATACACAAAATGAGTGAATTTTATTATATATAAATTATACCACAATAAAGCTAAGAAAAAATTAGCAAACCAAATCCAGCAATGTATTTTTTTAAAAAATCACAATCAAGTTGAGTTTATCCAAGAATGCAAGGATCATTTAATATTAGAAAATTTAATATAATTCACCATATTAACATATTAAAAGAAATACCTTAAAATCATCTCAGTAATTACAGAAAAAGTATTTGATAAAACCCAATTTCCACTCACAAATATGAACAAAACTAGAAATAGAAGCTCGATTCCTTAACTTGATAAAAAGTTTCTTCCAAAAACCCATATAAAATGTCATACTCAATGTAAATTGGTACAGCCACTATGGAAAACAGTATGGAGATTCCTCAAAAAATTGAAAATAGAAATACCATACGATCAAGCTATTTCACTTCTGAGTATTTATCCAAAGAACACGAAAACACTAATTTGAAAAGACATATGCACCCCTATGTTCACTGCAGCATTATTCAAAATAGCCAAGACTTGGAAGCAACCTAAGTGTCAACAGATCAACAGATGAATGGATAAGGAAGATGTGGGGTGTGTGTGTGTGTGTGTGTGTGTGTGTATATATACACACACACAACGGAATACTACTCAGCCACAAAAAAGACAAAATTTTGCCATTTGTGACAACATGGATGGACCTTGAGAGTATTATGCTAAGCAAAATAAGACAATTACCGTTTGACTTCACTGATATGTGTAAAACAAACAAACAAACATATGATACGGAGAACAGAATGGTGGTCACCAGAGGGGAAGGGGATGGGGAGAGGATGAAAGGGATAAAGGAGCACATGTGTACAGTGACAGATGGCAACCAGACTTTTGGTGGTGAACACGATGCAGTCTATACAGAAGCTGAAATATAATGATGTACATCTGAAATTTATATAATGTTATAAAACAATGTGACCTCAAAAGAAAAAGTCATACTCATCAGTGAAATATTACAAGCATTCCCTTTCAACTCGAAAGAAGATAAAGATGTCCAGTATCGAGGCTTCTATTCAACATTTACTCAAGAGTCAAACCATAGCAGCAGGAGAGTTAAGAAGAAAAAATGGGTATAAGGTTTGGATAGGAAAAAATAAAATTGTCCTTCTGTACACATCAGATGACTTTTTTTTTTTTTTTTTTTGTGAGGAGGATCCGCCCTGAGCTAACATCTGCTCATCCTCCTCTTTTTGCTGAGGAAGACTGGCCCTGGGCTAACATCTGTGCCCATCTTCCTCCACTTTATATGGGACGTCGCCACAGCATGGCTTGCCAAGCGGTGCGTCAGTGCGCGCCCGGGGTGCTGAACTGGTGAGGCCCGGGCCAATGCAACAGAGCGCGCGCGCAACCACTTGCGCCACGGGGCCGGCCCTCAGATGACTTTCTATGTAAAAAACCAAGA